>NC_091797.1:100973333-101292500 GCF_041296235.1 Equus asinus | reverse complement strand
GTCAATTGCCCTTTTGAGTCTTTTGTCCATTTGCAGATAGTTGCTGCTTTACCCTGATGCTTTTTGCTTTTGCAAATGTGTTTCATCTTCACAGAAATTCCTGGAAAGGATTCTGACACAAGGTTCTAAACTACAGGTTTCTGATAAACTTTCATATTGTAAAACTGAACAGGGTAAGAAATTACAGAATTCTAACAGAAACTGAGCTCATAAATCGGCTAACAGGAGATTAAGCTCAATAATCAATTATACAGGACTGTGTGAACTGATGAGGAAGATTATAATTTTTTATGACTTTTGTTTGAAATATTGTTGAGTTTTGATGTTTTGTTTGTTTTCTCAGAATTAAGGAAATCTTTTTCTCTTTTCTCTTATGCTATGACTTATAGCAATTGGTGAAATTATACCTTTATGAGCAAAACTGAAACATTTATCTTTTTCTCCCTACCTGAGCCCTCCAGAATTTGGAAACTCTTTGTGAGTGAGTATGGTTATTTCATGGCAATATTTCATGGCAATATTTGCATAAGTTCAATAAGAACCTGTTCTCCTTATAACAGGACACATTGGTTATGTTACCAAGGCTTTGACTGGAATGTCATATTTGAGAGAAACAGAGACTCAGATATGACCAGACAGCTTTTCAGGAACAAAGATTGGACTTTCTGGAAATAAAGCCACTTGGAAATATGGGCCTGGTACCTTGTTTACAGAGATTCTGGCAATCTTACCCAGTAAGTAAGGAAGCTTGCTTATCTGGCAGGTGCAAGGAACCTCAGAATATTTTGGGGGACCTCGAGAAGAGAGAAATCCGCCCAAATCTGTAGGTACCGCAGGCAAAATCTGACGGAAAGTCCTTGGCTTGGCTTTTCTGGCCTTGAGAGGCCTTTACAGTTCAATCTGAGATTCCTCATAAGAAAATTACAACAAAGCAGATTTTTAAAAGCCTGTATAATCAATTGCTATTCTTGCTGCACTTATGTAAATAATTGAACCAAGTTTTATTAAAACTACACTTATTTTGCAAACCACTTTATCTTAATTTGGCTATCTTTTGTAAAAATGAGGGTGATTTTAGAGAGAAAAATTATGTTTCAGTAGAAGCTATAGTACACATTCATGGATATTAGATTCTAGATTTTCTCTTCTACAAGATTCATCTATTACTGATCATAATGTCTCCTTGTGGCCATCCATCTCTGATACCTGGGAGTTCCCTGGCCACAATCAAACCTTTTCCTTCAACACTACTGCCCAAATACTAACTAGATTTGCCTTGTCACAGGTGGCTCATAAACAATGAGTTCCTAAGGTAAAGTCTCTTATCATAGCCTTAAGAAATACTGATTGGTTTGGGACTGACTGGGATATGACCCAGCATATGTTGGTTAGCCCCTAATGGCACTCAGTGGCTATATGGCTCCAACTTATGGCCTTGGCTGCCACCTGGATGGATTGGACGATGCACCCTGGGCTTCATCTGGATGCAAGGTAGAACTACATTTACTATATCTCCTCCTGCTAACCTACCCAACCTGCAACAGTGCTGGACCTACTCTGCCTTCCACTGGTATGACCACCTTGCCTCAATTTTCCTTCCCCAATTAGGAATCAAAAGTGTCATCTGGCACATGGAAGCTCTAAACAAATTTACTATGAAGGCATTAAATGATACACAACATAGCCTTTCACTGCTCGATTTAGAAGTATCCCAAATGCGTAAGGCAGTCCTCCAAAACCGAATGGCACTGGATGTCTTGACAGCAGCACAGGCGGGCATTTGCGCCATTATAAAAACTGAATGTTGTGTTTATATTCCTGACTACCATCAAAATATCTCTGGCTTCCTATCTGATATGAGCCACCAAATTAAATTCGTGTCTGACCCTACCCTCTCTCTAAATGATTGGTTGAACTCTTGGTCAGGTCCAGGTTTCTGGACTACTACCAAAACCTTATTCATTGGGTTAATCATATTGCTTGTATTTCTTATTATAATTTGTCCATTTCATTGTTTGTCTTCCGCATGTCAACAAAGTTTCACCTCCTGGACCACCTCTCGTCAAATGATTCTCTTGTCTCCAGAGGCTCTGTACACCTTGTCAGCCTTGGACTCCAGAGGTGCAGCCTTCTGGTCCACTGAACCTCCACCTGTACCTATGGCCCCATTTAGGGACAGCTCTACGACCTTGTACAGCCGGAAGTAGTTATAGAAGACTGACCATCGTCCGTATCCCCAAAGATTTTGGGGCCAAGCGGGTTCAGGGGGATTTATGATGAGGATTTTAGGCTGGGTAATTTTAAAAACTGCAGATGAGAAGGAGGCTCTGAGGAGTGGAATTTGCTTGCCCTTTGATGAGAGACATTTGCATTTGTGAAGGAAGTCTCCACCTGTGGGGGTTGTCTCCCTCTCTGCACCAGGAGGAAGGCGGGATGGCCTTATCTCTGGAAACTCTTAATGGGGAAGGCAAGGACTTAACTTGTTTACTGTCTGGCAACCTCATGTAACTGACCCCACCCCCCCCCAACATCCTCCTTTGTCTTTAGCTGAAGATAATATTTAAGCGGTGCCTTCTGCCATTTACTTGACCTGGTTTGATTCCTATGTAAAAGTTATAAGACCACCCAATAACCAGACCCTACTGGCACTGATACCATTTTAACAACTCTTTTTACATGTTCTTTCCTCTGTCTTGTAAAGAGATAACTCACATATCTATGCCTTAAATTTAGCCCTACCCTCAACCCATGTTGGCAGCAGCTCTTTACTGCCCATGGGTCCTGTCCTCATGCTATTCCACACTATTCTCTAAATAAAAGAGCACTACTTCCAGACCTTGAGAGTCCAAGAAATCTTTCTTTTGACTCCTCGGCTCACCGACCCCGCATCACTGTGACCACTCAGGTGGACTTGGCTCCCACATCACACCTCCTGCTCCTGCCACCAGCCGGGAGGGTGGTGCAGGGTGCCAGGGTGCATCTCTGGCTTTGGGTTGTGCCCACCTTCCATGTTCCATGCCACTGGCCTGAGTGCTTACTGTCATTCATTCATTCATTTTATTCATTCCTGGTTCCAGGCTCAGAGGGATCACATGGCATCCGGGAAAGGAAGAGCCAACCCTGCCAGGACTGAGGAAACTCACCCCGGGGAAAACCGTGGGGACCATGTGGGGACTTCAGTGTGGCCCCAGAGGGCTCGAGGACCCTCTCCCCTCCCTGTGTCACCCCCGTGGTCGAATCCAGGTCATCTCACAAAGCCACCCAAACACCCAGTGCAGTGGCTAGAGAGTGACTTGTGAAAGGCCAGTCTGATCACATCTGCGTGTCACCAACTAGTTACCCCAAAGAACTCAAGGGTGGGTTTGGATATTTCAACTTTTTCCAAATTGTTCTTTTTCCCTTTGTTATGTTAAGGAGATGCCATCACCAACCACCCTGAACCAGACCAGCCCTCACCACAAGAGCTACGCCTGTGACCTTTGCCTTATTTTTAATGCTAAAATCTCTCCAGGAGGGGCTTAAGCCCTATCACTGTACCCTGCAGTGTGTGTGGAAGCATTTTCCAACTCTGCCTGTGCAAGAGGATACCCACCTCTCCCTTTTGAATATCCATTCCCCATCTGAAATAAATGTCCCTGCTTCCCTTTGTTCAGGGATGCCGTGACTCTGGAAACAATTCCTCATGATATCGACACAAATAATCCATAACCAATCTATAAGTCAAAATTGGGGTCAGTTTATTATGAGCCAAATCTGAGGACCATATTGCCCGGGAGAGTCCTTCCACTAAGGAACAGAGCACTCCAAAGAAGTGGGGTGTACAGAGTGGTTATATACCCTCAAAGAGGATGTTTCACATATGATTGAAATGTTCCTTTTACAACATCACGAGACTGCTCTGTCAGCACAGCGACTGATGGACACAGCAGGTAGTGGGTCTGCTGTCTCAGTGGACACAGCAGGGTGGCAGGTCTGTTGTCTCGAGCTACACTGCATGGTCACAGGTGAGCACAGCAATCAGTTCCTAGCCTAGGGAGAGATGCAGATCCTTAAGGAAATGCTAATGTGGGGAAGTTGCACCTTTATCTTAAGGCCATTTGTTCTTGTCTTTGGGACATAGCAAATGCTTAAAGCAGATATACAATGCATGCTCAACGGCCACATCAGGCTCTTTTGGAAAAAAAAATGAGGTTAGCCCAAATCAGCTTTACACCAAATGGCTTCCTCAAATACCCCAATATGTCCTATCACTTGCCATTTTTATCAATGGTCTCCTATTTGCCGCAAATATACTTCACTTTGTGAGAAAAGTACTTCTGATGGAGCATCTGATTTAACTCGCCAGGAGGGAGCCCACTTTGGTTTTGGTAACATGGGCCCCTAAACTCTTTAGATCTCCTGCTGCTCCTGGGACAAGCCCTCAAGAGCCTCCATAATGTGCAAGCCTGGTCCCTCTCTCCCCTTAGCTCCTCAGCCCAGCCCCACGGGTCCCCTGTCTGCGGGGCCCTGACTCTCGGCAGGGCCTTTGCACAGGTTGTTCTTCCCACCGGAACCCCTCCCGTTAATAGCTGTTCTGGCTGGTTCAGCACCAGCCTCCCTGCCCCACCTGTCTCCCTCTTTTGGGGTGTTTCATTTCCATTTGTAATTCTGGGGTGTGCCTCTCCAACAAGGTAGGCAGCTCCTCAAGGATGGGTCCTGTGTCTGTTGTGTTCACACAGGACTCTCAGCTCCCAGCACAGCAGCTGGCCCAGGCCTCCAGCTACTTGGGGGGCCTCAGGAACAGGGGAGCCAAGCCGAGGGTATGAAGTCTGGGTTCAGGCTGGAGGGTGGAGAGCACTAGGCAACCATGGCAGCCCCAGATGGAGACTCAGTCTCCAACTGTCCTTGCTAGGCAGCTCCAAGTGTGGCCCTTGTCACAGTCTCAACCCCCGGCAGTGGGGAGGAGGAGGGGAGGGGGCAGACAGACCCCAGTGTCATGCCACTGTCTGACTTTCGATGGTGCACGAGGCCAGGGTTCCTCTGGGCTGGTCCTTGACCCCTTCCTCTCTGGGACCATCAGTGGACAAGGATCCGAAGCGCGGAGGGAACAGCTACTTCCATCTGCTGAGGCTCTTGGGGACTGACATGCAAAGACCTGCGAATAGCGCCCACTGCGGTGGAGCTGCCCTCTCTTTCTATCCTGTAGCCTGGCCTCATCTCCCCTTCCTGGGGCCGAGCTACTGTGTGCAGGTGTTAAGGAAAACATTACTCTGACACTTGTTAAGATGGTAAGGAAAACTTTATTCAAGACTATTTCAACAGGTGCCAAGATTATTGCAATAGGGAAGAGATCCGGCTCAACCCGAAATACAGCAAAGACAGCTGGGGATTTATAGCCCAAAGCAGAGGGAGGGGTCAGTGGATGGAAAATTACCAAGAGGAGACCACAAGGGTAGGGGGATTCCTGCTGAAGGAAGGCCAAGGTAATCAGATATTGAGAGTGGGGGATGCGGAATTTGATCAGATATCAAGGGCAGGAGATTCCCTCTAAACTGACGTCACAGGATCAGGCAGGCCAAAGACAGGGGCAAGGACCAGGGCTGGTGGAAAAGAGGGCTCAGAGGAGCCTGCCCAGAGTTTGGTCAAGGACTCTTTATCAAGGAACCACCCTGGGAGAGGCCCCTCCTTGGACCTGACTCTAAGGGCCCCCAAGGGGCAGCATGCCCTCTCCTCCAGGTGTCGGCACATCCCACTCACAGCACTTGGACCAGTCCTCTCGGGTTGGTCACACAAGCCTTCTTTCTGGCAGTTTTTTCCATGACTCCACCTACTTCTACATTTTGCTGTACAGCAGCCCCTCCCAATTTTCAGCAGCACTGGACCCTGCCTCCCACCCAGACGAGGAAGGCATGGCACTAGTGATGAGGATTTTTAAGCTGGTTAATTTTAAAACTGCAGTTGAGAAGCAGGCTCCGAGGAGTGGAATTTGCTTGCCCCTTTGTTCGGAAACATTTACATTTCTAAGGGAAACCTCTATCTGTAAAGATGCCTCCCTCTCTGTGCCAGGAAGAAGGGGGATGGCCTTATCTCTAGAAACTCTTAATCAATGCCAGAGGCAAGAACTTAAGTTGTTTACTGTCTGGCAACCTCATGTAACTGACCCTCCCCCCCAAATCCTCCTTTGTCTTTAGCTGAGGATAATACCTAAGCGGTGACTTCTGCCATTTACTCAATCCGGTTTGATTCTTATCTAAAAGTCGTGGGACCGCCCAATGGCCAGACCCTACGGGCACTGATACCATTTTAACTTTTTTACATATTCTTTTCTTTGTCTTGTAAAGAGATAACTCACATACCTATGCCTTAAATTTAGCTCTAACCCTCAACTTGGGGCAGCAGCAGCTCTGACTGCCCATGGGTATTGTCCCCATTCTATTCCATACTATTCTCTAAATAAAAGAGCACTACTGCCAGATCTTAAGAGTCTAAGAAATCCTTCTTTTGACTCCTCGGCTCACTGACCCCGCATCACTAGCACTCCGTGGCGAGAACCCCCGCCTCCTGTCCCCACGAGCCAGCAGGAGGGTCAGCCGTGACAAATAAAAATGGCAAGCAATAGGATATATTGGAGTATATGAGGAAGCCATTTGGTATAAACCTAATTCGGCCTGACTTTGTTTTTTCCAAAAGGGCCTGACTGTGGCCGTTGAGCATGCATTGTATATACATTTCCATAGCAAGAACAAAGGCCCTTGAGATAAAGGTGCAACTTCCCTCCCCCTCCCAATATCAGCATTTCCTTAAAGATTAAGCATCTTTCCTTAGGGTAGGAACTGATTGCAGCGCTCAGCTGTGACCACCCAGCTTTGAGACAGCAGACTGCCACCCTGCTGTGTTCACTGAGACAGCAAACCTACCTGCTATTTCCATCAATTGCTGTGCCGACAGAGCAGTCTCAGGACTATTGTAAAACGGTGGCAAATAAAAATGGCAAGTAATAGGATATATTGGAGTATATGAAGAAGCCATTTTGTGTAAACCTAATTCAGCCTGACCTTGACTTTCCAAAAGGGCCTGACCGAGGCCATTGAGCGTGCATTGTATATCTGCTTTAGAGATTCCCTATGGCAAGAGCAAAAGGCCCTTGAGATAAAGGTGCAACTTCTCTCCCTCTCCCAACGTTGGCATCTCCTTAAAGATTAAGCATCTTTCTTTAGGCTGGGAACCCATTGCAGCGCTCATCTGTGACCGCCCAGCCCGAGGCAACACACCTGCCACCCCACGGCGTTCACTAAGACAGCAGACCTAGCTACCCTTTCCATCAATTGCTGTGCTGACAGAGCAGCCTCATGACTATTGTAAAAGGGACCATTTCAATCACATGTGAAACATACTCTTTGAGGATATATAACCACCCTGTGTACCCCCACTTCTTTGGAGTGCTCTGTTGCTTCGTGGAAAGACTCTCCCGGGTTATAATCCTAAGATTTAAGCTCAGAATAAACTCACCCAAATTTTCATTTATAGATTGGTTATGGATTATCTTCGTCGACAATGGACATTTCAATCCTATGTGAAACATCCTCTCTCGGGGTATATAACCACTGTGCACCCCACTTCTTCGGTGCCCTTTCTCCCTTCGGGAAGAAAGGCCCCGGGCCATGGTCCTCAGATTTCAGCTCAGAATAAACTCACCCAAATTTTCATTTATAGATTGGTTACAGATTATTTTCGTTGACAGCCGTCTGAATTTTCTTTTGTAGATTTTTGTGACTTATAGAAAGTATAATTGTGGATTCCAGGGAATGTATCCTCAAGGTTGGGATGAGGCTTTGGGCCAGGTTTACTTCTCCACGCCCACGAGGCCGAGGGTGGGGGACGCAGGCCCTGCCCTGCCGATCGATCGCCCGGGCAGCAGCATCCGGCCCGGCAGGAGAGGCCCGCGGGACAGGAGGTCTGGACCGCCGCCGCGCAAGCGGAAGACAAGACTGAGGCTGGAAGGTGACGAAGCTGGCTGGAGGTCACGCCGCTTGTACTGACGACCTCGGGGTTCAAAGACTCAAGCGCTTCCCGGTAGAGCGAGAGGCCAGGACGTGGCGGATCCAGGCCGCCCCCGCGACGCATGCGCAATACGAGCCCAGCGCTGCCCCGTCCGAGACGCGAGTTGGGCCTGGGGCGCAGGCCGGAGCTGACTCTGTGAAGCTACGTCAAAAGCTTGCGACTTGGAGGCTGTGGAGTTACTCCCCGGAGGTCTCGTGAGCGTGAGGGGCAGAGTAAGGGGCGGGGACAATGCAGGACCCTCCTGGGAGCCTCAGAAGGACCGAGCGAGCGTAGCTCCCGACGACGCAAAAGGCAGGCCGGGCCGTGCTCAGAACTGTCGTAAAAGGGGGCGTGGCAGGCGCGCTCGGGATGACGTAAGGAGCGGGGCGCACCGCGCTCAGGACTGAGGAGGGGCGTGCGTGTTGCTGCCGGCAGCGGCTGGCGGGGCTCGGGCGCCATGGAGCGCTACGCGGGCGCCCTGGAGGAGGCGGTGGACGGGGCCCGGCAGCAGGAGCGGCACTACCAGTTGCTGTCGGCGCTGCAGAGCCTGGTCAAGGAGCTGCCCAGGTGCGCGGCCGCGGGGCGGGCGGGCGGGCGGGCGGCCGAGGCGGCCTGGTCCCGCCCGCGCTCACCGCGCGCCTTGCCGCAGCTCCTTCCAGCAGCGCCTGTCCTACACCACGCTCAGCGACCTGGCCCTGGCGCTCCTCGACGGCACGGTGTTCGAGATCGTGCAGGGACTGCTGGAGATCCAGCACCTCACCGAGAAGAGCCTGTACAACCAGCGCCTGCGGCTGCAGAACGAGCACCGAGGTGCGCGGGGCGGCGGGGCGGCGCGCCCTCCTCCTCCGGGAGCTCGGCCTGCCCAGGGAGCTCTCCGTCTCTGTGCAAGCTGAGCCCTTCCCTGGGGGTCGCTCGGAAGAAGCCCCTAAAATTGGCCAGATCAAGGGCGCAGAGCCTTTGCCAGCGCTTTTTTGGTGACAGATGAGTCAAGCCAATTTTGTCAGTTGCACGGTCCCCTTTGAGCATAACATCCAGAAGCTCCTTGCTCGGGTTTCCTCGTGTCCCTACTCTCTTCCCAGCAGGACGGCCCAAGGCCTCGGTGCTTGGTCGGCCCACGGGCAGATCCTCGTGGCGGCCGTCCGCGTAGTGGTTGTCAGCCCCCAGTGATGCCCCTCAGTGTTGACAGCTCTGCAGCTCCGTTTACGGTCAGTGCCCTCCAGCGGCGCAGAGCCGCACACCACCTGTGCGTCGAATTCCCACGCACTGTGCCCTCCGGTACCTGAAAACTTCCCCCCTGGAGCCACACGCTTGGCCACAGCCTCATGAGCCTTGGCCCCTCCCAGACGTTCCACTCTGGGGCTCCGGAGCTCCCTCTTGCAGGGTATGCTGAGCAGCTTTCCCAGCTTTGTTATTTTTCCCCAACTCATTTATAAAAAAAAGTTCGAACATTTAGAAAAGTTGGAAGAATAGTATAATGAATACCCGTATGCTCTCCAGCTAGATCCGATAATTAACATTTTGTCAACCCCTAAATATGTGCAACACCAAAGGGTTTCACCTGGAGTCTTCAGCATTCCTCTAGACCAGGATTTTCAACCGCAGCACTGTTGACATTGGTGGCTAGACCAGTCTTGATGGTGAAGTAGCATCCTGTGAATTGCAGTACGTTTAGCAACATCCCTGGTTTCTACCCATTAGATGACAGAGGCACCCTCCCCCAGTCGTGACAACCAAAAATGTCTGCAGACATCCTTGGGGGCCAGCCTTGGCACAGGATTGAGAACCAGCTCTTGACAACAAGAACACTGTCTTACATAACCACAGTGGACAACTTCCTGAGGGATTAATTATTCCAGGAATCTTCTGACATTCAGTCCACAGTGGAATTACTTCACGTGTCTCAAATTGTCTTCACTTTATAAGGGTCCAGTGTACGTTACAGTTATGCATTGCATTTGGTTACTTTGGTCTCTATTTCTGGAAAAGTCGCCATCATTTATTGTGGCGTTGACTTTTTCAGAAGTTCAGGGCATTCTACCTGTAGGAAGTCCCCACTCTGAATTGGTCGGATTGCTTCCTCATGCTGTCATTTAACCTGTTTCTCTACCCTCGGTGTTTCCTGTAAACTGAACAGCACATAGAGGCCTAATAATACACAGGTGAAACGTTTGTGGCAAAAATTCCTCCTAGTGATGCCAAGTCCCTTCCCTAAGGGGGCTGGCGATGTGCGTTTGCCCCAGGATTAGTGCTTCTACCAGAAACGGATGTTGTGTTTTGTCAAATCTTTTCTCTGCACCTATTGAGATGATCACGTGGATTTTTGGTTACTGTGGTGAATTGCACTGACTTGTTTAATTCCTGGGATAAACTGTATTCCTGGGAGGCATCTTCCTTGGTCATGATGTATTATCCTTTTTCTCTATGTTGGACTGAATTTGTATAATCTTGTTAAGAATTTTTGCATCTGTGTTCAACATGGACATTGGTCTGTAGTTTTCCTGTAATATCTTTGTCTGCTTTGGGTATTAGGGTAATGCTCGCTTCATGGGGTGAGTTGGGAAGTGTTCTCTTCAGTTTTTCAGAAGAGTTTGTGTAGAATTAGTCTTACTTCCACCCTGAGTGGGTGGTGTCTTTGCAAACATTTTTATTGAGCTATCGGCTGCATACAAAGTACACAGCTCATTGGTTTTTTCTTTTAAAGATTGTATTTTTTTTTCCTTTTTCTCCCCAAAGCCCCCCAGTACATAGTTGTATATTCTTCGTTGTGGGTCCTTCTAGTTGTGGCATGTGGGACGCTGCCTCAGCGAGGTTTGATGAGCGGTGCCATGTCCGCGCCCAGGATTCGAACCAACGAAACACTGGGCCTCCTGCAGCGGAGCGCGCGAACTGAACCACTCGGCCACGGGGCCAGCCCCCCCAGCTCATTGTTTTTAATGCTCAATTGTTCCACAGTGGCTGTTGGGAGAACTTCAGGCTGGCTCCTGTGCCCTTTTCATGTGTCCCCATCGTTCTTTGAGCACTTCCTGGCTTTCTGATACAGGAGGGTGTTCAGGCTCATCTTTTCTTGTTCTTTCCCTGCTTCAGTCCCTCTCCTGTCAGCCCCCCGCCTCCAGCTTCCCCACGCCAACAACCTCTTGTTGGGCCAGACCTTCTCTTTTTGCCACCATAAAGCTCTCCCACTCCTGCCTTTGACTGAGGCTCTGCCGAATGCGGGTGGCAGGTTCAGGCAGATTTTGGTGCTGCCAGCCATGGGTGAGCAGCCTGTGACTTTCTGCTTTTCCTTCCCTCTGACTTAGCAGGTGGTGCCTGGCAGCCGTTGCTTTCCTCCCTCCTCACTGAGCCAGGCCCCTCCCACCTGAGCAGCGGGCGCAGGCCTCTGCTCCCCTCTGGTTGCTCGCCCAGTGGCATCTGAGAGTTGACCTGGGAATTGTAGCAACAGCTGATAGAGGAGTGGAGTGGATTCGTTTCCCTGCACTGAGCTGTCTTCTTGAATCGGCGCCACGTGGTGTAAACGTTCACCAGGGAGCCTCTTCCTTGTCCCTGTGTTTATGGAAATGTCTTGAGGGTGGCTCTTGGTTTCAGACTCATTTAATGTGATAAATGCCATAGCCGAGATGCTTACAAAATACCAGGGAACAGGAGATTGGGCAAGGCTGTGAGCGCAGCAGTGCCAGACTCCTGGCAGGGGACCTCAGGGCCTCCCTGAGAAGGGCTGTGATGTGAGGTGTCTGCCTCGGATGAGTATTGGGTCCGTGTTCCCTTACGGCTGGGGACCCCTCCATATGGTGATCTTGCCACTTGCTGGTCTAGGATTTGGCTGCGTAGTGAGTATTCTGTTTTGTGATTGGTTTCCTTCCATCCCATAATACCTCTCTCCTCTGTCCAGTCCTATCAGTCTGGACAATTTTGCACATGCTTGTATCCATGGTACAATTTAGTAGGGACCATGGGAGCTTTGCTCAGTGGCCATGGTGAGCCCCTCTCAGAGCACCAACAGACTCCTCAGCATATGGCTTCTGCTGGCTCATCACATCCTTGGCCTCCCAAGGTCTGTGCCCACCCTCCTCCCTCTGGGAGCTGTGTATGGGGCAGGGCGGCTCTGCCTACCCTGAGGGCCAGCACTGAGCAGGGAGTGACACTACCCCCACTGCTGGGCAGAGGCCACACCATGCTCAGGCACAGCGACCCCTGACCACTGCCTCCTTTTCCAGGCCTTTGCCTTTTGGTCTTCTGGACAGCACTAGATATCCTATGGATGCTGGGCAGGTTATACCCAGGATTGCTGGCCTGTGGCCATCTGAGCCCAGAAGCCTCCAGACCACAATTTCCCACCCCTATGCCAGCCTGCCCTGCCTCACCTCCTCTAGTGCCCTGTGCCTTCCAGAGTCCCCTGGAGCCTTGATGCTGGGAAGGGCCCTGCCCTGTGTGCAGGCAGGAATGAGTGGGCTGGGGGGCTAGGTGTCCCCCAGAGCTTCACCCAGCTTCCAGTGGGGGGCTTTAGGCAAGCTGGATCATCAAATGGGGCCTCATGTCTACACCTTTGGCCTAGCTGCCCTTTGATGGGACAGCTGGGGCAGCTGCTCAGGTGGGAGGTGTTCCTGGCCCCTCCCCGTCGTTCTCGGCCCCTCCCCGTCGTTCTCAGCCCCTCCTAGTGCTCTCTCTCTGTTCTCCTCCCCTCCTAGTGCTGAGGCAGGCGCTGCGGCAGAAGCACCAGGAAGCCCAGCAGGCCTGCCGGCCCCACAACTTGCCTGTGCTCCAGGCAGCTCAGCAGCGTGAGCTAGAGGTAGGAGCGTGGGCAGGGTGGGTACCACCTGGGCTCTGCTGCCTGGGCCGTGATGGAGGGGCTCAAGTGGCTTGGGAGCTGCTGGCTGCCCTGGGCCTCAGCCTGGGGTGGGCCACTGGAGGCCTGGTGCATCCCTGCATGTTCTCTTCACCATGGGAGGTTGGAGTGCGCGGGACAGAGGAGAGTGTGTGTGATCCCCTCGCTCCCCTCCACCTGCTCCTCAGGACTGCATTTCCTCGTGGGCTGGGCCTGCGCAGGGCAGTGCTCAGTGGGCGCTGTTGTGCCCCGTGGCCTCGGAGGAAGTGGTAGGCCAGGAAGGTGTGTTTGAGGCTTTGATGGGCAAGGGGCTGAGCCACCCTCACCGCGGCAGGCAGTGGAGCACCGAATTCGCGAGGAGCAACGGGCGATGGACCAAAAGATCGTCCTGGAGCTGGACCGGAAAGTGGCGGACCAGCAGAGCACACTGGAGAAGGCGGGGGTCACCGGCTTCTATGTGACCACCAACCCACAGGTCAGTGCCCCAGGCCTGCCCTGGCACAGCCTGGGAGAGCTGGTCTCCAAAAGCCCAACCCATCCGGCTGGTCTCTGGGGAGCCAGGCCTTGGCAGGGGCTGTGGCGTGGTGTGTTAGGCTCCAGGAAGGGCCTCGGTGCTGTGTTCAACACAGAGGCCAGTCTCACTGCCTCTGCCCACAGGAGGGTGAACTGCTGCTGGCAGGGGCATTGCCCACCTTCCCCAGACCTGCTGCGCCCTGCAGGGCCCTCATCTGCTCCCGCTGCGTACACCTCTGTGTGCGCTGAGCCCGGCGACTGCAGGCCCTGCTATGGGGTAGCGTCCCAGCTTCTGCCCCATTCTGGCAGGCCGTGGCCAGGCTTCACAGCAAGTCAGCCTCATGGGCTCACTGTCTCGTACCCTCTAGGCCCTGATATCGGCCTCTGGCCCTTGGGAAAAGGAGGCTTCTGCCTGTAGCCTTTGCCAGGGCAAAAGGGGACCAGTTGTACCTCTGGCCTCTCAGCGGCCCCTCTGCATCCCAGGAGCTGACGCTGCAGATGAACCTGTTGGAACTCATCCGGAAGCTGCAGCAGAGGGGCTGCCAGGCAGGGGGTGCAGCCCTGTGACCAGGTGGGGTCCCTGCAAATTACCCCACTGCCCATCATGGCTGGGAAGACTGCCCTGTCCCGCTGTCACCACAGCCAATAGCAAGCTGAGTGGAGCTCATCTTCCTGACATCTGACCACCACCGCCCCAGCTGCCTGCAGGACGGCTCGCCCTCTGAGGAGAGGCCAGGTGGACCCTGGCTGCACCTGCCACCCATCTTCGTCTGGGTTTGTTTTGTCCAAAGCTAGCATGGTGTGTGTGGTAAAGGGCAGAGGGGGCCCAGCCTGCCAGTTGTCTCCCCAGAGCTGGCTGAAGAGTGGGGCTGGAGGTCCTAGCACCTCACTGCACCAGGCACATCCCGCCCTCTGCCATGGCCAGGCTTCGTGCTTGTTCTGGTCTCACCCCCTTACCCCCTGACAGATGCAGCCTCCAAGTGGGAGAGGCTCCAAGGCTGAAGGCCTGTATGACCCAGAGAATAAAGACGCCTCAGGATGGCCTGCATGTGGCTCGTGTGAGAGCTCTGTGGTGCCTGCTGCGACCAGGGCCCAACTAGGGCCCTTGCCTGGCAGCTCTGTGGCCTGCAGAGGATGCTCCCAACCCCCATGTCACAGAGGCCCCTCCCTGGGGCACCCGCCCCCCCCCCCCCCCCCCCCCCACCGAGGGCTGCCCCATGCAGCTGCAGGCCCAGCCTTACCACCTTTTCCCCTGGGGGAAGCCCCAGGGTACTAGGACCATATCCAGTCAGCTCTGTGGGGCTGGAGGGCATCGAGGGCAGCCTGGGGGTGGGGGCAGCCGTGGGCCTGCTCCTGTCAGAGCAGCAGGGGCCTGGGGTGGCTCAGTGGAGTGGCTGGGGTGAAGGTATCAAGCAGCAGGAAGGGTCTGAGGGAGGGAGAAACCCAGCGTGGTGAGGCATCCAGCCCACCCTGGGAGCCAGCTGTCTGCATTGGTCTGAGCACATGGGTCCTGCTCTCGTCTGGGGGGGCGCGGGGGTGGCCAGCACCCTGCATGGCCAGGTCTGCCATACAGCCTGAAGGGAGGTATTGGTGGGTCCACCCTGCCCACAGTGGGCCTGGCTCCAGGGGCACATGACGCAGGAGAGGCAGAGCCTGAGGGGAGCTTCTCAGGCTGTCGGAGCTGTCTGTCTGCTGCCAACCCCCCATGAGGGAGAGTGCTGCAGGCGGCGAGTTGACGCCTCTTAGCTGCAGACAGTTTTATTTTTTTAAAGATTGGCACTTGAGCTAACATCTGTTGCCAATCCCTTTTTTCCTTTCTTTCTTCTCCCCAGTACATAGTTGTATATTCTAATTGTGAGTGCCCCTGGCTTTGCTATGTGGGACACCGCCTCAGCGTGGCCTTACAAGCAGTGTCGTGTCCGCGCCCAGGATCTGAACCCGTGAAACCCTGGGCTGATGAAGTGGAGCGTGCAAACTCAACCACTCGGCCACGGGGCCAGCCCCCAGAAAGTGTTTTATTGACCAGGCCGACTACCCAGCCTGGCCACTGCCCACCTGTGGGGCTCAGGGTATGTGGGTTGGATCCTAGCGGAAGGTGGTCCTTCCAGTCCAGGGGCGTGGTGGCGGGCAGAGATGGGCCATGCTCGCTCGGTAAGGCAGTTCCTGACAGTTCCCAGCAGCCCTGGCAGGTGTTAGACTTGACTCACACCTGAGTGCCCACATCCTGGGCAGGGTCCAGGAGGCACTGAGGCCCCACTTCCAGCAGGTCGCACAGTCTTGGGTGTAAAAAGGTGAATCCGTGTGAGGTTGGGGTTGGCTGTAGCTGCGGTGTAAGCCTGAGGGCCCTGGGACGCCACATCCTGGGGAGAGCTGGAGGCCGAGTAGCGCTGGGTGGTGGTGGCCCTCGAGTGCTAAGCCGGGCGGTGGAAGAGGCTGCCTGTGCGGAGCCTCCGCCAGAGCTCCTGCCACAACAGCTGCCGCTCCCGCAAGGCGCCCTTCACGACACCACTGTTCTCCAGGGCACGGCGGGACAGGTAGGGCAGCACCTCCATCACAGGGCCGTAGGGCACGTACTTGTACACGGGGAAGCCTGCCTGGCCTGCACAGGCAGAGGCAGTGAGTCCCGGCCCCGGAGGCCCCACCCCCGCCCCCAGGGGGGCCCAGCTCACCCAGCGGGAAGCTGATCTGGTCACACATGCCCAGCAGCTGTCCAAAGGACACCTGGCGATCGGCAGGGTGCAGGCCCAGCTCCTCCATCCTGTGAATGGGCAAGGCAGTGGGTGAGCCCTGTGCTACCTCTGTGCCCCTCCTGCACCCCTAGATCCCAGCCTCTGTCCACTGCAGGTAAGGTGTAGGTATAGGCTCTGTCCTGCCCAGACCAGGCCTCTGCCCTGCTGCTTACACCTTGGCTATTGCCACCAAGTCCCCTCCTTCCCCAGCCAGCATGCCCCTCCTCTGTGCCCACTCCCCAGCCTTTCCCTCTTGCTGCCCTGACCCAGCAAGGCAGACCCACCCAGCGAGCGGCCTGCCCCATGGCATGGCCCGGGAGAGCTCTCGAGCCCCTCTCCCTCTGTGCCACATCCCCAGTCCACCACCCAGCCTCTTGTCCTCCCCTTGCTGGCTGTTCTGTCCCATGCAGCAGCCACCAGCAGCCATCAAGTCTGGAAGGCAGCTGGTCTAAGTGGAGATGTGCTGCAAGCGTCACACGCAAGTGGGATTCTCAAGACTTAGTATGAAAAGAATGCAGAATCTCTCATTGTTTTCCTGAAATACTGAACACGTTTAAATGGTAATATTTTGGATATGTTGGATTAATTGAAATGTATTATTGAAATTACCTTCATCTTTTTCTTTTAACGTAGCTATTGAAACATTTAGAATTAACACACGTGGTTCGCATTTCTATTAGTGCTTAGATGTTGGGGGAGGGGGGGGCCCAAGTTCTGTCCAGCACCCTCTCCTGGGCTCACATCAACCTTCATAGGATCTTACAAAAATTCCCAGGGTTTGAAATACCTATGATGGATGTTTTTCATATTTTCCTCCCTGGCCTCCTATAGCCACATATCCAGACTGAGCCTGTCTGCACCAGCACTCAGCTCCTGTCCTTCCGCCACCCCACTAGCAGCAAGTTCAACCTGGGTCCTCCTCACACCCACCCTGGCTACACCCAGGCTCACCTCCCTTCTCACTGTCTCAGGGCCCCAGGCTCCCAGAGCACAAAGTACATCTCACCCTGGACTCAGCACGAGGGTCCTCCCCAAGGCCATTCGCCTCCTTCCCTCCGGGCTGGGCTCCAATGTTGGGGCCTGACATCCACCATGTCACCCCAATCCATGTTCTATGCATCTAGTGGATCCCTGGTATCCACTAGAACATGAACCCCATGCGAGCAGAGCTGCCACCGTGTTGCTCCTGATGTGGTGGGGACACTCAGGTGGCATTCTGCAAAGATGGCTGCAGACCCCTCCCCTACTGGTGTCCAGGCCCTGTGCCATGTGACTGCAGCTTTGCCCAGTGCAGATGAACGCTCTCCACCTCGTGTCTGGGCAGGGCCTCATAACTTCCTTTGGCCAAGGGTACAGTAGCAAATGTGACATGGGCAGAGGCTTGCCCTCTCTAGGGTTTCTGGAAGCCTGAGACCACCATGTGGTGAAGGCTGGGCTGGCCTGTTGGACGCTGGACATGTGATGCAGTCTCCTTTGCTGTCCCAGCCACAAATGAGGCCATTTACAGCCAAGCAGGCCCCAGCTGACCACAGATGCAGGAGGGACCCCAGACAAGGCCCACAGAACACACTTGTTCAGGCCTCTGAGTCTCGGGTTGGTTTGTTACTCAGCCCAGGCTGACACAGGCTGTGACTGTGGCCCCTGATGCTGCACGTCAGAGACCCATACTGCTTCCCCAGGGAAGGCAGGCCCCAGCTCCCAGGGCAAAAGCAGAGAACCGCAGCCGCAGGGGCCAAGCCCTGTCCATGATGGTGGTATTTGTGGAGGCTGCAAGGAAGGAGAGTGTGCTCGCCTGGCACTCAGGATGGGGGAAGCTGTGTCCAGGGCAGGAGGCCGCTGGTGCCAAGCAGGTGAGGACACTCATGTTCTCAGTGCGAAGGTTTAGAAATCAAGAAAGGAGAAAGAAAGCCCTTCTGAGGGCAGGTTCTACTTTTAGAAGTCTCCCTGTTCTGTCTAGTCTGTCTGAGTGGACTCGCCAGCGTTTGTTGTTGTTAGTGCCCTCAAGTGGGGCAGCAGAGCGGGACCCTGCCTGGTCTTTCTGTGCCGTCCTCTCACCTTCCAGTGCTACATCAGACAACGCTCCGCCTCTATTCATAGGGTTTCATGCCAATCTTTTTGGAAGTGGGTGGCCAGGTCCTTCTTCCTGGTCTTTGTTAGTGTCTGGAAGCTCTGCTGAAACCTGTCTACAACCATGGGTGACCCTGCTGCTATTTGAAGTACCGATGACACATTACCGAATGGGTTTGGAATGACCAGAGTCAGCTCTCCAGGCAGCGCCCTGCAGGTGCCCAGCCTGGGCTGCATCCCCGCCCCGCCCGCACCTTCAATGCTCCTTCACGAGGCCCCACTCGGCCACAGGCCTTGAGCTTGAGGTGCCCGGCTGTGGGAGGGGGCCCTGCTTTGCTCTGGGAAAGGTGAGGGCCAGCAAGCTGCTGCCCGCAGGGCTTCCTATGGGACCTAAACATCAGGAAGGCAGAGCCGGGTCGGGGGTCAGCTAGGACTCTGTGTAGATATAAGGACACAGTGATGACACTGGAATACTTAAGAATTTACTTGATCTTATTCCTATATCTGACTTGTATGGATTCTACCAAAGTTTTAGTCCACAGGAGCAGAGAAACCAGACTATATTAAATGCCAAATGCAGTTTAAAGTGTCAGGAGAAACTGTTCATAAAATGAGGGGACACATCAAAGGCCTCCTGAAGGGCCCCAACATTTCACACTGTATTTGTACATTTCAGCAAGCTATTTAAATCACCTAATGAAATTTATTTTTCGAATTTGAAACTTTAACAAGTCGAAATTAATTTTAAAAACCAAGGTAACTGCAAATAGCCTTTCTGCTACTACAGCGCCAACACCACTTAGGCACCTTCCACACACATTCCCCCAACATGCCCCTGCTCCCGGCAGGTCACTGCACAGCTTCGGGGCACTGGCCAGAGCCAGCCCTAAGCAGAGCCAACAGTGGGGGGCACCTACCTGCGCAGCGTGAAGCGCACTGTGTCCTCGTTGTGGGAGGCCACCATCACCTGAGCCGTGGAGTTGTGCTTCAGCTCCTCCAGGACATAGTCAAGGCACCTGGGGAGAGCGCCCCGTGAGCTGGCCCTGAGAGGCCCCCAGGGGGCAGGCCACAGGCAGCCCAGGGCCATCCGGCAGCCCACTCTCCCAAGGGTGCGCACGGCAACAGGACCAAGGGAGGAGCACCCGCCCGCAGCACCTCATGAGTAAGAAAGAAAAAGTGAGCAGCCCCTGGGGCTCGCCATTCACAGCCAGCTGAGGCCCAGTGCCCTGTGTGCGACGGACACGGCTTCACCTCCGGGAAGGAGTCTGCAAGGAGGTTAAAGGCCTGGTAGCAAGGGGCCTCCCTGTGCCCAGGGGAGGGTGAACGGTGCCATGGTCTGGCAGTGAGGACAGCTGGGCAGGGTGCACGTTCTCTGACCCAGCAACTCCGTCTCCAGGAACCTGTGACCACTATGTCCTGGCCCATGGGTTCAACAGATAGGGACAGGGTTTGCCCTGAGTCACCACTGTAACCATGGATGGCAAACCACCAGAAAGCTCGCAGAGACTGGCATGGAAGCATGAGCAGCCCACTCTGGCACTGGGTTAGCACTGTGGGTCTGCACGCCGATTCGGGAGGCTTCAGATACGCAGTACGTGGAAAGGCAAGGGCAGAGGACTGAGTGCATAAGGCCAGGAAGTGCCCAAACCGCGTAGCTCCTGGAAGGAAGCAGGGCGCAGCCAGGGAGGGAGCGGGAGCCAGCAAGGGGAGGCAGCGCACGCAGCCTCAGAGAGGAAAGGCTCAAGGTCAGCCTGTCTGTGCTGCAGGACAAGACCACCAAGATCAACGGATCTCTCCTGAGTCCTAAGTGTCCGCAGGAGCTGGCTCGGGCCACCTGAGCCAGTCTGTTCAGTAGACTTTTCCATGTTAAAAAAAAAAAAAACCTTGGGGCCAGCCCAGTGGCGTAGTGGTTGCATTTGTGCACTCCACTTTCACGGCCTGAGGTTCACAGGTTCAGAGCCTGGGGGCGGACCTAGCAATGTTCGTCAAGCCAGGCTGGGCAGGCTGCAGCGATGTCCCACATAAACAACAGAGGAAGGCTGGCACAGATCTTAGCTCAGCAAAAACAAAAGAGGAAGGTTGGCAACAGATGTTATTAGCTTAGGGCCAATCTTCCTCAGCAAAAAAACAACCAAGCCCTTAATGGTTTTGGAAAAAGTAAAACAAAAGCAGAGGAGACATCAGTTCTGGCCTCAGGGAAGAAGTCCTGCTCCTAGTGGAGGCTTCTGACCCCGAGGGCTGCTCCCCCTTCTGACAGGGCCACGTGGGGTCAGCTCTGGCACTGGGTGCTAAGCTGCCCTCGCCCTGTTTTCTCACTCCTTGCCCCTGGAAGCCCGGAGGCTCTGGGGGCGGGGAGGGCTGGCGCACCTGTGGTACATGGCGCTGGTGGCCTCGTACGTGGGGTTGATGGGGTCCTCGTAGCCAATTTCCACAGCGCGAGCACGCTCCTGGGCCATGTAGGCGCCCCGCACCAGCTTGGCCCCAAAACACCAGCCCTCACGGCGAGCCAGCTCCACGTCCAGGGTGACGTTGTCATAGGCGTCCTGCAGGGTCGGGGCCAAAGTCAACAACCAGGACAAGCCCCCTCCAGCCTGTGTCCCCCGGGGCCTCTGTGAGGCCCACTGGTTGTGGTCAGCATGGGGCAGCAGTGCCTGAGGAAGGTGTCCCATGTCCACCTGTGGGGTGCTCACGGGATCTGGGAGACAGTGTGGGTGAGGAAGGCCCTTGAGCTCTTGTCTTCAAGGAATGGTGACAGTGAGGACACCTGAGCCCTGTCTGGCCTGGGAACAGCCCTGTGGGGACAGGCAGGTGCCAGCAGCCATGGCACACCCATCTCCTCGAGTCCACTCGAGGTGCTGCATACTGTGGCACCTACCTGGAACCCCTGCAGCCTGGACGCTGACCCACCCCGCCACCTCCAAATACCTGACTGGACTCGAGCAGCCCAGCCCAGGTCTGCACCCCTGGGCCCTGAGGTACATGCAAAATTCCGAGCAAGTCTATCTGGGGAGGGGCTGAGACTTCCACAGACCCTGAGAGGGAGCCGGGGTGAGAACGGGTGGGAGAAAATGGTCAACGTGGGGATTAAGGCATGTTAAGTGGGCTCAAGAAAAGCTCCTTTGCCTTCCTCCCACACCTTCCACACCCTGTCCAAGATCTGGGGCCCAGAGGAGGGGCCTGCACGTGGCGGACAAGGTTCTGGGGCCTTTCTTCTGCTAGAAGCGGTCATGCTTGGGCTGGGGCCTCCCCCCAACACCGGGGCCAGGTGAGGGGCATCCTGTCACCTGCAGGCGGGTGGGAGGCAGGGGGCCGCACCTTGAGGTAGCACTGGTAGGTGCCAAAGATGAGCGGCTTCTCCACATTGAACCTGCGCTGCATTTCCAGCGTCAGGCGGCTGATGGCCGGCTGGAAGTAGGTCTGCTCGGCGTCCACCATCAGTCGCACGCCCGCCTCGCTGGCTTTCTGAGAGTGCAGGGGGAGCAGAGAGGGTTTGTCTGGGCTCAGGTGAGACAGCACCCCCTCCCCACCCCGGCACGCCCCCGGGTTCCTCAACCTTGGCCAGGACGTCCATCCGCTGCAGCATCCTCGTCACCTGCAGCTCCTCCTCCTGGGTGAACCGCGACAGCAGAGGCTCCAGCTGTCCCGTCTGGGGACAGCACTCAGTCAGGCCACAGCAGAGCATGCCCCTGCCCATGGGCACCCTCCCTCCCCATGTGCAGGGCCCACCAATAGCTGGTGCCTGGTCCCCAGGACCAGCGAGGCCACCTCGCCCCCACCTCCCCTGTCCTGTCCCTGTTGTCATATGAAGATCAGCGCCCTACCCTGAGGAGGGCCTGCCACATGGTACCCTGGAAGCCCACTGCCTGTCAGGGCATTCCTGTCACAGGGCCCGCTGCCCAGGTCAGGCCTGTGTGCCCAGGGTGTCTGTTCCCACGGCCTCCCCAGGGTCCTCAAAGCAGGGTGGCACTCTTCTGCTCCCAGACAACGCTAAGGAAGTGACCCTCGACCCATCCGATCGCTGGGAAAGGCTCCACCCCTAGAAGGGAGAGGGCTCAGAGGAGGAACCACAGCCACAGGCAGCCGAGGACCGCCATGCAGCACCGACCGCCGCGTAGCAAGAGGTGGAGTCGCCCTCCCCAGATGGTGGCCTCAGGAGCCGGGGGTCTGCAGGGGGCTGGGCCTGTGCAGCACTGAGGCCCTCTGCTCAGCCCAGGGCATGTCCCTCCATCAGCCTCAGTGTCGATGTCAGGGCTGGCCCTCAGTCGGCCAGGGTGGAAGTTTGTGGAAGGCAGTGTTTGGGGGATATTTCCCCAAGGCCCTTCTGCTGCTGCTTCACCTCCCAGCTTAGGGGGCGGCTTCAAACTCGGCAGCCCACTCCGAGACGCCCTCCCACGAGCAGGCGGAGTCTCAATCCACTCCCCCTGCACACAGGCCGGCCTAGCGCCTCGCTTTTAACAAACAGAATTGAGCAGAAGTGACGCCCGGGGACTCAGGCTAGGCTAGAAAAGGTGACAGAGCTTCTGCGTGGCTCGTGGGGACACTTGCACTGGGAACCCAGCCACCACTCCATGAGGAAGCCCTGGCTGACAGCCAGCATCAACGGCTGGCCTAGTGCGTTGGGACCCCCACAACAACCCAGGCCTGCCAGCCTCGGTACAACTGCACAGGAGACCCTGAGCGAGAATCGCCCAGCCAAGCCCTGTCAGCCCAACTGTGAAGAGGAGCATAAGATGACCGGTGTCCTTTCAGGCCACTGAGGCTTGTGGTAACCCAATTCACAAGGACAGATGACAAGGAAGGCCCCTAGACACCCCTCTCCTTGTGGGTGTCCATCCCCCTCTGTGGGGCACTAAGTGGGTCTGTCTTCCTCCCCTAGACCACAGGGATCTCCTGGGGCCAGGGAGGATGGGGTCTTGGGCCCGCTGTGCCCGCAGCTGCTGGGCCAGCATAGGTGACAGAGAGCATTTCCCTCCTCCACCCAGCACCTTGAGACAGGGCTCAGTGGCAAGGGGGGCAGTCACCTGCATGTTAGGGACCACCAGGTGCTTGGAGAGTTCGGTCCTGCTGTCGATGAGGCTGCCCCAGTCCAGCAGGTCCAGGGTGCTGCAGGAGAAGGCGAGTCAGCACAGCGGCAGCGGCAGCTTCCCCATTCAGCCACGCAGCTTGACCCACAGGCACTAGGGTCTGTTGGGGGCCCAGGTCCCAAATGAGCCCAATCCCTACAACAGCATCCCCAAACCCAATCCCAAAAACCCGCCTACGAGTTCAGTTTTAAGATAGATAAAATGTAAACGTTGTCCTCTGTTTAAAAATGGAAACCAAATCGCGAACTTTCTTGCACTGGGGCAGCGGCAGCTATAAAAACCCAGGGCACACACCAAGACCACCCCGGGCCACGTCGGGCTTGGGGGAGAGCCGAACACGGAAGACAGGCAGGAGGCAGACGCAGCGTGCAAGGGGACGGCACACTGCTGCCAGCAGGGCCTGGTGACCTCGGCGCCAGCCGTCAGCATGAGGCGGAGGGCTCTCCAAGGTCTCGGCGGCCCCAACCCTTCACCTGCCTGCCATGCAGATCCCAGGAAGGGCTTGGTGTGCACCCTCACTCCAGCACCCCAAGAACTCTGTCAGAAGCCCTGCCACTGGAGGGGTACAGAGTCGGGGCTGGCCCTGCACCCACACTGCCGCCCAGCCCCCTGTCAACCCCTTCTCTGCATGTCTCAGAGGAGCAGGTCCTTCAGCACTGTCACCCCGAGGCCCACACACCCAGGAGGGCGGCCAGGAGTGGGAGGAGCACTGGAGGTACTCTTACCCGGATACGCCCAGGGTCTCCGCAGTGAACCAGTTCTCAATCTCCGTCCTGGACGCGATGCCCATCTTCGCCACACTTTCCTGGAGAGGTGAGAAGGTGTCAGTCCTGCAATGTCCCCAGCCCCATTCACTAACATTTCTAGCCACCCCCGCCCGTTGGTTTGAGAAGCTATTTTGACTTTATTATATTGTTCGTGAGAACGCAACAGTTCTGGCTTGTGTCTGCTCCACAGACAGGTCTGTGCCCACGAGTCCCTGATGCCCCTTCTCACCCCTGCAGTTCCGCAGCGCTCCGCCACCCGCAGGGCCAGCCCCATCCAACCCTCCTGCCGGCGCATCCTCAGCCTCTATTCAGATTCCTTCCCAGCACCTGTGAACAGGCCGCAGTCCCTGGAGCAGCTCTGGGAACCTACCTCAGACACTGCCTGGCTGGTTCCTCCCAGGCAAGGCTCCTCCCAAGACCCCACAGTACCCCAGGGAAGGGCTGTCCCACCTGCAGTGCGGCCACCTCCAGCCTTGTGTCCATGGCAGCCAGCCCAGCCTTCCCTTGCTCTGCAGCCATTTGGTGAAAGAACCGTCTCCACTTCGTGAGCACATCCGAGAACTGCAGCTGTACATGCAGGCCTGAGTGACCACCTGGGCCACACACCCCGCTCCCTGCCCCAGGACCCCCGCAAGGCCCCTGGGCCCCTCCCTGGCCCGCCCGTGTCCCTGCCTCCTAGCCCCACGGTACAAGCAGAGGAGCTTTCCTTTAATGCTCACGGCAGCCCCAAGTTCTCGCAAACTCTCTTCAGGCGGAAGGTTCTGCCACTTACCAGAAACTGGGGTCTCCCCAGCGCAGTGAGCTTGATGGCTGAGAAGCCGTCCTCGCCGGCTCTGCCTGTCAGAAGCCACAAGAGGAGCCCTTAGGTCCCCAGAGTAGGAGGCCAGGAGCCTGCGCCCAGCGTCGGGTGCCACTCAAGAGTTAGGATGCATCTCGTCGGACATGTGACAGTCTGCAGGGGGCTGGTGCTCGTCCTTCTTCCCATGAGTTCCCTACAACCCCCAGGGGACCGGGTCTACCCCGAAGATGGGCCTGAGACCGTGGGAAGCGCTGAACAATCCAGTCACCAAAACTGCCGAGGGTACAGCGGCCCCAGCAGATCCCTCCTCCCTTCCCCACCCGGCCTGAGCAGGGGCCGCAGGGATGGCCACGGCAGCTGCCTGGGCCCTGGCTCGTGTGCCTGGCCCTCCCTGAAAACAGGTCTGGTGACTGCTCGGCAGTCTCAGGCTGAGGCAGGTGGCCCCCCCCCCGCCCCGGCCCCTGCCAGCCCCCAGCCCTGAAAGGGAGAGGCGAGCTCACCGAGGACCCTGACGCCCTGGGCCGCTAACCATCTGCGGGCAGAAGGACCATGATCCTACCCAGCCCGTAAACGCCCGTGTGCACGGCTGCTCCTGATGCCCCACCACAGAGGGTTCAAGTTTGCCATGTGGGTCCAGGAAGGCGCAGCAGAGCACCGGCTGCAGCACGGAAGCCACTGCACCACCACATTTGTCTCTCCTCCAGCTCCCGGAGCCCACGATGCACATCTCGGCTTCTGCCAGGCCCTCCCCATCGATGTGCCCTTGTCAGAGCAGGCAGGGAGGCAAGGAGGCAGCCTGCACTGGACACTGCCCGGGTCCCCACACACTGCTCTTGGAGGCTGCTTCTAAGCATCACTCACTCCCATTCCTGAAAGTGTCAAGTAGGTGCGATACCCGCTCATGGGAAGGCTGCTGGGGATGCACACGGGCTGCGCTGTGAGCTGACGGTTTCTAAGGCCCAAAGGATGAGGTGGCCTCAGCAACCTCCCAGCTGAACTCACCTCCCTCAGCCAACGCTCCCGCCCAGAGGCTATGCGGGGAGGGTCTCTCCACTAAAGAGGATGTGGCATCAGCTCCCAGAACAGCACAGCTCTCGGTGGCAACCACATTTAACGAGAGCAGAGCCCCCACCTGGGACTCGGGGCCCCCACAGCCTTCCTGAAGGTCCACACCCGGGTGCCTGGTACCCGGGAGCGGGGAGAGGAGCGCCTTCCTGGAGGCTCTTGACAGTCACCACAGGTCATCCCCACAACCATCCGGTCTACCCAGAAAGGAGGTCCCGAGAGTGCGCTCCGGCCTCACGTCACCCACCAGCTCTCCACAAGCCAGGGCTCAGCCTAAGCCCGGCAGCAGGGCAGCCGGCAAAGAGCAGGCCCCACCTGAAGCCTCGATGCAGCGCAGGAACGTCTCCATGTGGCTGTCACACTTGGCTTCACTGGCATAGAAGTAGGTGCGGGCACTGATGACGCCGTCCCTGCGGTCCCCAAATGCCCGGTGGGCCTGGTACTGCTTCTCCCTCTTGCTGGCGCCTGGAGAGGTGGGCACGTGGCCTGAGCACCCAGGCCCTGTGCTGGGCTTCGGCCTCCAGCCCCTCTGCAGGCACATGCAGGGCTTCCCCGTGTCCCACAGGCCCTGTGGATGCCCTACACCCCGGCACTGTGCTGCCCACTGCTCCGCACCCCAACCCCGCCCACCCCGCACTCGCTGCTCCTCCTTCCTGGCTGAGGCCTAGTCACGGGGCAAACCCAGAAAGGCAGAGCCCAGACAGCCGAGGGCCACAGGGACATGTCAGCACACACGGAGCGGTGGGCTGGGTGCCCACAGACCAGGGAGGCGCCGCGCATGGCCCCTTGCCCTGAGGCTTGCCTGAGTCCCTGCACCCAGGTGCCCGGCGCACGAGCAGGGGATGCATGTAGGGGGAGAGCACCTGCTGGGAACGGCCGCCTCTGACTCACCGCTGCCCTCCTTCTCTGCAGCCGAGGTGCAGGACCTGCAGGACGGAAGAAGAGGGCAGGTCAGGCCAGGCCACCACGGGCACAAATGACACATGTGTTCCCATGGAGGAGGCAGAGGGGAGAGAAGTGGGAGGCTGGGCCCAGCGCCTGGCCTGACAGAGGCTGTGTGTGATGGAGGGAGGGTGGTGAGCAGCGGGGGCCTGCATCCCTTCCCCGCCCCTCCCCATTACCCCTGAGCTGGCAGGGTGGCAGCTGCACGCTGACCTGCCCCAACTGGCCTACAAGCCCTGTGCCTGGAGAAGTCTCAGGTGCCCGAGTGGTGGACCCTCCCTGCAACACTCAGGGGAAGGAGATGGCTCCACCAGCCGGGAGGAAGGCCCTGAGCCAGTGCTGAGGCCTTCCCGCTGCTGACGGGGAGGTGGAGCAGGGGCCAGGCAGGCTGAGGGGGACGAGGATGGGAGCCGCCAGCTCGCCCTCTGCGCCCCACGCCCACCTCCGCACACAGGGCCCCAGCGCCCACAGCACCGGCTGCATTCTGGGCCCTCGGGCTTATTTTCCAAGCAGCAACCAGAATTTTTCCTTTAAAATGCAAACCATCTCCTGGCCTCCCATTGCACCTGAATAACACTCCAAGTCCTCATGAGGACACAACAGTGAGGTCAGCCCATGGCCCTGGCTGCCCCACCCATGTCCACCAGCCCTGGCACCCTGGCCAGAATCACAGCAGACACCACCCTCCTCCTCACTGGGGCTGTGGTGTCTAGGACACAAGAGTTGTGGCTAAGCCTACTCAGATGAAGGGACCCTCGTCACTGGCCGCCAGCCCGAGCGCCGCACCCAGCAGCTGTGTCTATCCTCTGACTTTGTACATAAAACCTCTTACATCAGTGACCTCCCCAATGCTCAGACGCCCGGGGGCCCCTGCAGCTCTGCCCCGCCCCACAGGGAAGGGACAGAGCTTCTCCCCAGGGGTGCCAGAGAAGTCCATGAGAGGTACGACACCTGTGACATCCGGGCCACGGTGGGCTCAGACCTCACAGCTCCCAGAGCAAGTCCTGCTGCCCAGCTGCCTCCAGGGAGCCTTCCCTCCAGGCCCCAGCTTCTGTGTGACCCCAGATCCATATCTGGGGACTTCGAACCAGAACACCCAGGTCAAGACCAGGGAGTGCCGGCAGCCAGGCCAGGCCAGTCCACAGAGGCCAGGGACTCCCCACACAACAGCACAGCCCACAGCCATGGCCTGGGGATGGGAGCTGGGCAGGCAGACACTGCTCCAGCTGCCTTGTGGTGACCAGATGCATGTGCCTGAGGCAACAGAAGGTGAGATGTCACACAAGTCTGGCTCTGTAACTTGAGGGAGGCATTGGCTCCCCACATGACATGCCCGCCAGCAACAAGGAGCTCCCCAGACTCTCCCAAGGCCCCTGGGCAAGGGCACCCGCAAGACCAGACCCCGGCCCTCCAAGCTGTGGCCCAGGAACAACCAGGCGGAAGCCACCACTGCAGGGGAGGCAGCGCCTTGAGGGCGAGACCAGGCGAGCCTGCCCCGTAAGTGCACAGCTAAGTGCACAGCGATGACCACAGTAACCCCACAGCTATCTGCCTCCTGGGCAGACGCCTTCGGCAGATGGGAAACCATTATGCGCAAGGTCCCTGCTCAGCGTTTTCACAGCTGGCCCCGGCCAGGCTCCAAGGGCACAGGGAAGCAAGGGCCACTCCTTTCTTGCTCCCAGCAGGTTCAGCAGCAGGAAGGCAGCTGGAGGCCGTGGCTATGTACAGGCTATTTCCATCCCTGAACCTCCTGGGCACAGACAGGAAGCACTTTAGAAATAGGCCAAGCAGAGAAGCTGGACCAGCCCCACCAAGTGGCCAGAGGCCTGTCTCAGAGCGGACGGCACCTGGCAGGGACAGGGCCACACCCTGGACCAGGCCTGGTGGGTGGGTCACAAGCAGACCAAGAGGTCAGTTCCCAGGCACAGTGGCGGTCACGCCATCATGGGGGAGAGGAAGGAGCACCCAGTGTGCGTGCACACACAAACACGTGTACGCACACACAGGGCATGGCCCAGAAGGTGGAGGAGGGCATGCCCAGGGGCAGGGGGACAGAGGACAATGAACACAATGCCCCGGGATCTGCGGAGGGGGCAGGAAGACCCCGAACACCACTTCGGCCAACCCCAAGCTCAGCTCTCAGCAGCTGCATTGGGTAATTGGTTGGCTTGATGCCTTTTAGAGAAAAGCAGAAAGCGAGGGGAGAGCATGCCAGACGTCCTCCCTCCAGCTCCCACGGCAGGAGGGGAGACAGCGCAACAGAGCCTGTTCCCACCCGCACACCCGCACACCCACACCCCAGGGCCTGACTCCAGGCCCACTGAGACACTGCACACACCACTCCCAGGGGGCGGCCGCCACCCTGAGGAGCAAGGCCCGGGCAGCCCTGGGTCTGCACAGCCAGGACGGACACACCTGCCGCCCACACTGTCCCTGGGGTGTCCTTGTTGCAGCCGGTCATCAGGAGGTGTCCTAACCCCTTTCCCTGTCCCTGCAGCTCTCAGCCCACTGAGGGACCCCGCGGGGCTCCTCCCCCGGGACGTGGCCCTGGCCTCTTGCCTCTCACAAGTGTCCAGAAAGTGCCGTCCACCCCTCCCTGGGTGGCCGTTCTCTCCCTCCTGCACCTCTGGCCTTCCACCTTCTGCCTCCTACCCTGGGAGGCCCTCCTGGGTCCCCTCCTCATGCCCTCAGGAGGGCTGCTGGGCCTCCTGCACATTCAGATGCCTCCATCCTTTCCGTGCCTCTTAGAGTTCTGCCCAGGCAGGCCCAGCACCATCTGTGCTCCCCCAACCCCCCACCCCCATTCCCATGGCCTTAATTTTGGGCAGTGGCTTCTCCATCACTCCCCAGAAGAGGGTCTACAGGTCCTGTGACAGGATTAGGAGAACAGATCTCTGGGCACGCCCCGGACACAGAATCAGTTTCCACAGGGAGCTACATGGTTAGAGCCACTCCAGGCCAGAAACAGCTGGTGAGCCAGTCAGGCAACCAGACAGGGTAGATATTCTCCCAGCGCTGGCCAGCCTGGCTTGGCCCCCTCGGCACAGGCCCCTCTGAAGGCACAAGGCCGGCCAGCAGCAGAGTTGGGCGTGAGTCCTCGACTCCTACTGCTGGCTGTCAGGACAGGGAAGGATGGCCACTCACATCCCAGAGCCTACTAGGTTGGTGCTCCTGCAGGACGAGGGGTGCCAACCGCAGGCTGGCCCAGGGGCACAGGCTCCACGGCCCCACGGAGGGAGGAGGGCGAGGGCAGCCCGCCTCCCAACACTCCCCTGCAGGGCAAGGAGGAAGCCAAGAGGCTGCCCTGGGAAAGAAGTCTGTTCACACCAGAGAGAGAGAGTCCCATTGTGAGACTGCCCAGCCCCCGAGAGGCAGCGGGGACAGAGGGCCCATGTTCCCTTTCGTAATTCAACAGGCAGCCCCAGGGAAGGCTGCAGCCCTGGCCCACAGCCCCACGGGGACAGAGGGGGTGCCCAGCTGGAGAACCCTGCCCTCTAGACAGCGAACCACTAGGCAGGGGCTGTGCCCCTCGGGCCAATCGGCACTGAGGCCCGGCTAGGACATTCCGTTCCCAGGGTAGAAGGCCCACGTGATGCCTTTCCTTCCTCTGCCCTCCCCTCCCCTCCCCGTGCCAGAGCAAACACCGCGGCCCAAGACGACCTATCCCAGGTCTAACGGCAGGCATGGCTGCTGTCAGGACTCAGGGGCCCCAAAGGCAAGGGAGGGCCCAGCCTGCGGAACAAAAAGGAAAAGCTGGTCTTGCCTGGACCTCACATGAGGCCACTACTCTGGGAAGCAGAGGTGACCTCGTCCTGTCATTCTGTCCTAATGCCCAGGAGGGTGGGTCAGGGAGGGCCCGTCTGTCCCCACACTCGAGCCCTGCAGCATGTCAGTGGCGGCTCCCATGAGGAGGCTCCCAGGCTGGCGTGCCACAGCACTCCTGGCCGCACAGGCCGTTCTCTGTGGAGCCCTGGGCAGGCGCCAGGCCTGGCAGGCTCCGCACGCTCCTGGCAGGGCCCACTTGCAGATCAGAGAGCTGTCTCGGAGAGTGGGTAAGGGTGGGGCAGCAGGCCATCCAGCGGGCTGGGAAGCCCCAGGAGGGATGCAGAGAGGGAGCCAGAGCGCTTCCTATAGGGTCACTGAGCGTGCTCTGCAGGCAGCCGGGAGCACCTCTTTGCGGCCTTGTGGCCCACACAGTGTCTGCCACAGCTACCCAACTCTGCCCTGCAGGGCAAAAGCGATTTGAATTTCACATAATTTTCACATTATCACCATATATCCTTGTTCTGATTTGTTTCAACCATTTAAGAAATGTACAAGCCAGCCTGCAGACTGCACAAAACCAGGAAGGCGGGCCGGACAGGCTGTAGACTGTGGTTTGCCGACTTCATCCTCACCCCTCCTCTGGCCTCGTGCACACGAGGCCTCCCGGGAAAGCCCAGAACTGTCCTCATGGCGCAAAAATGCAAGAAGCCCAGGCAGAGCCCAGGAGGGCCACTGGTCATCAGGGTCTGCTAGCCTTGGCAGCTCCTCGTTCAGGTGGCAGGCAGCTGCTGGCCACCAGGGCTCTCTGGGGTTCCCACTGGATGCCGGTGCAGGCCTTACTCCATCTCCTGGCGCTCCGCCTCCTCGGGGCTCAGGTCCTCCTCCACTCCATAATCCAGGATGGAGCCCACGCCGAAGGCCCTGTTGTGCTGGATCAGAGGCTGAATGGATTCCTGGTCCTCGCCAGCCACAAACTGCCCGTAGAAGGTCATCTTCATCAGCTTGTCGAACAGCCTTTGCCCCAGAAGCCTCCTGGTGAGAAGGAGCAGCTGAAAGGCAGAAGGAAGCGCCTGTCCTGGGCTACCTGGACTCCCCTGTCCCCAGCTGGACTCCCCGCTTCCCAGCCCCTTCACTCCAACCACAAAGCCATGACATGCTCTCCCCAGGGCCACACTTGGCTCCCAGCCTTGATTTTATAGTGGAGACCACCCGAAGCAGCTTGCTTCTCTGCTTGCAGCAACTGTCAATCACCCATTCCTCATGCCGGGTGGCCACTCTTGCCTCCCTCCCTGCATGCTCACGGGTGACCCCAGCAGCCACAGCGGGGGCCTGACCATGACTTGGTGGATAAAGAAGTGAAAGGCTGGTCTCTCCAGGGACAGCAATGGGCATGTTCATAATATCCCCTGTACCCAGACCTCAGCGCCTGGCAAAGGGCCGGCCCTCCAATGGCTGCTGAACTGATGAACACGTCCACAGCACAGAATGCGTGCAAGTTCAGCGGCAGCAAGGCACAGGCTGACGATCAGCCAGGTGACCAGCTACAAAGGTCTGTGAGATGACAGCCCGCCCTGGGACCAGTGGGGACTTGGTACAGTCATCTAGGGCCACAGCGGACCAGCAGCTCCAATGGACCTGCCCTTCGTGAAGACAGCTGCCCATAAACTACTCAGCTTTCTCCTCCAATCACATTTTGCCACATGCCAAATTTCTGCCATCGTTCATTCAAATGTCCCGAGCAGCTACTTCATGCCCAGCACAATTCTAAGCTGAAGAAAAAAAGGTAAGGAACTCACAGCCTAGTTGGGGAGAGACCCCGAAGGAGGAAGGAGCAAGTGATCCACTGACTGATTCAGAATGCGGGATGAGGGAGCACTTGCCAGGGCGGGTGGGGGTGGGATGTGTTTGCTAACTTAGATCTGGGGAGGGGTGCATGCCAAGGGGAGGGGGGTGACACGGAGCTCCTGCAGTGGGGACAGACAGGGCAGGAAGGAATGAGGACAACCAGAGGCCCCTGGGGTTGGGAGGGATACTGATGGGAGGGCACCCCACCAGCTGTCTGGGAATTCACCTGCGTCCCTGCCTGCCACTTCCAGCTCCAAGACAGGAAAGCAGAGGTCTCTCAAGCCCGACGGCTCACAGATTCCCCTTTCTTGGGGGGTAGATCTCTTGGGATCAGGGTTTCAGGGAACAATCTCTAGTCTAAGCAAAAGTACGAGCAAGTCAAACACCCTCAGCCCAAAGCAATCCTGAGCGGCCACACTGGTCTGGGTGCAGGCTGGCACTCAGCAGGGACACCTCGGGCGCCCCAAGGACAAGGGCTTCCAGGCCATCACTTCTGCCTCACTGCAGCCTCTGTGTCTGATTTTCTCTCATCTTGTTGTTTTTATAAAGAAGATTAGAAAACGAAAATGAAAGTGCCAACATGGGAGACGGGCAGGCCTCCTCCCCATCTCGCCCTGAGCTGGGGCCCAAACTCAGGGAGCCCAGGGGCCAGAGGGAAAGCCAGGTCTTAAACAGATCAAGGATCACCCAGTGGCAGGCAAGGCAGAACTGGGGACCTGAAAACCATCATTTGGTTCTAGAAAAGAACCCCTGACACCACACACGTCAGCTCTGTGGACTGTCAGAAACACACCGTGAAGTGGGTGACTTACTCTCGGGCTGGCAAACCTTCCCAGCCAAGCCACATGGTAAACACAGTCGTGCATCACTCAATGACGGGGATGCATTCTGAGAAATGCATCGTTAGGGAATATGTCATCTGAATATCACAGAGCATACTTACACACACCTAGGTGCTACAGCCTGCTACACACCTAGGCTCTGTGGTACTAATCTTACGGGACCCTTTTGTATATGCGGTTCACCGTTGACCAGAACATCGTTATGGGGCGCATGACTGTAATTTAGGCTGTGCAGGCCATGCGGCCTCTGTTAGAACTACTCAACTCTACCACTGTAGTGCAGAAGCAGCCACAGCCAACACTAACTGAATAAAGACAGCAGCTGGAATCTGGCCCAGGGCATGGGCTAGCAAGCTCTCACACACCCTGCACCTGGGCTGACCACCTGCTCCCCAAGAGGAGGCAGGGCTCAGAGGGAATGGCCACCCAAGTCCCCAGAGCCAGTCACTCGCCCTCTCAGCCTCCCCAGCAAGGGGAGGCCGGCCTGTCACAGAGGGGTGCGGAAGCACACGGGGCGGGGCTGGCACTTCGAAAGCCAACTCAGAGCAAAGCAGCCCCTTGAAAACCATCCTGGTGTTAGGTGTGCCCCGGGTGGCACTACCTGAGACGAGGGCAGCCTCAGCCCTTCTCCAGGTGAGGCATTCTTCTCAGGTCGAGAAACTTGCAAGGGTAACACCTCCTCTCATTTCCACTGCGAAAGACGAAAGACGCATGCAGAGCAAGAACAGGTACGGCCAGTTCTCTGCCGGTTTTCTGCCCTGCCCCACGGGCCCACCCACCGGCTTCTGCTCCGGCTCACACCCAAGCACAGAAACCTGTCAGGGAAGACCTGGATTTTCTAAACTCTTCTTAAAAAGGCCTGCCTTCCGGCAAGCGTGGGCCCCCACTGGGTCCACAGACAGCATAGTAGCTCACACCAGGCTCCTGCGGGCTGACACTATCTGCCAGGAGCAGGTTTGACAGGAAAGGCACAGACCGGCCCTGGCTCAGCAGGAGGAATTTTCACCACAGGCCAGAGGGCGGGGAAGGACCAGCGGTTCTGCTGGGTGGCCCAGAACTCTGCAGTCTGGCCCTGCCCCATGTCTTCCATCACCAGGCACCGAGGCCACTGTCACCAGTGGGACCACCAGCAATCACAACGGTAGAACAGGTCCCACAGGGGGCACACATAGCACCTCACACCATTAGGGCGCTCCTTGAGGTGTCCCTAGGGCACAAGAGGGACACAACGAGAGCTTCTCACCTCCTCCAGGCACCCGCAGCCTGGTCCCTGCGCTCTGGCACTTGCCCCGGGCAGGCACCCCAGAGAGAGTGGGGCTGACACGTCCCTCCCACAGCACCCCAGGACCCCCAGCTCTGCTGGCTTTCCCGCTTTGAAACCAGAGAAATCTCATTGCTGCACCTAGAGAAATTTGGTCCATTCCAAGCCCTCTCCCCCTCCCTCCCCAGTTCAGCCTCTTCCTCCTCCACCCCTCCCCCCACACTCGGCTACCATCAGCCCGGGGCTCCGAATCTGAATCTGTCCAGGAAGCTTTGGGAGGAATCGAGGCCAATAGCTCTGCTGATCTCACAGTTCCTTCAAAGCCACCCGACTCTGACTTGGTGGGGCTCTGCCCTCACCTCCCACCTGCCATGGCCTAGCCTTCACCTAAGCCTGGGACCTGGCTGGATGCTCCTTCTCGTCCAAACTCCCCCAGGGGCAGAGGGAGGCAGCACAATGCCCTCAGTACGGTGTCACCTGAGAAACCAACACCACCTGCATGAGGAGCCTTCCAGACCCTCGGCACCGACAAGCGGACCCTTGCAAACTGTCCCCAAGGAACACCTTGAAAAAACTATCACCTCTATATCTCCAACTGACAGGAGCTAAAACGGTGTTCTGCTCTTTACTTCCCCAAAGCCCTCACACTTTGTTACCAAGTTAAACTTTTAAAGTTGGGTGTTTCAGCAGCTTCCCATTTTTCCCCCAACGCTGTCTTTTAGAAGTGGCCGTGTCTGGGGAGCCCTCGGGCCACAGCCTCCCAGAACTCTGGAGTCTTAGGCCATGAGCCCTTCAATTGCCACCAAACCGAAACAGGATGAAGGAGTTAAAATTTCCCTGGATTAGGGTGAAACTGGACCTGTACCCACAAGGTTAACATGGGAAACAAAATAACCCAAGTTTCCGAGCCTGCTGCGCAGAACAGCAGGAGGACCACTGACGAGAGAGGAACTTGCTGACAGCCCTGCCTGACTAAGCATCTCCCAGGAACACTGAAAAGCTGAAGTGACTGACTGTAAACTTTAGACGTCAGAGACTGAAAATCCCCCGCGTGCAACACACAGAGTCACACCTGTGCGGTGGACTCTTACAACTTCAGCCCCCAAGGCCATATGCTCCCCCTGCCCTACCTAAATAAAACCCCAAATAAAAACCCTTGCTTGTAGCTTTTCGGGCAGTTTGGAATGACAGCCGTTAGCTGCCGGTTCTGCTTGCTCAGCGCTTTGCCATAAAATTCCTGCTTTCTTCCACCACACCCAGCGTCAGAGATCGGCTTGCTGCGCCCAGGGTGAGGGAACTCACTTCAGGTTCGATATCAAGACTTCCCTGGGGGCAACATGGAGGACACCTAATTTTAAATTTCAGGTGACAATTTTGTATTACTGCAAGCGGTATATAGCTTAAAAATTAAACTGGTCTTTGTTTTTAGTTGGTGGTAACTGACATGTAGCAAAATTCACGGCCCAAAGGGAGTGCAGGAAACACTTTCCTTGCTGACTTGCCCCTCAACAGGCGACGCTCAAGGGGCCCCCGCTTTACACTCGGAAACTTCCGAAGGGCCCCGGGATGGGCAGAGGAGCCGCCCGCCGCCCGCCGCCCGCCCGCGCACCTGCTCGTGGCGCGCCAGCAGCGCGGGCGAGGCGCACAGGCGCAGCACCAGCAGGCTGCGCGCCAGCTCCCAGCTGCGCCGGCTGCGGTACGCCTCCTGCGCGTTGCCGAAGTCCACGGCGGGCACCGGCGGCCGCGCGGCCTCGGCCTCCCGGCGTTCCGGCACCGCCCTCGGGCCCGCGGGCTGCTCGCGGGTCACGGGCGCCGTGGACAGCGGGGCGAGGCGGGCGGGGCCTGGGCGCAGCGCGGACACGACGCGCCTCAGAGCCATGGCGGGGCGGCCGTGAGCGTCTCGGGGCTGCTTAAGTACGCCCGGCCCGTCGGCTCCGCCCCGCGCTCCGCCACGCCCTCTCTTCGGGAAGCCCCGCCCATCGCCGTGCAGCCACGCCTCTCCCTGGAGGCCTCGCCCACCGAGAGGCCCCAGGTGCGCCTGAAATCCTCCTTCGCAGCCCGTGGCCACACCCCCGAGCCAGACCCTGTGTCCTTGGCTGCTCACCCCCAGCTCCGCCGTCCCCGCAGGAGATCCCGCGCTCCCGGGACTGAGCGGACGATCGGGTGTAGGATTTCCTCCCAGGTAGCCCAGCTGGCCAGGTGAGCCCGCCGGTCAGCTCCATGGCACACCTGCACACCTGGGCTCCTCCCTGGTCGTTGAGCCCACGAACTCTCCGCGGAGAATCCGGGAAGGCCAGAAGGCAGTCCCCCTTCTCTCATTTAAAGGGCGTGTGGGAAGCCATCCGTCCTCTCCCCTGGGCCCAAAGCGCGACTGTGGGAAGGAGGCCCCTTAGGAGCTTGTCCAACTCTGAACGTCTCCCCGTCTTCCCAGCCCCACCGCCAGCCCAACAGGCAGCCGCGGACCTCCAGGCTCCCTTTGGAACTCCTACAGCCCGCATGGTTCCAATGCCCCTTGCAGCCTTCCCTACAGGCCCTCAGTGCCACCCTTGGGGCTGATAGCAAAGCCACCTGCTTTGCAACTGCGCTCGGACCTCTCTTCACTCTTAAAGGCCTTCCCACGCTCTGCCTCTGCCTCGGATGCCCTTCCTTCCAACATTGTGAGTGACCTGTTGCTAGAGTGCCAGGTATCGCCTCCTGGGAGGGACTTGCCCTGATTGCCTGCCCTAGTGCCCACGTCCCCATCACTCACCCCTCCACCCCCAGTGCATCTCCTGAGGACATTCCTGCACCCCCACAGGTGCTGGATGTGGCTGTGGGGGCAGCCTCACTCCCTGCCTCACCCTCCTTGCCTACCTGGTTCACCAGGTGCTCCATGCACCTTAGTGCGTTGGACACCCTGACGTTTAGGGCCAAATAATTCTTTATTGTGGGGCGCTCCTGTGCATCACAGGATGTTTATCAGCATCCCTGGCCTCTACCCACCAGATTCCAGTAGCACCCCTCCCCCAGTCCTTGCTAATGTCCTCTGGAGGACACCATCACCACTACTTACATGGGAGGAGCTTCCTGACACAGTCACAGTCTTTCTGCCCCTTTTCCTCCTGTTGGAGTCGAAGAGAAAAAGGGAAAGACAAAAGGGGCACGAGAGCTGAGGCCCAGAGGCAGCAACTCACTGTCCCTCTGGTACCTCAGAAACTTAGCTCACCAAGGGAACACCACAGCCGTGGCAGCTGGCCACAGCCACCAGACTCCCCCATTTTCCTTTCATAGATGAACTTCCCTCCACCTGAAAACCCTTTAGGGGCTCCCCACTGCCATCTGGACAAGGTTGCATGGCTCAGCCTGGCTCATTGGCCCTCCGTGGCCAGGCCCCTGCCCACACCCACCATACCTGTCACCCATGCTGGTCATTCTGCAGGTCACTCCTCTGAGCTCTGGGTCGTTTGCATGCTGCTCAAGGGCACCTGCCCCTCCGCCTGCTCCCAGCCTCCTTCCTCCTCCTCCCCAGGGTCAGTTTGGCAGGCACGTCCCTGGCTGGGCACCGACTTGGTTACAACTCCTTCTTCTTGCACTGCCACATTGCAGCCACTTGCCATGTCCTCCACATTGCCTCCTTAATGTGTCTTTATTGAACGAAGGAAGGAAGGAGCAAGTGTGATGTGGGAAGTTTGACCCCAGGCTCTAGTCTGGAGACTGTAGGTTCAAGACTTATTCTCCAGCTCTACCCTGACCCCTGAGGCACCCTGAACCACACCCAGCCCTTGCACAGTACCCTGGCTCCTGCTTCCCATGCAGACACACCTTTAATGCCACATTCTCTACTCTCCCTGGGCTGCGTTCCCCAAAGAGCATCTGCACCCAATTACCAGGATTGAACCTTGGTTCCCAGTCCTCAGCCTCTGCTCAGGCACCGTGTGTCAGGAGAAATAGAGCACCTGAGGCAGGCACAATCCTGCTTCAAGGGCATGTGCACACGCCAGTCAGTGGTGGTGACCTGCTTCCAGCTGACACACAGGTCTGGAGAAGGTGGGAAGAGCTGACCCCAACCCTCCCCATCAGGAGCCGGTACTGTGCTCAGCTCATTTTCAGGATAATCCTGCTGCTCTCCTCTGCCCCTGCCCGGTGACCTCCCTCTAAGGCACTCACACCAGGTGCAGGGAGAGGGGGTTCCTCTGGCACCACCAGCTGTGCCCTGATAATGGAGACGGCTGATAACCATCCACATCACACACACTTTTGGCAAAATGATTGAGCGCTGAAATGTCAGGTCAGCTCATGGGCTGACTGTCCCAGGCACCTCTCCCCTGACATTCATGACAAACGCCAGACATCTCCATCGCTGCTCTGACTTAGGAAATAGAGGGGTGGAGTCTAAGCCAATACACTGCTGACAAGGCCAAGGCAAGGCCAAGGTAGAGCTCACAGATGCGATGGCGTTGTCACATGGTGATCGGCATTGGAGCCCAGCCTGGCATGGGAACCTCAGCCACCTGGACAGTCCCCAGGGGTGTGCTTAGTCCCGCCCCATGTGGGTGGGAGGTCACACTGGGTTCCTTGCCCCATGTCTTGCAGTACAATGTTCACTCCATAGCCTGTGGCTCGCAAGCACAGGGCTTGGGGTTGATGGCAGTGAAGACGGTAGAGCAGGAGCTGCAGGGATCCACCGAGCAACAAGCAAGCACAAAGGAACTGTCTTAAGCAACTATTTTGCAACTCTGGATCCTAGTAGACTGCTTGCAACCTCCAGAGAACAGCTTGATGAATAAACTGGTAAATTTCAGTCCATTTCCATCAATGTCCACATTTAGCAATCACCTACCATCACCCCTCCCTCAAACCTGGGGCAAGCAGTCATGGGCACAGTGGCAAGTGATCCTGGCTCATAGCAGCACTATTCACAACATCCAAAAGGTGGAAGCAACCCAGGTGTCTACCGATACATGAATGGAGAAGCCAGTTGTGGTGCACTCATACCATGGAATGTTATTCAGCCATAAAAAAGGAATGCAGTCCTGATGGATGACAGAACATGGATGAACTTAGGAAACAATGTGCTGTGTGAAAGAAGCCAGACACAAGAGGCCACATGTTTTATTTATTTATTTATTTATTTATTTATTTATTTATTTATGTTTGGTGAGGGAGAGTGTCGCTGAGCTCACATCCATGCCCATCTTCCTCTATTTTGTATGTAGGATGCTGCCACAGCATGGCTTGACAAGCGGTGCCAGATCCTCACCCGGGATCCTCACCCGCAAACCCCAGGCCACCAAGGCAGAGTGTGTGAACTTAATCACTGCGCCACCAGCCAGCCCCAGGCCACATGTTTGATGATCCTACTTATGTGAAGTGTCCAGAACAGGCAACTCTATAGAGAAGGTAGACTAGTGGCTGCCTGGAGAAGGGGAGATGGGAGGAATGGGGAGTGGCCGCCAATGGGTATGGAGTTTGGGTATGAAAATGTTCTGGAACTAAATAGTGCTGATGTTTGCTCAACTTTGTGGATACGTTAGGCAGCCAGCCTGGCCACCCCAGTCACTTACAGACGCCCTTTGCCGCAGTTGTGTGGCGCAGCTCTTTGCAGACAGCCTTGCCTCCAAGTTCCCCCGTGTTCTGTCTCATGTGGATACTTGGTGAAGTATTTGTTTTCACTTTGGCCGTGAGCATGACGTTGGAACTCTGTCAAAGTTATGATTTTGCCCTGTGCCTCTTACCCGTATTTCCTTAAATATTTGTCTGCCCAAATCGTGACTCCCTGCGTCGAAATTCATTCTGATATATTCCATTTTGCCTCTTGCACTGTAACCATTTTTACTGATATATTTGCTCTGCCTGCACGCAGAGGAATTCATTCACATCTGTTTAATTTGGGGCTTGTCTTCCTGTTATCAGCCTGCACCAAACACAGGCCAGTATTTGCTCTACTGGCGCGTTAATCCCTCCTCAGCACGTTATCCCCTTATCTGTTCCACGCCGGCACTCACAGGCTTGGCTTGAGCACTGTTTAGCTATGTATTTTTACTGATTCTCTTCAGAGCTAGTAAAATATGATTACGTTTCCTGAGACGCTGAGATTGCTAGATCCCGGAACATGCTGCTGCGTCTCCACGAGGCGGCCACACTCCGCCACCCACCGCATCACAGGGTCACTTTCAGCGCCTGTGTGAGGACAGGCGTTCAGATTTCCCCCCAGATTCCTTCCTGGTAAAATCCGGTGTACTCTATGTGCTACAAGTGTGGTGAGCACAGCCTTCCCTATAGGAGCTACAATTATTGCCCCATTTTATACAAGAGAAACTGAGGCTCAGAGAGGAGGAGCAACTTGCCAAAGGCCCCCAGCAGGATTTGAAGCCAGGGTTGCTGTCCCCAGGTGGCTTCTTCCACCGTTTCTAATTGCCAGGTGTGTGCTAGGTCCACGGAGCCCACCGCCCCCTCAGTGACGCAGGTGGCGCAGCAGGCGAGCCCCGGCTGACGGCATCCTGGGAGTCTGCAAGCTGAGGAGGCAGGAATGTGGGAGCTCAGCATGTGCACAGGCCTTGAAAGGGGGCCAAGCTGGAGGGACCCTTGGCCCCTGACAAGGCAGGGAGGGCCCGCTGCCGGGGCCGAGGCTGAATAAACACGTGCATCTCTGGGGTCAGTGAAGTGGAGTTCTGCGTGAAGGCGGCTGACTCGGGGCTTGAGACGCCTTTGACAGGACCGCGAGGGCGTGCGCTACGTGAAGACAGGAATAAGGTGACAGTGATCGCAGCAGCAGCGAGCCCAGCCCCCGGGCTCGGCCCTGCGCTGGGAGCACACGGACTGCAGAGCGAGGCTGCAGGCGGCAGCTTTGGACCAGAAAGACTTTTGGACTTCTGTGGGGAAGTGAGAAGAAGGATAACACCCCCTCAGGGTCACTGCCAAGACTCCACGGGCACCAGAAGTGTTAGGCACAAGCCGTGGCCCCCATTAAGCACCTGACAAACCAGAGCTGTGCTCTCGCCACCTGCACAGGGCACCTGAGAGCTGAGCGGGCCTCAGGAGAGCAGGCCCCCTGCAGGCTGCCGCCTTGGAGAAGCCAAGGCGGGCTTAGAGGTGCGCAGGTTACAGGCAGGGGCTCTACGAGGAATGTGGTACTCTGCTGGCATCAGGCCCACAGACGTGGACAGGGCAGCGCCCCGCACAGCCTTCCTGGGTGGTGGCTGGTTGCCTGGGGAGCAGTGGCAGGTCACTAAGTACCTGGACCTTGTGCAGGGCCGACAGGTCCTGGGCTGTCTCAGAGTCAAGGCCATCCTGGGAAGCCGTGACTCTGGTTTCCCTGCAGCCCTCCCTAGGGGACCCCCCACACACACCCTGTGAGCCTGGGTACCTGACACCCTCAGACCAGGGCAGGATGTCAGAGACATGCCACATGGGTCCTGTGGGGTTGACCGAGAGCCAAGACACTTGGTGACACTGGGCTGGCCATGTCCTCTCTGCTCCAGCCCAGTGATGGTGACCCCCCACCTTGGGGGAGACCTCCCCAGGGAGCAGAGCCAGGCTGGCCCTTGTGGCTTCTCTGGGGAACCCAGCTGGCCTCTCCCCAAGTCATGGGTGGGATGCAGGACGATGCCTGCGACAAGCTGCTCTGGTGGTCTCTGCATGTGCCCCAGGCCCGGGAGGGGCTCCCAGGAGGAGTGCAGGGGACAGACCAAGACACTTGCTACCCTACACACCTCTGTCCACTTCGAGCTTTTTATCCCAGCAAGCATGTAACATGTGATAAAAAATATTTTTTAAGTGTGCAAATAATAGCCATCGAAAGCAAAGGCAAAATGGCAGCTCTGACTGCAGTCCTGGCCGCGTGAGGGCTGGCCGGGCTCAGGGCTGTGCAACTGCCCTTCGTGGCTTTGGACTCGGGTGGAAATGTCCCTCGTACAGGTGCCTTGTACAGGTAGGACCCGCCCAGCTCCCTGTGCATGGGAGTCCATCCCCCTGAGGTGGCCAGCCCCTAGTGGGCAGGGAAGAGCTTGTCCAGTGTTCCCAGAGCCTGACCCGGCTCTGTGTGCCAAGCCGGCTGCCAGCAGGGGCCTCACCGCTGGCTGTGCTTCCTGGGCACTCATGCAGGGGCTGGAAGCTTCCTGGAGGAGGTGACAGCTAAGCTGAGAAGCAGAGGCCCCTGGCTCGTGGGAGAGCTCGAGTCTCAGGGAGCCACGGTGCAACTGAGCCAGAGACAGGGGGCCGGCTGCCCTCCTCCCCCAGCCAGATGCACCCCCATCCTGCCTCTCCAACCAGCAGAGTGTCCTGGGGTCAGGGGGGCTGGCAGCCTCTGCATCTGACTTCCGGCCCTTACCACGGGGGCGCCCACGCTCCCTCGTTCCCTCCAGCAGTGCAGGGATGAGCCGGGCCTGTGCACTCCCATTCCTCCCAGCTCCCAAATTGGTGGTACCAAACCACAGCCTCTCCTGGGGGTCTGGGCAGGCATGGGCTGAAGTCGGGGGCTCCCTCCTTGTCTGCCCTCCAGAAGGTGCATCAGAACTTCCACTGGGGTCACCGAGATGGGTTCCCTTGGGTAGGGGTCAAGCACACATCATGACTGGAGGCTCTGCTCCCTCCTGCTGCCCCAGCCCTCTTGGGAGGTTGGGCCTCCTGCAGGGCAATTTCCTTGGGCTGAGTGGGAGGCATTCAGCCCCAGGTGCCACTGGGGGTCGCCCGGCACAAGGTCAGAGCAGGCCTGGCACTCTGGGCTCTGGGTGGGGTCTTGGGTTGGGGCCTCACCCTGAGCCCCCTGATAAGGAAGGTTTAGGGCATCCTTAAATGTCACCACAGGGGCTGATGGGCTCGGAGCATCATGGGGCGTCCAGTGGTGAGAACACGATAACACGGTGAGCAACTTCTTGGGTGTTAGCCACAGGGACACATGTCTCTGACACACAGGGAGGGGAATGCCCACACAGGGGAAGGTGGGTGCCCCCCAAGGCCACAGAAAGGGGTGGTAGTGGGCCAAGAGCACGTGAACTGAGGAAGGCAGGCTTCAGGATGACTCTTGTTTTTTTTTTAATTTTTAAATTTTTTTTTCAATTTTTTTTTTTGAGTAAGATTAGCCCTCAGCTAACATCTGCTGCCAATCCTCCTCTCTTTGCTGAGGAAGACTAGCCCTGAGCTAACATCCATGCCCATCTTCCTCCACTTTATATGTGGGATGCCTAGCACAGCATGGCTTGCCAAGTGGCGCCATGTCCGCACCCGGGATCCGAACCAGCGAACCCCAGGCTGCCGAAGCGGAACGTGCACACTTAACCGCTGCGCCGCTGGGCTGGCCTCTGACTTGTTTTTCATGGTAACGTTTCTGTATCAATTGCTTTTTTATAGAGTTTTTATAAGTTTTGACAAAAGTAATAACTCCATAAAGTAATTCAGCTTATCTTGGAGCATGAAACAGTCAGGCAGGTGCAGGCAGGCCCGCGGCAGGTGCCCTTCGACCCTGCTCCCCAGCGCTTGCGCAGACGGGTTCAGCAGGCCCAGCTGGCCCTGGCTGGGAGTGCTCTGGGTTGCTGCTCGAGGGCTTCAGCTCCTCTCTGGGAACACCTGTGCGTGGTCAGCAGCTCTGCTCCAGAACTGGACCCCCACTGGGGACGCCCAGAGCGAAGGGGCCCGTCCCCCCAGCGCTGCTCAGCAGCCTGCCCCTTCTGCAGGTCCAACAGTAGGTGGACAGACGCACAGGGTGTGTGGAACCCAGGGCAGCCTAGCACCCCAGCCACCGTCCCTGTCCTCTCCCCATGCATCTGCAGTTAGTCCCTCAGCCTGACATTGATCTTCCTTCCTCGCTCAGGCCCGGCTTTGATGGTGGTACACACTGTCCCCCCAGGTGCTGACCTTGGCCTCCCCACCCCCGGCAGAGCACTTGGCTGACGTCCTCCTGTGCATCCTGCCGCCTTTCTAGAGAGGCTGCTGCACACCCAGCCCTGTGGCCGGGGAGCAGAGCAGGTGGGCTCCAACCTCTAGCTTACCTGAGACCCCTACCCAGAAGAGACAGACCAAGTGTGCAGTGGCCATGCCACAGAAACAGGGAGCCAAGATGCCACCTTCCCAGCATCTGTGCTCTGCCCTGCACCCAGGAGGGAGCGGGGGGTGGGGGGCTGGGGAGGAGGAGAGTCGGGGAGGAGAGCTGTGTCCCTTTCCCACTCAGGTGCTGCCAGCTGGTAGGCTGAAGGGGAAGCAGGAGACTGGAGATGTTGAGGGTCTCATGCCCTCTCTGGAGTCTGAGCCTGGGGAGGGAGGGCGCCCACCCACACGAGCCCCAGTGAGATCCTCCTGGTCCAGGGGCGGGTCTGGAAGGACTGGGCTGGGTGCCAGAGGGCACAGCAGGGTACAGGGTGCAGTGGGAAAGCCCCATCTCCAGGTCATAAGGACATGAGCTGGCGGGGCGGCCCCAAGGCTGTGGGGGGGTGGGGCTGGTGGAGAGATGGAGCCCACAAACACATGGTTCTAAACCAGGGCCCTGCGGGCCCCTCAGCCCAGGTGCCGCCCTGTCTTCTGCCTCAACCACCTTCTAGGTCCCGGGAACCTCACTCCGGACCACCCAGGCCTCACCCTCAGCTCTCAAAGGCCTTCTGTGCTTTGAACACCACTTGATGTTTTGACAAAGCTCATTCCCGCTCTGACTGTAGAACTAGTGCACGTTTTTGTAGACAACTTGACAAATGCAAGGAAGGGCAAGGGACCGGGATCCGAACCAGTGAACCCCAGGCTGCCGAAGCGGAACGTGCACACTTAACCGCTGCGCCGCTGGGCTGGCCTCTGACTTGTTTTTCATGGTAACGTTTCTGTATCAATTGCTTTTTTATAGAGTTTTTATAAGTTTTGACAAAAGTAATAACTCCATAAAGTAATTCAGCTTATCTTGGAGCATGAAACAGTCGTCTGAGACCCCAGCACTCAGGGCAGGAGCCAGAGCTGAAATTCGGGTGTCTCTCCCGTCTCTTTTCTCTGCAGGCATGACACACGTGTGTGCATAGATCCCTGCACACCCACATGCGCACACGCAGCACTCTTGCCCGCCCTACACATATGTTTGTGTGCACACTCCCCCTACACTCGAGGCCACTGCACAGCAGACCCCTGTGTGTTGCCTGGGAGGCACGTCCCCCTTTCCTCACAATTCTCCGTGATGTCTTTGTACCAGGCCTTGCCTCCCAGCACCAACCATGTTCTCCCTCCTTTCTGGAACTTCCCACCCCTCCTGGCCCCGAGCTCCTGTACTCCTGGCACTCCCTGAGAGCAGCGGTGTCCTCACGGGGGCCTGTGGGACAAGCCACGGTGGTGCGTCTACCTGAGGACAAGTTCTCAGGGTGCTGGACAGCCAGCGCAGTCACGGCTGCTCGGTGGGTGCAGAGGCCTCCGGGAAGCCGAGAGACGCTTTCAGCACTGTCCCACCAGCAGCCTGTGGGGGGTGGCCTGCACCCAGAGAGGGTGGGTGGGATCAGGAACATGCAATGAGGAACACCCAACAGGCCGACCTTCAAAGAGCCGGGCAGGTTGTGGGTGATGTCTTGGAGGGGCAGAGCCCCTGGGTACCTAGGGAGGCTGCAAGGGAGGCCCTGGATACCGAGGGCTTCTCAGCAAACAGGACCTGTTGGACCCACAGTGCTCTTGCCCTGAGCCCTTCACAGCCCCCCGTGCCCACAGGCAGAGACCTGGTCTCCGGTTGCTGCTGTCTGCACGTGGTAGGCCTGCCTGTCCACCTGTCCACTTTTTCATTTGCGTGTAGGGCGCCAGGAAGCCCAGAGGCAGGCAGACAGCCTGGGCCCGGCAGTGCACTTTGTGGGCTAGCCCTCCATCCTCCAAGAGCCACCAAGCCCCACAGACATACCGGTCATCACCTCGTGACAGTGGCCACCACTCACTCACTTCTCGCCAGTGCAGGGCACCAGGGTCGGCATCAAAGTCATGGACATCCAGAACCACCCAAGGGTCTGTTTTAACCACATATCCAATGCCATTAAGATTTATGGAATTATTGTTTCACGTACAGATCCCTGGGGTGCACAGAGAGAGGTCCACCATAAAGACAGGCTCCCCCTCAACATGCAGCTCTTCGGCCTCATGCTGGGAGGGAGCTCGGGGAGCCGGTCTGTGTTCAGGGTGCAGTTGGGGGCGGAAGGCAGGAGACAGGTGGTGCTCTTGCCCTTAGCGTCCCTTAGACCCTCCAAGGGCGGAGAATGGGGAACCACAGTGCAGGCCACTTGGAGCAAGGCCCCAGGCTGTCCCCCAGAGAGAATCCACTGAGAGCTCCTGGCCGTGATGAGGCTGGGCAGAAGCCTTGGCACAGGCTCTGGCCCCCTCAAACTTCAGGAATTCAACCCCATGCCTGCTCCTGGCACTGGCCAGCCAGGACTTGGAGGGTCCAGGCCCATGGGGGACAAGGGGGCCGGGCCCGCAGTGACAGAGCCGGTCAGCAGAGGGCAGCAGAGACCTATGGAGCCATCCATGCTGAGTTCCCCACCTCCTGGAGCTTTGTCCTACCCCCAGGACACCCAGACCCTGACCTGCTGCTGCTGCAGGGGGAGGTCATCCTCACCCCTCCCACTCCCCCACCTCCCCTCAGGCATCTCTCCTGCTGCCTGCCCCCAGCACAGGGCTCCCTACCCTGTCCTCACCACCCCACCGCAGACACCACGGGTCACCCTCCTGGACACTGTCCTGGCCCAGCCCAGAGCCCAGCCCAGGGCCTCCCTCCTACACTTCTGGGCCCGGAGGATAGGGTGAGGCTGCAGAACATTCTGGGTGGCGCTCGTGATGAATGCATCCCAGGGGCCATAAAGCACATTTACAACATGTGCATCCTGAAGGGGGCTTCCCAGAAGAGCAGAGACGCCTGCTCAGCATGCAGGACGGCAGGCTGTCAGCGTGGACACAGGAGGAGCGGCCGCTCTGGGTGAAGTCCTCCTCCATAGATGAGGCAGCAACTTCACAGAGCGACACTCGGCCTCCAGGGCCTGACCAAGCATCCATAGGGTCCGACTTCTCCCAACAGAGCTAACCGCACACCGAGCCCACACGAGGCTTCCTGGAGCCCAGCATCTTGAGAGCTGCAGAGCCCCGTACCTCGGCTGATGGTCAGTCCCTTTGCATCTTCTGGTGATGGGGAGCTCACTCCTTCAAGGCAGCTGGTTCCAGGACCTTCCACAGCTTCTTCCCATCAGCCCAGGCTCGGCTCTGTCAGCTCCCTCGGCCCCAGGGGTGGCGTTCCAAACTTGTCCTGCACACCCTCAAGCCCTCCTCCTCCTCCTCCCTCCCCCCACTGCCGGCGCCGCCTCCGTCCTGGGCCCCTCCCTCACCATCCATATTCTCTCTCTGGTGAACACACCCAGTGTCTTGGCTCAGCGAGGATCCACCGCTCTGACTAGTGGGGCACACTGCCCTCTGTCCAGCCAGCCACTCCCGGGCCCGACCTCTGCGCCCAGCTCCCGCTGTTGGCCCCACACGCCTACAACCAGCCCCGCGCCGCCTCTCCATCCACCAAACAGCACACTGGGCCTGGGGACATCGCCCCTCATTCTCCTTCACCCACCCACCCTCAGCCTCCTCTCCCCACTCCCTCACCCCACTTGGTGGGCCCCAATGTCCACCCTGGACAGAAGCCATTAACTGCCCTCCTTCCCGCACTCATGGCTGAGAAATCTCCCAGGGCTGCCCACTGCACTTAGAATCAGCCCCAGCTGTCCCCCACCCCCAGCCAGGCTGGCACAACTCCCACCCCAGCTGCAGCAGCCGTGACCTAGCTGGGCAGGCCCTCTCCCGCTGAGGACTGGGGCCTGGCTGGCTCAGCTCATCAGCACAGACTTGATCCTGCCACTGTAGCTGGTCTGGACCGGGCAGGATTCAGGCCAGCCAGGTGGCTGTGGCCTGCCCAAGGCATAGTGATAGTCCAGGTTGGTGCAATAAAGGTGAAGCCCAGGCTGGCTACCAGACAGCTAGGGTGGGAGGCACAGACTGTGGGCTACCAGGAAGGTGAAGCAGGCCCACAGGGCAGCACGGCCGAGGGAACCCCAAGGAGCAGAGCTGAGCCCTGATCACACAGCACCTGAAGTCCACCCTGTCGTGACTCTTCCCAGTTACACCAGCCCACATTCCCTTCACCCAGTTTCCAGTGGGCTTTCTGTTCCTTGGAGCCAAAGGTTCACTGTGGGGTACGTCATCCATGTCTACCCCCACCTTGCCCCTCCCCCAGCCCAGAGCTTCTTCCCACTCCTGCAGCAAGCACAGTGAGCTCCCACTGTAACACCTTTGCCCTTACTGCCCCTGCCTGAATGTGCCCTGAGACCCCACCATGGCTGGCTCCATGCTCTCTCCCTCACCGCCCTGACCAGTCTTCTTACCAAGTGTTGGTCATTCCTCATTTATCCCTCACCCCTGCCTCAAGTTGGGGTGGCCAAGTCAGCTTTCATGCAGCAAGCTGGGGGTGAGGGGGGACCGAGCTGGGTCTGCACCACCCACAGCCTTCCCCTCAGGGAGATCGGTGAGGAGGAGACCCAAGCTGCCCCGGGGAGCCATATCCCCAGCAGGAAAGGCCGGCTGGGGGCACCGCACCCCCCTGGAGCTCTGGAGTTCACAGTTGGGGGTTCCCTTCTGTCAGTTCCCCCACCCAGGCCCACAGGTTGGCACAGCACCGGGGCAAGACTCTGCCAGGGCTCACCCATGCTGGGCCCCTCTCTTCTTTGGGGCAGGGGGTGTTGTGACACTGCAGGGGGACCGTGTCAAGGACCTAGATAGGAAGGTTCCACCTGTTCTAATAGGAAACTTATGTTTTGGATTTCTTTTCCCTTGCCCAAGTGGAGTCAGGGGGCCTGGGAGTGGGGGTGGCGGCGGCCCCGTGGCCCACAGGACAGATGCAGCATCCCCGCCACCAGGGAGGGGCGCTTATAGGTTTAAGGACCACTGTGCTTCTCAGAGAAAGAGAAGAGAGGCCTTCTGGGAGGTGGGGGAGGAGAGTTGGGGAGCACCATTTTCGCTTCCAGGGTCCCAAGGCGTCCACTCGGCCACATCTCAGTTGCCAAGAAAACACCACCTCCTCTGGCCGACGGCGGGGCGCAGGAGCCAGCCACCAAGTCCCCGAGTCCTGGTGCCAGCAGACGCACCCGGCACTCGACTCCACAAGCGCGCCTCGTTCTCCTCCCAAATATCTGTGGCCGGTTCGCCTTGGGGATAATCGGCTCCCTGCAGCTCCTCGCAAGGCCCTCTGCCTCTGGACGAGGCAGGCAAGGCGCGGGCTGGGTGGTGCTGGCCTCAGAACAATCACGCTGCCCACTGTGGGCCCTCGAGATGCCTGGTGGCCCCCGAGGGCCCAGCTCCGGCCAAGGGGGACGCTGATCCTGAAGGACAGATGGACGGAGCGGATGATCCCTGGAGGTCGCTGCACCCAAGAGGAGAACGCCCTCAACCCACTCAGATCCAGACTGTAGGGGGACCCCCACCATCCCACTTCCCTCCCTGTCACCCCCTGGCCAGGCAGCCCCTCCAGCCCCCACACCATGTCCACACAGAAGGGCTCCCGCAGGCCCTGGTCCTGGGCACTGCCCCGGTCCTGGGCACTGCCCCACCTGGTTCCACACCCTCGTCCTCAGGGGCCTGCAGCCCCTCTGTGCCCTGTGACCGGCCCTCACGAGCCCACACCGAGAGTCTGCAGCCCCCTAATCCACATGGGAACTCCAGGAAGCCAGGCCAGGCCTGATGAGCCCTGCGTGCGGTGCGGGGTCTGCAGCTGGGCTGGGGGCTGCTGGTGGCGCTGCCTGATTCAGGTCACCTTCCCCGAGGAGCAGCCCCACAGGCGAGGGCCAGGCAGGGTGGGCATCTCAGGCCCGCTCCACAGGAGGCAGAGCTGAGCCTCCTTCCCCTCGTTCCGCCCACAGCACAGCGTTTTCAAGGCCGGGGGCATTTTGTAATGAAAGAGTTTGATGATTAATGGAAGCACCTTCCCACTTAGAAAAAATCAAATAGAGCCACCACCACAAGCTCCAGCACGCGGCCCCTCTCAGGGCAGAGCAGAGGCCCCCTGACCCGGCCCTGCTCTCTGGCTGGGCAAGGTGGCCCTGCCATCCCCCAGCTGGCCAAGCGCCCCCCTGCCCTCAGCGCCAGCCTCAGCCTCCCGTCCTGTCTCTGGGCTTCTGAACTTCCTCATCTCCTCCATCCTTGGAGGCTGCTCTTCTGTGCCCTTCCCCAGGCACTCATGATTTAGGCTGGCAGGGGCACTGAGGCCTCCAGCTGGCGCAGCTTGTGCCCCTTCCCAGCAAGGTGCAGGGCAGGGACCAGGGTCTCCCAGGTGCCAGGATCGTCCCAGAGCAGAGCGCTTCAGGGACGAGGAGAGGGCACCCCGGGCGCCCAGCCTGGGTTAGCAGCAGCTCGGGGAGCAGAGGCATGGGGGCCTCAGCTGTGCCGGGGAGTCTGGTCACACAGAGGCCGGCCAGGATGTGGCGTGGCCTAGGCGGTGTCGAGGGCGCCCCCGACCACAGCTAGGAGGGCAGGGTCCCAACTTCATCGGTGGTCCTGTGAAGCCTCTGCAGTCAGGCCGGCCTCGCCTGAACTCTGCCTCCCTTCTGCCAGCTGTTTGACCCCAAACTTCATTCCCCTGCTGATCCCTCAGTTTTCTCGTCTTTACAATGGAGCTGACGTGGGATGAAACGAGATGACAAGGAAAGCCCAGCAGGAGAAAGCCCTCAGCGTGACTGGAGCCTCACAGCAGCCATGGCCTGTTTCGGAGGAGCTGGGCTGGAGCCCCACAGGCTGAGCCGTGGCCACAGCCAGGCACGGCGTTTGTTGCCACAGACCATGCGTTCTGGGGGAGAGGAACATCTCCCCATCTCCCTGGGCTGGAGGGTCCCGTCTTTGGAGTGGAGGGGCCAGGGGACATTCCAGACATGGTGCCTGTGGGAGAATGGGCTTAGCCAGCCGCCTGCCCTGCCTGGGCCACCTTCCTCTGCAGTGTGTGGCTCTGTGCTATACGAGCCCCTGTCCCCTCCCTTTCCCCTCAGTCCTGCCTGGGCTCCTGCCTCGGGGCTCAGACCCCAAAGTTGAATGTGGGACACCCAGCTGACCAGGCAGCCAGGGGGGCAGACAGCCTGTTTCGGGGCAGTGGTGGGAGTGAAGGGGGTGTTGTCTCCAGAGGTGATGGGAGGAACATCCAGGTTGCCCTAAATTGCCCTGGGGCCAGCGCTTGGGGCTAGGAGCTGGGGGACGTTGTGGAGGGGATGAAAGCTCAGACGGGCCCCAGGGGTCTCAGGCTCTGGTTTCTCAAAGGGCTGGCAGCTTCCCAGTGCTGCCAAGTGCAGGTCTGGGGTGGAGGGGACCCAGCGTTTCCTGCAAACCCCTCTCAGGCCATGAGAGACTCCTCACTAAACTGAGGACACAGGGGAGGGCGCCCTCCAACGTCCCTCCCTCGGCTCAAAGCAGAGGGCACGTGTGTGGCTCACAGCACGTGTTGGTGTTGAATTTTCAGTGCAGTTCCCCCAGTTTCACAAAATAGGACCCCAATCAAGACATTTACCAGGAAAGGAGACGGGCACGCTCCCTGCCGGGATGGGGGCGCAGGAGCTGCCGGGGGCTCAGGGAAGCACCACGAGGCCGTGACACTCTCCTCCATCTCTGTCTCCCCTCAACTGGGCTGGGCTCAGATATTTCTGGAAGTGAAATAAAATCTCTGCCCCATGGTGGTGGTTTCTGCACTGCTCTCCAGGTCTTGGGGGTCAGGTCCCCCCTCGTGGCGCCAGATACAGTTTCCTGCGCTTGGGGGTCCAGGGAACAGGGTGTGGGCAGTGAGGGGAGAGCTGGGGGGGGGGGGAAGATGAGGCTGCTGGATGCCAGGAGTGGGGCGCGCCCCTCCGAAGTGGGCGCAACCCACGGAGCCGGCGTCTGGCCGCTGAGGCCTGGGCATGGAGCCCGTGGCCGGGCGGCAGGGAGAGAGGCTACGGGGCAGTTCTGCCGCGGCTCCTGCCTTTCCAGTCTGTCACCGGACAGTGGCAGCGCTGGCCTGCCTCAGGGCCTGGCATTGGTGGTTCTCGCCGCCCATGTCGGCTCCTTCTGGTCTCCTCTTCTGAGAGGCCTTTCTTTAGCACCTAGTAAAGCAGCCCTCACCTGAGTTCTATTTCGGCAGCACCTGGTTCGGCCGCATTCCTCCCTGCCTGCACCTGCCCTAGCCGCTGGCAGGCACTTGTCCTAGCGTGCGTGCTCTGCAGAGACTGGGGTGTGGCAGAGGGAGGGGCTCCCTCTCCTCCAGGGGGCTCTGGGGGCAACTTCTCAAGCAGGGCGTGTGCTGGACTCTTGCCCCAGCCCTGCCCTGCATTTGCCCACACTGCATCCTCCTGGCCATGCCAGTGGCTCAGTGGTGCTCCAGGCAAGTGCTGGCTCAGGGGCCCGGGTGGAGGGGCAGAGGGCGTAGCCTCAAGGTCTCGGCCTGGCCATGGGCGTGGGCGCAGGTCGGCTCCCAGACGCTCCCTTCCCATAAATAAAGGATTCCTTTCCTCCTTCCAGCCTTGCGCAGCCACCGCCTGCTCACAGGCCCGGCCCTTTGTGCCCACGCATTGCCATGGAGACGGCGATTCAAAGGCCTGGCACTTGAAGTCTTCCCTCCTCTCCTGGCGGGCCGGGGCGGGGTAGCCGGGGTGGTTGCCCGAGCCGGCGGGTGTCACCCCCTCTCTCCGTCCAGCTGAACACCAGGCCCTGCCCGGACTAGCACACCCACTACCTTCCGCTCTGGTGCTGCGGCTGGCTCTGGGCCCCACCACAGGAACAAGGGTTCTTCTACAGGGACTGTATTCAAAGTGGGATACAATGAGGGAAACTGAGGCACACTGGTTCCTGGGGGCTCTCTGCAGCCCGGCATGGTGCTTAGAACACAAAGGTTGCAGTGTGCAGCATGGCAGCCTTGTGACTCTGGACAAGTCCTCCCTGCCGCCAGCCCAATCCGCCATCTGCACAGTGGGCTGCTCCCTGCCTGGGTGCCTGCAGGGTCCCTGAGACTCTGGACATGGGCCTGGGGAGATGCTGCCCCTTCCTCCATGACCCCCACACCGGAGAGCCTGGGGCAGGAAGGCGGGGTGGGCCGGCCCAGGCTCCTGATACAGGACTTCACCTGTCCCACCACACCTCTGCATGCCCTGTGTGTCCCCTGCCTCTGAGTCACTGTCCAGAGCGTGGCGGGGGGCCTGCATCCTCTGTACCACTCACGCTTTTCATCACCCTGTGACCCACCCTGATCACCTCTTCAGACTCACGCAGCTGGAAAAGTCCACGGCAGGATTTTCTGGCTGCAGCTGCCCCCTCACACCCTCCCTGGAGCGGCAGAGGGATAGGTGGCCACTTGGGATGAACTGCTCGCTCGCTGTGGCACTTGGGCAGGTCTGGGACCGCATCGAGCCCCAGTTCCCTCTCCTGCATACTGGAAGCAGCCCTCCACCCTTTAGCAAACATCCACAGATGCCTGGGGGCTGGGGTCCGGCTCGGCCCAGGAATGAGGCACCTCAGTTACTGCCCCCTCCCTCCAATCGCAGACTGTTTCCCACCCCGCTCCCAGGGCAGGCTGGGCCAATCAGGAACTTCCCTGGGAGATGGCAGAGGGAGGAAGGAAGCCAGGGAGAGGCAGCAGAGCTGGCTGCAGCCCAGGCTAGCTCCACAGGCCCAGCCTTAGCCTCAGCCTTCCCCGCCTGAACCCTCAGCCCATATGAGCAGCTCAGCCCAGGGCAGCCCTCATCCTCATAGGCTGCACAGATGTACCATGGTCCTGGCCCCAGGGGCAAGGAAGGGACACGGACACAAAAAAGGTTGTGCAGGCCAGGGCCATGGGATAGACGGGCACAGCAGGAGCCAGGCAGCTCCCCAAGGTGGTGCCCCAGCACAGCATCTAGGCGACCCTCAGCGCTTTACATGAACCTCCTGGAAGCAGGTTCTCCCTTCTGGAAGGATGCTGGGGATGGCCTGATATCCCTTTGCAATAGAGTGGCTGCCCCATGACCAGGCAGTGTCGCCACACCCCATGAGAAGCTCTAGGGTGAAAATTTGAGGTGTCCGAGGATGCCGCTGGGCCCAGCCCCAGCAGAGGGGACAGCCACCTCTAGACACTGCCCACTAGTGTCTCGGGTCCAAAAACAGGAGCTTTTAGTGGACACATGTGCCTTGGGACTGCGTCAGGGCTCCAGGCTCCCAGGCTAGCCCCGGCGGGTCCCCCAGGCTGTGCCTGTCGGCTGCCTGCTCCCCAGCATGAGGCCAACGAGCTCCCTTGCTTGGAACGAGTTCTGCTACGATCTGAATGTATCCCCCCAAAATTCGTATGTTGAAATCCTAACCTCCAAAGATGGTGGCATTAGGAAGTGAGGCCTTTGGGAGATGCATAAACAAGGGCATGGAGCCCCCGTGAGTGGGAGGAGCGCCTTATAACAGAGGCCACAGAGAGCTCCCTCACCCCTTCCGCCATGTGAGGACACGGGAGAAGTCTGACCCAGAAGATGACCCTTACCTGACCATGCTGGCACCTATTTAGACTTCCAGCCTCCAGAACTGCGGGCCATTCATAGGCCACCAGCCTGGGCTGTTTTGTTGTAGCAGCCTGAAGAGACTAATTCAGGCTCGGTGCCCCTTCTCCACCGCGTGAGCCTCCACCGGGCCTGATCCGGGCCCAGGATGTGTCTAGAAGGGAAGAGGGACTAACTCTGAGAGCCTCTGGCGTGCTGGGTCCCCGGGCCTCCCCAGCCCCACCCCTGCTGAGCTCAGGGACATCACTGGTGCTGATGTGTGCTCCCTGCCCAGTAGAAGAAACCCTACAAGAGGCACAGCCCCGCTCAGCCCCTCCTAGGGTGGGCACAGTGGGCGGAATGCCACCACTCATGCTCCGAGGAAGCTGAAGTTACCTGTTCCATCAAGGGGGAACCTGGCCCACGGCAACAAGGCCACTCAGCCAGGAAGGGCTAGGCTACAGTGCAGGGTTTGAACCCAGCCTGTGTGACCCTCAGGCCTGGGCATCCCCATCACACTCTGCTTTCTACAGAAGAAACGGAAGGAGGCCAGAGACTCAGCCACAGCCCCACAGGAGAGGGCCAGCTGCATCTGAGGACTCCTGCCTGAGCCCACTACCTCCCACATCCCGGGAGCTCAGATGGAGCCACATGCCCTCATCTGCTGTCGGCACATGGGGTCGCCCATGGGGGTTGGGTTGACCCAAGCCCAAGGGGAAAGGGGGCTGGGCCAGGTTCTGGGTGCAGGGGTGCCCTCTGCAGAGCAAGAGCCAGCCTGATTCAGAACCTCCCCACATGCAACAGTGCAGGACGAGGGGATGGACGCTGGGCCTCCAACGCCAGGAAGAACAGTTCAGAGGAGCTTCCGAGCGGGGGCATGTGTCCAAGAGGCCGGCAGAGGACGCTGGTCCAGGACTGGTCTGACCAGGTGAAAAAAAACAGGTGCGAACAAACTGCCCGAGCGACGGCCCAGGAGGGCCCCGCAGGGAGGGCCGTCCCACTCCTGGGTTCTGTACTTCCCCGATTTTCGATAACAAACCCATCTTTTTTTTTTAATAAACTTTTTTATTTTAGAACAGTCTTATACTTACAGAACCGTTGAGCAGATAGTAAGGGAGTCCTGTCTCCCTCCCCCGTGGTGCCCCGATGAACAGCTCACAGCAGTGTGTCCTGACTGACGGGCCACTGCTCATGCTCCATTACCAACTGAAGCCAGACTCTATCCCTGTTTCCTTAGGTTTTACCTGATGTCCTTTTCCTGTTCCAGGATTTGCCTGACTTTTAGTCACTGAAACTCCCCAAGAACAAGGGGACACAGAAATGTGGTTCGCCAGCTGGGCCGCCAGCTGCTACCTCCTCCGGCCCCCCTGGGCCCCAGGCATTCGTGGGCTTCCCGGGAGTCAGTCCTGGACAAGGTGGAGAGAGGGACCCACCACATAATCGGTTGTCACCCTTTCTCACTCCTTACTCCCTGTGAACCACGGAGACCCTCTGGGCCTCAGTTTCCTCATCTGTGCCATGGGCGCAGGCTGCTGCAACATCCACACCATGCTCGGCACCTGACAGGCACCTGCCCTTGGCTGTGGCCAGATGCTCTTGGGCCTGGACTCCCCTCTCCCAGGAGCCTGGGTCTCCCAGACAGGGTCTCCCCATTCCGAGGCCTGGATGGAATGGGGGCAGTGGGCACAGCCTGCTCCCTGAGTGGAGTGGCTTCTGGAGGGGCCTCCTCCGGGTCTCATCCCCTCAGTTCTCAACCCCCTTCTTCCTTCTGCGCCCATCGTCCCAGCTCCAGCTCAGCCTCAGCTGAAAAGGTGACCTTTTCCCCAGAAAGGTCTGCCAGGACAAGACAAGCCAGTGACTTATGGGACAGGGGAGCCCCACGTGCTCTGCTTCGGTGACAGCAGCTCCCACCTCACTCAGGTCCCTGAAGGTCAGCCCCCAGGGGGGTGGGGTGGATGCCCAGAGCTCAGGCTTGTCAGGCACCCCCTCCTTGGATGTGAGTAGACGAGAGGTGGACAGGCAGAGCTAGGCAGGTGTCCCTGAAGAGTGGACAGTCAGCCTTGGCCACCGTGGCCCGGCACTCAGGGACCAGTGATCTGGCTCCTCCATGCAGCTCTCCTGGATTACCCACCTCTTTTCCAACCAATTGGAATCCCTGTACTTCCCAGATGGATGTCCTCAGGCAGGCCTGGCAAACTCTGCTCTGGGAACCCCTCAGGGACAGTGATCCCTCATATTCCACTCCTCCTGCCTTCCCCATTCCTGCTTGTTCTCTCTCCTACAAAGTAGGTCTCACTCCATTTCACCATTAGGGAAACTAAGGCTGGGAGGGGAAGGGACTGCTCAGGGACATATGGCCAATCCGTGGGAGGCTGGGATGCGCTGGCCGCCTGTGACACGTGGGGTCAGCTGGGGTGTGATAAAGCAATGTGGGCAAAGCTGACTGGACCGGATGAGGAAGGGCAGCGGAGCTCGGGGTCAGAGGCTGCAGCGAGGGCCTGGGGTGGAGCAGGGCCTCACATGCCCCTGCCGACGCTGGCACTGCTCAGAGAAGCAGGACACGAGACTCCTCAAAGCAGGCCTCTGCTAGCGCAGTGCCGATGAAGACAAAAGGGGAGCAGGCGCTTGCATGACCAGGAGAGCCCCTGCTGCCTCGTCAGTGGTGGCAGCCAGGAGGGCACAGTGTCATTCGTCTCATTTAAAATAATTCTTTTTTTCCTATTTTGACTGGATCCCCTGGCCTGTGATGTGGAATAAAAGGGGCACAAGGAAGCATCTCTGTCCTGCCCCATCGCCAGCCACCTGACACCCCTGGCTATACCTGCAATGGCCCCCCTCCTCACCCCGGCTATACCTGTGGGTGGCCGCCCCTTTGCCAGAGCAAGCTCCCCACCTTGAAGAATTCTGCCGCCCTGCCAGAGGGTGGGGGACTGCATCTCACTGTAATTTAAATTTGCATCTGCTCTGTAAGAATTCATTCCATGTAACAAAAAGTGGCCCTCTGTGAGACCAGTTGCTGATATGCCCACGTTGTTGTTTATCTTTTTGGTTCCCCGCCTCCCCCATGCATCTGTCTTTTATTTTTATGAGGTTGAATATATCCATCTTTTGTTTTATGGTTTCTGGATTTTGTATAATTTTTAGAATGATTCAAGGTCTTAGATTTTTCTATTCTTCTAGTAGTTTCATGGTTTTGTTTTTACTTTTAAAGCTTTGGTCCATTTGGAACTGATTTTAGCATCAAGGAGTGAGGTAGGGATCCAAAAGTTCCCCCCAAATGTCTGTTTACTTATCCTGAAACCTGTATTTAGTATACATTCTGAATTACTTACTGGATGATTCCATTTCTCCTCCTGGATTTCACTTGCTCCCTTCTCATATTTGCATTGGAGTCTCTGGGTTTTTCCCATCATCTGACTGTCCACAGGCAGTGTTAATTATTGCGGTTCTGGAATATATTTTAGGGTCCCACGTGGCCGGTCTCCCTCGGTAGGCTCATGTTAAAACATTTTCCGGGGTTTCTTTGCTTGCTGATTCTTTCACGTGAACTTTAGAATTGCTAGGCAAGGCCTCCTGATTTATTCAGAGAACAAGCAGGCAGAACGCAGCGAGGCCGCCGGACGTGACGGCTCCCAGCGCTGGGCTCCTCTCGCCAGCTCTGCAGCCGGGCCACGCCCCCGCGGGCGGACTGCGCAGGCGCAGTGCTGTCCAAGGTGCTGGGCTGTGGTTCTGCCCCTGGCCTAGGAAGGGGGCTGCCCGAAGGGAGAGACGGAGGCGGAGGACCTTCTCTCGGGGTGTCCTCACTTGCCCATGGGAAGACGTGGGCCCTTCAGCTCACGTGCCCCTGGGTAGAGGCGGCCTGGCCCTGTAGGATAGGCTGGAGGCCTGGTAGCCAGCACAGGTGGGCAGCACTGGGCAGGGATGTCCAGGAGAGGAGCCTGGCCTGGGGCAGGGGGCCATGGCTACTCTGCTGACCACTCATTCCAGAGCAGGCCTGCAGGCAGGTAGGAGGCCGCAGCCAGTTTGCCCTCAGGCTGAACTTGTGCGTGCTCAGCCTGGAGCCTAGGCATCGATCCAAGCCTTCCAGAAACCTGACCCTCAGGCAGGTCAAGAGTGGCAGCTGGGAGCCCGGGACCCAGGACGGGGGCGGCCCACTGCTCTGCACCCAGGTCTCCCTTCGCCTGTTCTCAGCGGCACCCCTAGGGCCCAGGCTCAGTTTCTACAGCGGCCGGCCTGGGAGGAGCCAGCCTCCTGGCCAGGAAGGGCTGTGGCCAGATGGACTGCTGAGCAGGGCCTGGGCCAGGATGGCAGACCCCAGCTGTCCTGAGGCAAGCTGGGAGAAGCGCCTCTGTGGCTGGCAGCAAACCTGGACAAGCTTGAACTGTCAGCAGGAATCCTGGCTAAAAATACACGTCTCAGAGGCCAGCCTGCTGCTGCAGCTGCCTCATAGTCCCCCACTCAGGTGCCTCAGACATGCCTTCAACCCTCAGGCGAGAGGCCAGCAACAGGGCGCAGTGAGCAAACGAGAAGACTCAGGCCCTGCACCCAGTGAGTCCCAGCCCAGGGCCCCGTCTCCAGGACCGGGCACAGAGACCTCTGTCTCACCTGAGCAGGGGTCAGGGTGAGGCTCAGTCCAGGATAAGCTCGGGCATGGGGTGAAGGCTCTGCCTGCCCGACCCTGCACGGCTCTCTGTCCCTCGACTCCTGGGATGCAGAGCCAGTTACTGGGGTGTGGGGGGGGCGGGGGCAAAGCCCTGAAAGCTTGGACTGAGTCACTCCAGCAGAATGTGGGGCGCCAGGTGAGTGCCAGGCAGGCTCTGTCTCAATTGCCTGCCTCATTGGTGTATCAGTCCCTGTGGGATTCTGGGTGACCACATGGCATGGACACACCCTTTGTTTTAGGCTCATTAGCTGAGTGACCCAGGACCAGGCTGTCCTCCCTGGGGCTCAGTTTCCCCACCTGTACCCTGTGAGGGTGAGAGGAGTGGGAGTCCAGCAGAGGTATGAGGGTATCTGGAATTGGCCTCCCAGAGTATTTGTTGAATGACTAAATGACTGAGCAAGAGAGCAGATGAAGGCATTGAGGGGGGAAAGCAAGGGAGCCCTCCATGGTGCCCTTTGGGTGGGAGCTCTGAGCACCAGATTGGGCTGGTCTTTCTCTGCCCTCAGCCTCTCCATCTGAGATATGGAGCAGATCTGCATGTCCTTTGGATCATGGCAGCCCAGAGAGGGTGCTCAAGGGCTCAGGGGCCTGGGGAGCCCTAGGAGGAGCAAGACTGGGCACTGAGTTGGCCCAGCAAGAGCCCCTCATTGTGGCCCCAGAATGGGGCCACAATGCCTGCCCTACCCTCCACTCCTATCCACTCCAGCTGGCAGCCATGGCCATGCCTAGGCCTGCCTTCCCCACTCCACTGAGTACTCTTGGGTCCCCTCCCCAAGTGACCCTCTAACCCAGTTTTGAGCACTTGCTGGGTTCCTGGTGTGAAAAGCAGCTCCCAGTTTAGCTGGGTAGGTCGCTCCAGAAGACTCCACCTTTGCTGTAGGGGTCAGGGAGGGGCATGGATCAGGCACTGACACCTCAGGCACAGCCTGGGGACCCTGCCTCCTGGAGCTCTGCCCCTGCACCAGACTCTGGCCCTCAAAGACTAGAAGCATCCTACTTACCCCTAGCCCTGGCTCAGGCTGGGTCCAGACAGAGGCCACCAACCTGGCTGCACTCGCTGGGAGAGGACCCTGATCCCACCCCCGAGTGACCACTAGGGAGCCCTTGGGATTCCCCTCTCCCTCTGGAAGCAGAAGGGGCAGACCCAGCCTGGGGGCCAGGTGCCAGCACCACACGTTCACTCGGCCAGTCTCCCCACTCTAGGCTCAGGCTCTTCTCCTAGAGACCTGGGGGGTGGGGTGTGGCAGGGAGGGCCACTGCCATGCAATGCACATGCCCCATGCACATGCCTCCCTAACAGTCCCCGGCAGCCTCCCGAGGTGGGAGATGCACATGGTCTGGCGGGGGCACACCCAGCATGGCAGAAGACAGGACACCATCCTGTGGGAGGAGGCCCCTGTTCGGTGCGGAGGTCGGAGGCATTTTGAGACAGGCAGGGCCAGTGGGATTCTTGGGGACACTGCTGGAGGTTAGGCTGTCAGCCCCTTCCCTGTGCTCACCCTGGTTGCTGCTGTGCGCAGCTTTGATGAATAAGAAATGAGGAAGGAGATTAATTACAGTTTAATATGCACCAAAGGTGGGCAGAGGGACTCCTCAGGGGTGCAGGGCTGATGACAGAATACCAAGACACCCTCTGTAGCCCCGTGGGGGTGTGGTGGGGGGGTTTCTGGAGGAAGCAGTGTTGTGGGCAAAGGTGGTCCTGGGAGGGGCTGCCAGGATGTGGGTCTATCTAAACTCCATGACCTCTGACTTCCTGTCTGTAAAATGGGTAGTGGTGGTGGTGTCTATACCACAGGATAGGACGGGACAAAGTACTTAGCAGGGCTGGCACAGAGTCGTCTCGGGCCTTGGGCAGGCAGGTGCCTTCTGCGGTGAGAGCTGATGTGGGCTGCCCCCCACCCCCGGGACTGGGACCACGTCCCCAGCTGCCCGTTTGGAGTGCTGGGAAGGGCCACACTGGGGCAGCCCTTGGATTCTGCTGCATGGCCCTCGAGCTGCCTTCCGGCTCTCCTTGTACCGCCCTGGGGTGGCCCAGAACGTGTGCAGCAGAGACTGTGTACCTCGCTTCCCCAGCCCTCCCCGGGAGGGCGTCAAGGGGCTGGACGCATGGGTGCCCCACCAGACTGCTGAGCACAGCCACCACAGACCCAACTCTCCAGCATGGAAGCCCCAGGAGCCCATGGAAGAAGTGGCCTTCTAAGGAAGTCGAGCCATGACCCTGTCAGCCCAGGACCGGACGCAGTGGAAGGGCACCCTCAGCCAGGCTGGATTCCACAAGCGGACCTGGTGGTTTGAGTGAAAACCACACTGCCTGGTTAGGGCCCTGCACAGCCCTCTCAGGAGACAGGAGAGGTGGACGGAGGGACGGTGAGCAGCTGACCCAGCCCAGGAGGCATTAGTGCCTGCCTCATCCACAGGCTGCACTGAGCGCAGAGAGGCCAGGGGCTGGGCCCAGGCACACAGCCAGGAGAGCCCTCTCATGCCCACCATGCTGATCGTGGAAGCTGGTCCCCAGGACTGAAGGGTGAGGCAGCCCCATGTCAGCACCAGGCCTCCTTGGACGGGAGAGGTGGGCTGGGTGAACTGGCAGAAGGCCATGGCCCATGTGTGGTGGGTCTGAGGGGGTAATTCAGGCCGAAGCCCAGCCCAGGCAGGGTGTGACAGTCTGTTCATCCCTGAGAGCGGAGCTGTCTGCAGTCTCCAGTCCAGGCCCTCTCCTGCTCCCGAGGGCAGTGTGTCTCAGATCTGTGCGGCCCCAATGGCTTGTCACCTCTGCACTCCTGCCAGGCCTTCCAGGAACTGATTGGTGTAGACTGCATTACAGGGAGGGTGTGCAGCCACACTCTTCCCATGGGGTCTCTGACTCCTCCCACAGGGCAGACCCCTAGGGCTGGCTGTGCCCCTTGACCAGAAGCTGCAGCCCCTGTCAAGCCTTCTGCACTGGCCCCTCACTAACTGTCATCTGCCCTCCCTCCTTTGCCCTCCAGGCCCGGGATGGTGCTGGCTCCACAGCCGCCTTCCTGGGAAGTGCACTGTCCCTCATGCTGTCCTGCACCTGCCCGCATCCTGACCAATGTGCCACACCAAACCCTCCCCACATCTCCAGGCCAAGGAGTGAGCTGTATCCTGCTGGAGGCAGACCGACTCGCTACCCAGCGCTGCTCAGCTCCCCTTCTGCCTGCCAGGAGCCCCCTCAGGGCCAGCCCACGCCTACCCACCCCAACCAACACCCAGAAGTCATCCCACAGACTGGGCTTCTGGAGACAAGGGTGCTGGCCAAGTTGCTCACCGGAGAGGCACAGGAAACCTGTCCCGAGCCCATGGCGGCCCACTTGCAGGCCTCGGCCCTGCTCCCATTACACAGACCTGTGGGCACGTGAGCAGGTGGGAGGCCCAGTCTGGTGGGGAGGCAGAGCACCCCGGCCTGCCCAGTCACAGGTCTCTTGGCTTCATTCGCCGGCTAATACCGCCTAGGGCTCCAGGGGGACCAGCACACCCTCAGCCAGGATGCTCCAGCCACAGGGCAGGACCCAGGGCCTGCCCTGGTCACAGGATCCTGCAGACAGGAACCAACTCTGTCAGCCAGTCCCCCATCCAGGTGGTCCTCTCACCTGCAGGGCAGGCTTGAAGAGGCCCAGGCCCAGCTGATCACCTCCCAGCACGCCTCCACGTGTAGGGCAGCCCGCAGGCACACTGGCCTGGCACTGGCTGAAGACCCTGGGATGCACCAGGAGCTTCTCTGTGAGGCAAGGTAGATCCCTGAGCAGGAGAGAGAAGTGGGACGCCTGTGCTGGGCTGCATGTTGGGGGCAGGGTCATGGGTTCTCTGGCCCTAGAGCCTGGGCTGGCTCTGTGGAGGGTGGGGAGTACTAAGAGGAGGGCTGGAGGGAGTCTCCCGGGCTTGCAGCCCCCATTCTACAGGGGGGAACAGGTGGGGGACCCCTGCAGGGGTAGGGGCAGGACTGTGTCTGCATCCCTTCCCCGGGGGGGGGGGGAGGAGAAGGGCCACAAAGAAGGGTGGGGGCCCTCATAAGTCTCTTGAGCTTGACTCTCAATTTTCTAACTGAAAAATGGAGCCATCCTACTTCAGCGAAAGGTCGCTGGGCAGGATTTACCGAGGCCGGAAAGGAGCGAGCCAGGCAGAGGAGCAGCCCCCACGCCCATCCCCACCCCCACCCCCGCGATCCTCGGGCCTCTGGACAAAGCCCCTACCGGTGTCTGGCCGCCTCTGTGACCCCCACCCCGAGCCAGCCCGGCCGCCACGCCCTGGGGCGCGCGCCCTCAGCCCTCTCCGGCCCGGCCGCCATCCTCGCGGCCGCCTGCAGGGGCCGCCGCCTCTTCAGAAATGCGCCGCCTTTGTCTGGGCTGGGCCGCGCGCCGGGACCCTGGCCGGCTGAGCACTCCTGCGGCCCGGCCTGCGCCCCCGGCCCGCGCCGCCCCGCCCGGCCCCGCCCGGCCCCGCCCCGCCCGGCCCGCGCCCAGGTGAGCGCCCCGCCCGCCGCGAGGCCCCGCCCCGCCCCGCCTCCGCCCCGCCCCGCCCCGCCCCGCCCGGCCGGCGGGGGGACCGGGCGGATTCCTCGCGCGTCAAACCACATGATCCCATAAAACATTCATCCGCCCCGGCCCGCGCCGCGAGCGCCCCTCCAGTCCGCGCCGCCGCCCTGCCCCGCGCGCCGCGGCCCCGCTGCCCAGCCGCCCGGCGGAGCGGAGCGCGCCCAGCCCTGTCCCGCGGCCGGGCCGGGCCGGGCCGGAGCGGCGACGCCTGGATGCGGACCCGGCCGCGGGGAGACGGGCGCCGGCCCCGACGCGACTTTCGGTCCCCGACGCGCCCCACCCGACCCCTAAGATGAAGAGGGCGTCCGCCGGAGGTGAGTGCCGGGCGGCGGGGGCGGGCAGGGGCGGCAGTCCCCGAGCTGCAGGGCGCGTCCGGGGCTGGGGCGAGCAGGCACAAGGGTCGCCGGGTTCCGTGAGGGCCACCGCAGTGCCCCGCTGGCTAGGGCCGCGGGCGCCCGGGCCCCGGGAGGGCGGAGCCCGCGGCAGCAGGAAAAGTTGCCGCTTCCCGGGAAAGTTGGCGGCGGCAGGGCCGGGGGCGGCGGGTCGGGGTAGCCCCCGACGCTCGTCCGGCTTTGGGGTGAGGGCTGCCGGTGGGAAGGGCGGGGTCCGGCTTCGGAGCGCCCTGACCGCGAAGGGGTTAATGATCAGGCTTGCAGAAACGTGGGTACCGAGCAGGTGTCGGGGTATCGGGCCGCCTCCACCTTGCCCGGCGGACTCGGCTCAGGACCTCTCATTTCGCTGGGGTCAAGCCGCAGCGGCGTGAATGGGGGCGTTGGCAACAGTAGAGGGCGTGGGGGTCGGGGCTGGCCAGGAGGAGGCAGCGAAGCACCCACCATCCGCAGCCTGAGGGCCCCTGCGGGGCCGCGCGAGGGGGCAGAGGTAGTGGGGCTCGGAATACCCCCTCCCTGGCAGCCTTTGTGGGACCCCTCCCTCGACCTGCTGCGAGGTCCTGCCAGTGGGGGCTGGGGGGTGACCTCCTGTGGGAGAGTTGGGCATGCCCTGCCTAGAGAGTGGTCCCCAGGTGCCACTTGGGCTGCTCTGCTGATACCCAGGGTGCCGCAGGCTGCACACACGTTTCCTTGCACGTGCACGTCTACAAGGGCTGCATGCTTGCACACCGCATGTGCACACGCATGCCAGGTTGTCCCAGTGTGCACTCGCACACACACTCAGGGTACACATCTGTGTCCTCGCCCCCGCTTGCACGCCCACGGCCACACACACATGCACATAGCATGCCTGCTGTGGTCTCCATGCTTGGCACATGCCAGGGCCCCTCAGCAGGACCCCGCCTGTGCCTCCATGCACACGTGAGTAGGGGGAGGCTCTGAGCCGCCGGCGCTCACAGCGAGAGGGACCAGAAACCAGCTACCGGAGCCTGGCCCCACCTCTGTCCACCTGCCCTCATGTGCTGGGTGTTTCCCCTGTGCAGCCCCTTGGGCCTGTGTGTATGTGTGTGTGTGTAACTTGGTGTGCATCCGCACGTGTGAGTCTCTGCTCGTGTGACCGTGTGTGCCTATGGACACGTCGGCATGTGTTTCTTTGTTTCCAGGTGTGGGTGCCCCGGTGTACCCAGGTGGGTTCTCTTTGGGTTCTGCCTGACTCTGGAGCAGAGGCCCTGGGGGTGTGTGTTGGGGGCTAGTTCAGTGCGTCCAGTACAGGGTGTGAGGCAAAAGGGTTCCTGGCCGCTCCTCCTCACTTCCCATGCTGGGGCAGCGGTGGCCAGTGGGGGCTGGGTCCCTCTGGGCAGGGAAGGCCCTTTCCAAACCTCGAGGTCAACACCGTGACAAACAGTCCAGACTCCCCCGTGTGCTCAGCAGCCGCTGCCACTGGGCCCGGTGGGGATGTGTGGGCACTCTGCAGCTGCCCCAGGAGGGCCCTGCCCCCGCTGCTGTGGGTTCTCCATGGTGGGAGCCTTCTTGGTAAGGGGTTCCATGCTGTGTCACTTGCCTCGGGTGCTGTGTGGGGCACTGGGGTAAGGGCGTTGGTGACCCACTCTCTCTGTGGGGAGGCCCCTGACCCAAGCCAGGGCTCAGAGAGGCCAGCCACACCGCCTGCTCCCCCAGCTGCCATCAGTCTCCTTGTCTATAGAATGGAGACAAGTGGGCCATCCTTATAGAATGTGTGTGAGGTGGGGACAGAGGGGGGGCTGGAAGGTGGGCCCCATGACAGAGCAGCCAGTGGGGCTGGCCACTCCCCTTTCCTAAGCCTCCGTCTTTCCATCTGTAAAGTGGGTGCTGTTCCCACTGCTGCTCCAGCTGAGGTAAGGGAGAGCTAGCTCCCATGCAAGGGACAGACCCAGGCGGTGGTTAGCACCCAGACCCTGGCTGCAGGGTGTGGGATGGCAGGACAAGAACGGCCTGGATTTGCGTCCTGGCTCAGCCGCCCGTCTGTGTGTGACCTTGGGTGTAACAGCTCACTTCTCTATGCCTCAGTCTCCTCACCTGTGACGCGGACCAGTAATCAGGCCTCCCTCCCTCAAGGCTGAGGGTCTCGTGAGGTCTGACCCAAGTGCTTCTGCCTTCAAAATACTCCAGACCCCACCCCAGCCCTGTCAGCGCTTCCCATGCAGGCAGATCCTCCTGGAGCCCTGGCACTGCTAGCCGGACCCCTCCCTCCTGCCCATCTGCACATGGGGAAATGAAGGCCCATGGAGGCCAAAGGCGGGTTAGAGTGAGGGGCCGGGCAGGCGGAGGTGGGAGGGAGAGAGGGCCCGAAGGAGGTGGGAGGTGGCCAAGCGGGGTGGCCTCTGTGCTCTGCCCTCACCAGCCGGGAGACGGCAGAGCCCCTGAGCCTCTCTCGCCCTCTGTGAAGATTAACGGCCTGCCAGGGGTCCTTCTGTCGGGACTGGCCCTCTCCCTGTGGTCGTGGATGAGAGGGAAGGGACAGGGCTGAGGAAGATGGGTCTGAACAAGCAAGAGGAGTTGCTGTGGAGGTCTCTAGAAGACCCTGACCACAGGGTGAGCCGGGGCTCTGGAAGGCGAGGGGCAAAGTCCTGCTGTCCTGGCAGGCTGAGAGCTGCCCCAGGCCCTTGGCGGGGCCCAGGTTTGTTTGCTGTGGTTTGTTTCAAGTAACAGACCATGAGGAGCTGGGCGTGTGTGGCTGAGCCTCCCGGACACTCTCGCGACCCTGGACACCTCCTTCCTCTGCTGCCCGCAGGTTAGGGGACCCGTGCTCACCCATAGCCAGCGCAGCCCCTGCCGGGCCTGAGTCCATGGTCTTGTGGCATGGACGCCTGCGGCAGGCGGTGCAGCACCAGGAGGGGCCGGCCGGTGCGGGAGAGGGAGCCCACCCCCCAGGGCCGCCTTTCCTGCTCTCCCGGGCCTGCAGCCAGGAAATCTCAACGGAGTCTCAGCCTGTGCATCCAGAAGGGTCAGGAGAACAGAGCGTGAGCAAGGAGTTCCTCAGTGAATGAGTGAAGCGAATTGAGTGAGAGAACGAGTGTGTGAGGGAATAAGTGTGTCGGTGACTGGGAAGGAGGGAGACTGTGAGTGAATGTGCGAGTGTGTGAGTGATCCCTCCACCCCCAGACATCATCGTGGGGGTCCCGAGGGCTCCTGGCTCTAAGCTGTGCCTGGTCAATGAAGTTCATGCCTCCCGCCCCCAGCCTGGTGGGCCCTGACCTTTGACCCTCTGTGGCCACTGAGCCTGGGCTCAAGGTCCATAGGAACTGGCCTGGCCACCCCCAACCCCACCCTGCAGCCGTGCCGCAGTGCCAGGGCTGGCCCCCCACATGCCCAATCAAGGCCCAGCCTCTGCAGCCCTCAGCATCCCCTACCCAGTCGCCTGGCCACTCCGACTCCCTCCAGCAGCCCGATCCTAGCCTGCATTTGCTCCTGACAACCCGTTCACTCAGAGACCCATTCATTCACTCACTCAGTCAGTCACTTATTCCCAGCCTGTTGGACCCTGTCCTCAGCCAGACAAATAAAGGGATGTGAACTGTGACCTCCTGAGTAAGTAGGACTAAATGCTTTAAATGACAGGAGGTCACAGAACCACACGTGGAAGCCTAGCCAGAAGGGTGCGCCATCCACACCCCTGCGTCTCCCTGCATCGTTACTGGAGCGCGTGGGCCCAGCTGGGTCCGCCACACCGGGAGCTTTGTGCTGCAGTTTCTTCTTTTGTCACTGTATTTTAAACATTTTGCACGTCGCGAACTATTCTTGTGCATCATAGATTCACTGGTGAGTGTGGAAGCACTTCCTGAGGGTGAGCCATAGTTTATTTATCCAAACCCACCTTGGCCTCTCACACTGCCCAGCAGTTGTGTAGCTGGACTCTGGGAGATGCACAGGCCCCCACGTGTCCTCCGTGGAGGCCCTGCCAGGTCCCCTGGGGATGTGGCCACATGCCCCCTCCCAACATTTTGGGGCTGAGCTTGAGAGCTTCTCTGTCCCTGGTCCCCGAGGTCGAATTTCTCACTGGTCCGAGTGGAACCGGCTCTGGGAATAGCCACTCGTGCAGCCGGTGCTGCAGGTCACCTCCTTCCTGCCCCTTCTCACAGCTTCTGCCCTCGCCCTCCACATCCTGACAGTCCTGTCCCCGGGGGCGGGCCTCCATGCCCTGTTGGGAGAGGGTGGAGGATGGGCGATGCAGCCCCCCCAGGACAGGGCAGCCAGGCCCAGGAGCCAAGCGAAAGGACGGGGCTGTGGGCAGGCCTCCCAGAGGGCAGAGACCAGGGTCCCCAGTCGGCCCAGGGGGCCTAGCAGGAGGTGAGCGCCACTCAGGCCCCTGGCGCGTGGCGTGGCCGACAGTGAGGCGGAGCCCGGTACGGGGCCTGGAGTGTGGGCAGCCCCAGCGCTGGTCAGCACCAAGACTCTGGCTGGCCGTCCTGCTCACGCCCGGTGGAGTTGGAGCCCCACGGAGTGGCTGTGGGACTGAACGAGGGCTCCGTGGTCGGGCGTGTGGAACCGGCTGGGGAGTGGTGCTGACGGAGCTCCTTGCCAGCAGGCAGCCCGGCCTCCGGTTTGCGGGCAAGTGGCAGGGCCTCCCTGACGCACTCCTCCGTGATGCGCCTCAGGGCCAGGTGTTCCCAGGAACACATTTTGGGTAACAGCGGCTGAGGTCCCTCAGAGGGCCTGGGAGGTGGACCTTTGGGCCCCCAGCAAGGGCCCCAGGGATGGGTGGCCCATCCCACACAGGCTCTGCGGGCACGGCCCTGGATGGGTGGTGGGACCGTGGTTCTCCTGGCAGTGGGAGGCAATGTGCAAATGTAACCTTTGGGTTTATGACTCTATTTCTTTGCAGCAAATGTCACGGGAAATGTCAGGCTGAGCTTGAAGCTGGGTGAGGGGCCTATTGAGGAAGGGAGTGGAGTGCCGAGGGCTCAGGCCAGGGCAGAGCTCCAGGCCCTTCACCTCCTCCTGGGAGCCCTCTTGGATTGCCCTTCTCTTGCCTGGGCCCAGCACCATGTCCTCGGTCTGTCCCAGCCTCATGACCTTGTTGAGATGTTGCCTTTATTCGCCTCCTGCCAGAGTCCAGATGGGGCGGGCTCCGGGACCTGCCAGAAGTCCCCGCCCCACCCCCCCCAACCGAGTCTGGGCAGCCATCGGATCAGCCTGTGCGCACCAGCTTGCAGTGTGACCTTGGGCAGCACCACCCGTTTCTAGTCACCAGAAGCCTCATCCGTGATCCGTGGCTGTTGACCAGAGGTGGTGTTCCTTGCTCAGTGCCTCTGTGGGTGGGAAAGTGCTCCAAGTCTGAGGCATGTGGGGTGCTGGGCTCTGAGGGAGTGGGTGGGGATGGCATGCAGGGCCAGTGAGGGTGGGTCACTGGCTCATGGCATCATGTGGCAGCTCCAGCCACATAGTAGGTGCTCAGTAAAGAGCAAGGGGCAGTGAGTGGGCGTGGAAGGCGGGGGAGGTCTCAAGGCCAGCTGGGAACCCGCAGCCCCCAGATTTGTTTGCCTCCCTGCGCACCCTGAGTTCTGCCCAGGTCCTCAGTCCCAGTGGTTGATTAGCGAACGTTTATTGCCTCCCTGCTGTGTGCCAGCCATGGCTGGTGGGGGGACGACAGTCTCAGGCCCCTGGTCTGCCCCACTCCCAGCAGGCCCTCCTGCTCCACTCCACTGGCTATCCCAGGTCCCCCAGATTCAGCCTGTCCAGTGGTGATCACCTCTATACCACCTGCTCCTCTAGCCCCCACATCCCGGCTCAAGGCTCAGAGACCTGGCTGCCTCCCTCTACCTGTCCCCAAAGGCAAGTCCAGTGTCAAACGTGACCTGCTTCCTGTCCATCCCCTTTGATCCCTCACCAAGGGCCTGCCTCCAACCGGCCCCTCCCAGGCCGCCTGCCATGAACTCCACAGCTCCCTGCCTGCCTCCTGGTCCTCCGTTCGGGCAGTGAGACGCTCTCCTAAAGCGTGCTGCCAGCCAGGCCCCTCTGCCTAAACTCTCCCACATCTACCCTCGGGCGAGGCCCCTTTGTGTCCTGGCCCTGGGCCAGGGGGCCTCATTTGGGAACTTTCTCTTCCACCCCTGCTGGGGGAGGCCATGGCTCCCTGGTCCCAGAGCCTAGCAGGTACTGCACCTGCCTCTCCATCTCCATGACTCCGTGTCCAGCCCAGGCCTGGGGCCAGGGTACAGGGAGCCGTGAACAGTGGGGTGGCCCGACAGACAGTGCCCTGAGTCAGCTCCCAGGAGACACAGCAGCTGGAAGCCCTGCCCTTGGGGATGGCCACTGGCCGCCAGGTGCAGGCCAGTCATCTGGGTGGCTGCAAGAGGGCAGCCCTACCCCGGCTGATGAGCAAAGGCGCGGGTCTAGAGAGAGACCAGAGGGGCCGGCCTGTGGGGGGTGTCCTCCAGGCAAGGGTGGGGCAGACGCTGCCTGGCACTGGGAGCCCCTAGGCTTTAGCCCAGAGCCAGCTGTGGCCTGGGGGGATCGCTCCTATCTGAGCCTCCATGTCACATGGGATGTTGTAAAGGAGGAGTCGGTGGTGAATGCTGCCCACAGGGCCCAGCCCTTCATGGGACCTTGACCGTCCCAGCTCCTGGGGTCCCTTCCCATTCAGGGGGGACCCTCCTGCCCTGGCTCCTGGAACTGGCTGCGGAAATAGAGGCTGGTGATGGGGCTCCCAGGGCCCTCAGTGGGCAGTGGGGCCCCCACAGATTCCCAGTCCTTCCCAGCTGCCCTTCCCTGAGGGGTCCATGGTGGAGCTCAGGCAGGTGGTGGGGAAGAGGGTGGGCCACAGTGCCCTTGGGAGCAGGTGCCCCTGCTGAGCTGCGGGAGCACAGAGAAGAAGCCCTGCCTGGCCGGCACCTCCTCCATGGGACCTTCTGCAATGAGGGTCCAGGCAGGGCCAGCGGCTGGGGAGTCTGGAGGGGGCCCTTGTGGGGGTCTCCACGTCTCTGCGAGGAGCCCAAGGCCCAGCAGGGGCCCGGGGCGGGTGGGTGTTGAGCTGACCCGGAAGGAAGTGGACGCCCACCTCACCACTTGGAGGCTCCACCCGCCATCCACTTTGCACCAGCCTGCGGTGTGGTGGGGCCCTCCTTGGGCAGGGCGGGGTCCAGGCAGGAGCAGGTGGGCCACCTGGCCCCTGAGTGTGGCCTCCAGCTCAGAAGAACCTCCCTTCCCCAAAGAAGTGGCTAGAAGCAGAATTCCAGAAAAAGACCAGACCTGGACTGCCACCAGGACACTCTGGGCGCCACGTTACAGCGGCCTCAGGAAGGCTGGGGGCCCAAGGTCACACAGGACGCTCCACCCCAGCTCTCCCTCCTGCCTCCATCACGCACCCGGCCAGGAACCTGGGAGCGGCCCAATGTTGCCTGCCCCGACCCCCCGAGCCCTGCCGAGGTCCCTCCCATGTGCTCTCCACTGTCCACTTCCCTCTGCCTATGCTGCTTGAGCCCCTTGCTCTCGCAGGATGCAGCCAGCCCCCTCTCTCCTCCTCAGAGAGCACAGACCTCACCAGTCACACCCCTGCCCAGCCACCCCCTGGCTCTCTTAGGTCTCTTTGACGGGGGTCCAAGATCCCCAGGGCCATCTGAGAAAGCAGCAGGCCTGTCACTGTCCCCCACCCAGCACATGAGTGGCCTTCCCCACATGACAGGGGCTGATGGGGCACTAGGGGGGTCCTGGGGCTGTGGTTCCTGAGTGTCCCCTGGGGAGGCCCTCCCTACCCTTTCTGGGGTTAGGTAGCTAGGCCCCAAGGTGCACCTCCAGGATGGGGGTTGGAGGCAGCCCTGGACAGCTCCCCAAGGGCCACTGGCTTTTCTCTCCATTCTCTCGGCAAATGCTTTCTAGCATTATTTCCAGGCCATCCCTGAGCTGGGCAGCAGGGATCCCTAGGTTCCTGTGACACATTCTGCCTTCAAGGCCCCCCACGTCCCAGGTAGACACCACAAAGCCCATGAGGTGCTGGGAGGGAGCAGTACTGGTTGGGTGCCAGCGGGGTGGTGAGGCTCCTGAGGCCTGAGTGCCCCCACTGGGTCCCCACCCAGGCCACACCGGCCTTTGTTCTTAAAGAGGTGCAGGAGCTGCTGGCCGAGGGGGAGGGGGCTCTTGGCTGGAGCAGAAGCTCGGAGACTCTGGGACAGCCCACTGCATGGGGGGGTGGCTGGGGCCATTGGCATGGTCCCAGGCCTGCTTTGGGCAGGGGGGAGGGAGATGGGGGTCAGATGAGGAACTCGTAGGGTCAAGCGGGGAAGAGAGAGAGGGCTGGGGGTCTCAGGCTGGAGGACAGGGTGGAGGCCATGGAGTGGACAGCCGCACGCCCCCCTGCCTAGCCCCAGTGGGAGGCCAGCTTGCCACTCTTTGTGCTCCCAGCCATGTGACACGTGGCCCCTGCACACCGGCCGTGTCCAGGCTGTCTTTCATCTCCCTGCCTCAGCCCCAATTTATGTCAGGTAGAGGCTGACGTGGGGACAGGTGTGACAAGTGTCTGGCTTCCTGTTCAAAAATTGGCAAAAGAAAAACTCTCCCCATAAAGATATTCCATCTACATACCTCCTGGATGTCACCGAGAGGACCCGTCACGGCCGAGACAGATGGTGGCCCTAATGGACTCCATTCTTCACCTGCTGCTGGGGCCGGGCCCTGGCCCCCGGGTGGCCCAAGGCAGGCGGGTGGGGCAAGGGGATGGATGGATGTGTCAGTGCCCCTGCGAAGCCCTCCCCGACGCCGTGGCTGCCTGTCCCCCCCCCCCCGCCCGACATGACAGGAAGCGTGATATGAGCATGACTGTCCTCATCAGTGACAAGGGGCAATGGGAGAGGGGGCAGTATGCTCCTCGGGCGGGCTGTGGGAGGTAGTTGGGGAGGGAGGGGCTGCAGGCCTTCACGCTCCAGCCCCTGTGGCTCATTTCCTGCCGGGCGGCTCGCAGGTGGCCGCCTTCTCACTGTGTCCTCACGTGGGGAGAATGAAAACAATCAGTGTGTTCACTCTCCCGACGTTGCCCTGAGGCCCAGGCGAGGTCAAGACCCGCCCAGCATGTCATTCACACAGGACCCTTTGGGCCTAGGGGATGCCCCATGGTGGGAGCCGCTGGCCGTGACCCTGGCCAAGCTCCACAGGCTCTGCCTGAGAACCTGCTCCCTCAGTGGCCCCATCAGGGCTAAGTTCTGTGTGGGTCTGAGGATGGACACCCCAGCAAGGCTGTGGTGTTGGAGGGGGACCAGTTGGGAAGGGTCCAGCCTCCACAGGGTGGTGTGGTGGGGCTCTGGGAGAAGAGTCCTTCCAAGGGGGTGTGTCTGCGAAGAGGGCGGGCAGTCCAGGGGGGGTGCTGTCTGAGCAAAGGCTCATGGGGGCCACATGACCCAGCGCAGGTGCTGGGGTCAGCGTCTGGGACCAGCCCGGTCAGGTCCCAGCATGTACTTTCTGGCTGTGATGAGATCTCTCCTCTGTCTAATGGAGGCGGTGGTCCCTACTGGGAGCAATGTGAGGCACTTCTGGGATGCTCCTGAAGGGCGAGTGGCCAGGCACTTCCCGTGCACCCACTGTGTACAGCCCTGTGGCAGCCGTGTGGCCTCTCCACACCCTGTGAGGGGTCTCAGTGTCTTCATTTTCCAGGTGAGGGAATGGTCCCAAGAGGTTGGGAGACCTGCCTGACGCCCACCAAGGCAGAGCCAGCGCCCGAGGCCCTGGCCCTCTCCCGTTCCCTGCGGGCCTGAGCAGGTGGGCAGGGGCCCCACAACACGGGGCTCTTGGCAGCCCTCCCGTTGCCCAAGGACAGCCTCCCCAACCCTCCCTGGAGCAGAGCCGCCCGTCCAGTCGGCACACGAGACCAGACAGAACAGACTCAAACACTTCTGATTTCACCAGTTCGTGTGCATAGAGAATCTGGAAAAATAGACCAGAGTTTTAGGAAAGAACTTGCCTCAGTCAGCTCAGGCTGGGTGGCCTCACCAGCAGACGTGGGCCTCTCCCCGTCCCGGGCTGGGCTCTGGGCTCTGGGCTCTGGGCTCTGGGCTCAGGCGCCGGCGGGTTCAGCTTCTGGTGAGGGCCTCTTCCTGGCTCACAGGCGGCCCCTTCTCGCCACTTCACCACGTGGAAAGAACAGAAACGAGCTCTCTGGAATCTTCTTAGAACCGCACCAGTCCCATCGTGGCCACCCCCATGACCTTGTCTAAACCAGCCACCTCCCGAGGCCCCACGTCCAACACCATCACACCGGGGGTTAGGGCTCCACACGTGAACGTGGGGGGGACGTCCCCCACAGGGATGCTGTGCCCTGTGGGCGCTCCTGGGCCTGGACACCCTCGGGAAGGCCATCTCCATAGCCTCGCAGAGCCTGCAGCCTCCCCTTAGTGAGGAACGTGTCTTGCGTTCACGTGACAGACGTTTATGGAGCACCTACTGTGTGCCGGTCACCGGCCTGGCCTTGGGGGAGGCCCCCAGCTGCCCGCCCGAGGGTAGGGTTTTAAGGACACATTAGCCAGAGGAGGTGCTGAGGCCTGGGCCGTGGGCTCTGCCAGGAGCTGGCTGGGCCCACAAGGCTGGGAGCACGCGCTGAAGGCCCCTCGTTCCCAAGCACCTGCTTCCTCCTCTGCACGGGGCTGCCCTGGCCCCCAGGGGCCACCAAGGCTGCAGGGCCAATGTGAGGGGGGTCTTCGGGGTGCACTCCTGCTCTCCTTTGCTCAGCAGTTATTGAGCATCTACTGTGTGCAGCCCCTCACACAGGCAGGCTGAGGCCCTGGCATCAGGCGCCTGCCAGGGGCACTGGGTCGGGGACCAGCTCTGTCTGACTCAGGCCTGGGCTCCTGCTGGGGACCCTCCATGTTGGGCTGGGGGAGGAGGGAAGAGGGGTGGGGGTGGGGGCGTTGTGAAATCATTAGGAACGTCTTGAGGCAAAAGGCAAATGCTTGTTCAGGCTTGAGAAAGCTGAGCCATGGTCAGCCTGGGCAGGGAGGCAGGGGACCCTGGCCGGCGCTGGCTACATCCTCTGTGGGGCAGAAGGTCAGGTTGTCCAGGTCCTCAGGGTTACATGGGCGCGTGAGTGGAATGTGGCCTGCAGAAAGCCCCCTGGCCCCTGGCGGCCTGCCACGGCCCCGGTGCCTGGGGTGGTACCCACAAGGTCTTGGGCTTTCAAGGGCTGCTCCCCCAACCTGACCCTTCCTCTGCCTGGGGCAGGGGCATCTGTGCCCTGGGTCTGATGGGTTGGGGGGCCGGGACTTTTTCCAAGCTTCCAGCAGGTGTTGGGGGTGGGGAGAGGCAGTGCTGCAGCCTCAGCTCTGACCCCTCACCCGTCGGGGGACAGGGCTGAGGCAATGAGGCCAGTCTCCCTGGCTCCCGCCCCCAGGGCAGCCCACCCCCCTCCGCATGCCAGGAGTGCCTGGCGCATCAGCCTCAGGAAGAAGCCGAAATACACTGACCTGCTTTTCCAGGAGGCAGCGGCGCCTGGTCCTCCCACCCTCACTGGTGAGAAGCCGCCAACAATTTCCATCCCAAATTGATTTCAAATAAGAAAGAGTCATCACACAATCATATAGGAATAATTTATCACTCGTTAATAAAAGAGCAATTACTTATTCTCGTCGCCCCTGCCTGCATGCCCCATGTCTGGTTGCAGAGCCGTGACTGGGGCCCTTGCAGAGGCCAGGGGAGCCTGTCTGTGCTCAGCTGAGGCCAGGCAAGCCCTCCCCAGGGCCATAGACCCCTGTTTTCGAGGCCCCATGTGCAGGTGGCCCCCTGCCGGGTTTATCCGCTGGGCCCTCGCTCCCAGGGGTCCTCAGGCTGGTGTAGGGGGCTTGGATCTGTGAACGGGAAGCAGGGTGGGGATGAGGAGGGGCTGGGTGGGGCCTCATCCAGGTGAGGGGCTATGGAAGATCTGAGCACGTAGCTGGATCTTCGGTCCAGGAGCTGTCCCTTCAAGTGTCTGGGCTGCAGTGGCCTTCGGAGCCAAAAGCCCAGAGTGTTGCTGGAGATCAGGGGTGACCGCGGCCACCCTCAGCTGAGCAGGGTGCTGGAAGGCCTCGTTCGAGGCCACAGAGAATGCCTCTCGGCAGCACAGTCCCACTTCCTCCTCCTGTCTTAGAGATGCCCACTTCTAACCCATGTTCGTCCCCACCTTCTGGCAGATACACTTTATTTTCTCATTATTTCTCTCTATTTTTGAGATTTCAGTGACAGATATGCAGTCGTTTTTCAAAGATAACATTGCGGTCAACCATATCTTGCTCAAAGTTAAAACCTGCACCCACCCTTGGAGGCTGGTCTGGAGAACTGGCTTGTTCTGTCCCCGGCCCCCATCCTCCTTGAGGCAGCTGCCATTGCCCTGCTCCCTGTTTTCCAAGCAGTTACCTTCACATTTCTGTGGTTCTGACGCCAGGCCCCTCTTCCCCAGCACACTCCCCAGCGTGCTGACTCGCTCCGGTCGGGTAAATCCGCAACCAGTGTTTCCCAACCCAGGTCACGTCAGTGCTCTTCACCCGCTGCCGAGGCTCTGGGGAGGGGACTGTGGTGACCTTTCTGCTCTCGTGTGGCCTTTGGTTTTTCCTAGAGTTTGCATTTGACTTTGTCTTTTCCCTCTTGCCCCATCCGCCACCCTCCTGTGCTTGCTCCTCTCTGCCTCTGCGTTCTGCTGGGTCTCTCATCTTCCTGGCGGAGGCCTCCTCCCCAGGCCTTTGTCCTGCTGTCCCCGCCTGGGCTGAGTGTGCTGTGGCCCTTTCACAGCCACCCGGGACTTCTTTCCATCACCAGTGCTTGCTGGGTCTCATGTTTTCCTCCTTTTGGGTTGATGTCCTTGTTTCAGCTGGAGCACATCCCCAGCTGGCTCTCTGAGGAAGGCACCGTGAAGAACTGATCTGTGAGTCCTCTTCTCTGAGCATCTATTCAAGCTGGATTAACCCAGTCCAAAATTCCATGCTGAGAAGTGTTTCTCCTCGGAGTTTTGAAGCCATTGCAGTTCTGTTGTCTTCTGGCGGCCAGTGTGCTGTGGAGTCTGCCACCGCGTTGCTTTTCCCCCCGGAAGTCCAGGCCTTTCTTGGCCCCCGAGGCCCAAAGCCGAACTGGGAGCGTCGTCTGCCCTGGGGGCTGTCGCCCAGTGGGGGACCAGCTCTTCGGCTCTGGGAGCTTGTCCAGTATTATTTCTTTGATCACTTTTTTCTCATCTGTTTTCTCCTTCTGGAACTCCCGTGAGGCAGGCGTTGGGCTGTATGTCTCCTGAATCTCATCACTTTTTCTCTTCCTCTTTTTGTTTTTCTTTCTGGAAGACTTCCTTGACCTTGTTTTCCAACCCTTCCATTGATTTTTTGTAATTTTAGCAGTTCTATTTTTCACTTCCAGGCACTCTTCTCGTTTTCTGATGGCTCCTTGTTCATAGCGCCCTGTTCTTGTTGCAAATCCTCTTCTCTCCCTACGAGGGCACTGATTGGATTTTGTCCTAATTTTGACTTCCTTCTCTGCACTGTCCCCTCCTCCTCCAGAGTCACATTCTCTCTTGCCTGCATTGGCGCGTTTGCGGATGCTTGCTTTTCTGGTCCCATTCACGAAGGAAGCACTCAAGGTGTTCAGATGCTCTGTTGAGAGAGGGGCTTGTCGACTGGCAGGTTCTGAGTGATCAGGCAGGAGCCACATGGGCGCCCCTGGAGGCAAGTGGTGGGGACCCTTTCTGTGGGTGTTTCTCCCAGGGAGCGGCTCCCTCGTCTTGCTCTCCACCCCACTCAGTGTGCCCTCCATCACCATCGTCTTGGGTCTCAAGAATGGGGGAGAATCTGTCTCCAGCGTGGGTGGGTGGGTGGGAGGGGGCCGCTGAGTGTGCCAGTGCTGCTGATGGGGGTGGGGCGGGCAGCTCAGGAGGTGGGCCAGCTGTGCGGGCTCAGGCCTGTCTCGGGCCTCCTCTTTCCGCAGGGCTGAGCTTGGCAGGTGGGCAGGTGGCTCTAGGTGCACTTGCAGTGAGGTCTGCCCTCCTCCAGCCCAGACACAGCCTCTCCTGGACAAAGCAGGGCTGTCAGGCCAGGTGGCAGTGGCCTCAAGATCGCTGGAAGCAGAGCAATCGGCGTGGCTCCGGGATGCCACCCCTGAGCAGTGGGCCCCCCCTCCCTGGGCTCCTCACCTGAAATGGGGTTGACCAAGGTCAGACGGGCAGAGGCCCCACTCCGGCCCCTGGGGAGGCAGGACGCAGGCCACAGAGCCAGCACCTGGGAGGGGCGCTCCGTGGGGTTTCCAGGCTGGAGGCGGGTGTCGGCTTATTGTCTTCATGTCACTGGTGTGGAGACTGACTCTGAGAGGGCCAGCAGCTTCCTCAGCCACTTGATGAGGGAGTGCAGAGCCCATATCTGAGCCCAGGGGACAGAGGCTTAGGCTAAGGACAAAGCACTGGGGGAAGTCAGGGAGCCCAGAGCGTGGGAGGCTCAAGAGCCGACCCACTGTGGGGAAATGGTGCCCCACTCTGCTGTGTGAGTCTCTGGGACTCAGGGCCTCCCTGACGCCATGTGGTCACCGCACCTCACTAAACCTCAGTGCCCTTGTCCGAGGAGTGGAGGTGCACGGTCTCCCCCTCACTGTGCTGTGGGATGTGGTGAAACCTCCAGGAACAAGAGAAGTCTGTGCCTTAGGCCATCCCAGGGAGGCCAAGGGTCCCGTCTCTGCCACCTGCTCCTTTCCTTCCTCTGGTGCTGGGTGAGGCTGGGGAGTAACGGTGGACTGACAGGGAGACACGCTCGTCCAAGAAGCCCCTGGGCAGCTTCAAGGCACCAATGCTGGAATGGGGTGTTTCGGGACATGGCCACCCAGCAGTGGCCACCGCTCACTGGCCTCTGGGGCTCCCTGCCCTTGCATGAGGCTGGCTGTGCTCCGGGTGGGCTCCAGGCCAGCTCCTGGCCAGCTGTCCTCTGAGGGCCTTGCACATGACCGGTGCAACGATGATGATGGTGACAAGGAGTGCAGGCCTTCACAGCCCACTTTCTGTTCAAGATTCCGGCCTGAATCCCCATGTCCTGGGAAGTTCATGAGAACTGACTTGCCACGCCCCCTCCTCCCAGCCCAGGCAGGCAGTGTGATGCTGGCGGGCCAGTGAGCTGCCCTTGGTGTGAACTGGCCACAGAGCCCTGGGGGAGGGCACAGTGTCCTGGGGCAGCCAGATTGGCCCAGAGAACCCCCTGCCCACCCCAAAACCATCTCCCCCACATCTGTCTCCCTGAAGTGTCACCGTCGTCCTCCGAGCACAGACTGTGCTCGGTGCCTCCTCCCTGTGCCTGGGCCCTCTGCCCTCTCCTCCTCACAACCAACCCGTGGTTTAAGTTGCCCTCTTTTATGCATGTTTGACTGCCAGCCTCCCCACAGCCTCTTTAGCAAAATAATTGTTTTTCTTTTGACCTGCAGGGCATTGCAGAGTCACCATCTCTCCTCACCAGCCCCGTGAGTGGCCACCGGGCTGTCCACCCTAGCAGTGTGGCCTCGGCAGGACAGTGGCCCTCTCTGACCCTTGGTTTCCTTTTCATTAGGTGGGGGTTCAGGTGACCTCTGTGGGGCCTTTGTGAGGGTGAAGATGGCAACACCCACACGCAGCAGGCACTCACTGTGTTCCCATCATAAGCCAGGTCGGCAAACTGTTTCTTTAAAGGACCAGATAGCAAATCATCCCGGCTCTGAGAGGCACACCGTAACTCATGACTACTCTGCCCTGCCGTGGTAGAGCGGAAGCAGCCACAGCAAACACACAGGCGTGGCTGGACGTCAACAACACATTGTTTCAAAAACAGGCAGCGGCCAGCGGGCTAGTTTGCCAGGTGCCGGGAGAACGGGAACACTGGGCCCATCGGCTCTGACAAGAGTTCACTCTGGCCCCTGGACACAGTACCCTGGCCTCAGCTGGTGGTGACCGAAGTGGGAGCGTCTGGGGCTGGGAGGGTCATTTGCTGCCTCTTGAAACCCTTGTCCCCTGGGAGGCACCAGCCTTTCCTACTTGTCTAGTGCAGGGTGCTTGCCGGGCCACGCTGCGCTTCTCCACCGTCTGGGCAGGCGCTGCCCCCCCACCTCCGTTTCAAAGCCCCCAGGCACCCTGCAGACGTTAAAGCCCTTGCGGAGGCCCAGGCCACCCTGGTGAAGAGTGTTCGCCAGAGCTCGGCTGTCCTGGGACAGCTTAGGTGGCTGCAGTTCAGCCGCTCCTTCTGCACTGGGGCTGATCCAGGTGGCTGAGAGGTGGCACAGGCCGGTCCCAGAGAGTGAGCAGCAAGGGCCTGCTAAGACCTGCGCTCGTCTCTTCACAGCGTAATCCATCCTGCTCGGGCAGAGGCCGCCCGGCTGCCTTGTCGGCTGATGTTTGACAAGTGCCGTGGGCTCGAGAGCATGTTGGGGTGTGCCCTCTCGTCTTGTCCCACAGCGGAAGAGAGAAGAAGTTCTCCAGCCCTGGTGCCTGGGAGGGCTTCCATGTCTGTCTGGCCCATCACAGCAACCCCTGTGCCCTGATCCACCCTGGTCCTGGCAGCCGAAGGGCCGAGAGTGCTCCCCAGGTGTGCATGGCTAGGGTGTGCGCCCCACGTGTGTGTTCCTAGGGCTTGCTCCTCGAGTGTGTACTTTGCCCTGTTGGAGTCTGATGCTCTGGACCTTGCAGGAATGGTCAGCTTCATGCGGGCAGCAGAAGCAGGGTCCTAGGAGGAGCTGGCGTGGATTTGCGGGGAGTGCAGGACCCAGCACTGTTGGCCCTGTCAGGCTGGGCACCCCTCCTGGACAGAAGCTGGTGGTGGGAAGGGGTCAGGCCAGACAGATGGGCATGGTGTCAGGGGTGTGGTGTTGCAGGGCCCAGGCTCCAACACCAGAAATACCCCCTTCCTGAGCACCCAAGGGCAGGGGTGTGTCAGCCCTCGGCCACTTCCTTGTTAGTGTCCTCTGGGAACTTCAGCGCATGCTGGCCGCCAGGTGGAATTAGCAGAGGGACTGTGATGAGCTGGTTGTGGACAGAATTCTCCAGGTAATTAGGCAGAGGGTGTTTATTGGCCTGATGGCAGGTGGCAGCCTCCTGTTGGGGAGGGGGCACGGGCTGAGGCCCTGGAGCCTTGGGGTGGGAGGCAGCCTGCACCAGCAGTGTCCTGGGGCTGGACGGGGCTTCGCCGGACAGAGCTGCCAGATGCTGGCATCCTCGGCCCCTGGTGCGGGTTCCCTGGGGTGGAGACGTGAGCTGGAGAAGGCAGGTTCCAGAGCCTCCAGGCCATAGCCCAGCCTTGGCCGAGGGTAATTCCCGAGGCCTGGTGCCAGGCCGAGGATCCTGCCCATCAGAGGGCCTGCCTGGACCCTCACCCTGGTGGTGGGCTCTGGGACTCCTCCCCTGATGGCCCCCTGCCTCTGGGGCCATCTGAAGGCTCCATGACCCCTAAGTCCCCCATGTGGTGCATGCCGTGTGGCGGGGTGACCGCCGTGGTCCGCCCACTCCTGGATCACAAGTGTCACGAGCCGAGGTCCGCATCTTGGTCTCGGGCCTGCAGTGCCCAGCGCAGCGCCTGGCCCAGAGACCTCCTGCATGTTTGTTGAGTGAGTGTGTGAGGGTTGGGTGAGTGAGCGCGGCCCCTACCACAGCCCACCCCCTGGGAAGTGAGGGTGATGGGCAAGGTTGGGGTGGGGAAGCTTTAACCCTCACTGCCCTGCAAGGCCTTTCAGTGACCATGTGCCATCGGGATGGGAATCCTACTAGGCCTGGGCTGTGAGCCAGTGGCTTTCCCCACCGAACTTCATATTCCTCACCTGTAAAATGCACCAACAAACTAGACCACTAGGAGAGTTCAGCAGACAGGGAGGGGCTCAGGCAGCACAGAACAGTTGGTCTTGCTGGCTCTGCCCATGCTGGGCCTCAGTTTCCCCCACTGCACATAGCTTGTCCTGGAACTGCTCAGCCTGGGCCCAGCGCCCTCCTGCCATGGCAGGTGACCTTGCCCATTATCAACCTGGCCAGCCCAGCTGGCCCGTGAAGCCACAGCCCCAAGAAGATCAATAAGGAGCGGGGCCTCGAGGGGTTGGCGACCATGCCCCCAGGAGATGCAGGGTCCCGAGGGTGGGCTGCCCCACAGGAGCTGCCGTCACCCTCCTCTTCCTGCACCTGGAGCTAGGGAGGGGGCCCGGAAATGCCACGGACGTGCACACTGCCTCTGCGCGTGTCTGTGGCCCGGAGGACGGACGGAAGGTGGGCGGGGAGTGTGAGAAGCGAGTGAAGACCGAGGGGGACAGATGGACGACAGAGGGTGGGCGGGTGAGCTGGTCGCTGGCAGAGGGGCGGGTGTGAGCACAGCGCTGCCAGAGTGCCCTGACCCTCTGCGGCATGCGGACGACACCAGCCCCCTACCCCCACCCAGAGCTATTTCTGGCCTTGGTGTGCTGAGCTGTGGCCTCCTGTTCTGCCTTGTAATTGCGGTCTGTGACGTGACCCTTCACGGGACAGTTTTGGTGCTCGAGAGGGTCCTGAGCCGACCCGGGTGCTGGCTGTGCTGTAGCTGCCCAGACCTTCCCCAGCCTCCTGACCCCAGCCTCCTGAGGGGTGGGCAGCAGCTCAGACAGAGCCTCCCTGGAGAGGTCCCCTCCCAGCCACCGATGGCACAGAAGGGAGCCGTGTGCCTCTGGCCCCGCCCCTCCGCAGAAGGGCTACACAGTGGCCACTCTTAAGGCTTGGGCTGGAGGTGCCTCCTTCCCTCGCCCACCCTTCCTCCTGGACCACCCTGGGTGGGAGACAGCCAGGGCTTAGCCGCTCACTGTCTCAGTTTCCTAGTCTGTAAAATGGGCTCAAGATACTGAGAAGACAATTGATTCTTATGCAGCTCTGACTCCTGCATGTTCATACCAGCTGGTGGACCCACTTAACAACCCCCAAAGTGGGTGTTCCTGCTGCCCCATTGCAGCGGGGAGCATCAGGGCCCGAGGGCATGGAGCATGTGCTCTGGGCCTCTCAGGCTTCCAGCTCTGTGCTGTCTCTATGGCCTCACGTTGTGGGGGCAGAGGTGTCCCCATGGGACTTTAGGGAGCTACACCCTGCTTACCTCAAGCCCAGGCTGGGGGCCCCGGGAGCAGCGGAGGCCAGGGAGCACACCAGAGACCTCCTCTGGCCTGCAGCCTGCGGCCGTCCCTGCTCCTGAGCTGCTGACCTCAGCGGCTGCCTACCTGCCGCCCACTGCCTCCTGCGACTACTGGGAGCCCCCAGGAGCCTCCCGGCCCTCCCCACTGCCCTCCCTTCTCCTCTGGCTTCTCCTCCCTCCACCTTCCTCCCCCCTTGCAGTGACCGCAAAGGGGGACCTGGGCCCTTTGCTGCCCAGGAGCAGGGGCAGCGTGAGAATGCACGTGCCCTTCAAGGCCAGCCCAGGCCTGACATCCCCCAGCCTCCTGGGTCTTTGGCTCCATGGCCTTGTCAGCTGTCGTTCCTGCCCGTCTGCTGCCCCAGCAGGAGAGGCCCTGAGTCGAATCCAGTCACTGTCCCCCACCACCCCCCCCAAGGCAGGAGTGGCCGATCTGCTACCCTCTGTCCTCATGCCCCCGCCATGGCCCCTGAGCCAGACCTGGGCTGAGGCCAGAGCTCGTCGCCAAGCCCCAGTGGCCCCTCTGTGGGGAGAGTACCGGAGGAGACCTCAGCCATTCTGTGCTGAGACCTGAGGACAGAAGGGGTGAGTATCAGCCTGGGGGATGACAAGAAAGGGACTGGTTTGGGTTTGTGCAATGGTCCTGTAGCCTGGTGGCCTGGTGTGGGACCGTGGCTTCCGAGAGTGAGATCCTAGGCTGTGGCAGGGCTGTTTTCTTGCCACATGAGCCTGGAGGCGAGCTGGCCCCGGGTGCTCACTACAAACTGGGACCCAGTGAGGCTGGCGCAGTGGGAGGTGGGCCGAAGGGAGGCAGGCCACCGGCTGGAGCCAGTGGGCAGGCTGGGCTGAGAGGAAGGAGAGGCAGGCGAGCAGGGGCCTCCGATGGGTGGGCAGGACCCAGGAGGGAGCAGATCTGGAGGCCAGAGAGGCCTTCTGGCTCAGGGTGCTGCAGAGGCCGGGAGGACCGATGGGGGGATAGCACGAGAGGACAGGATGGGGAGGACTTTTAGGGTTGGGAGGGGTCAGGTCCATGGGGTCTGGTCAGGGGACACCCTCCCACTACCTGGTGGGGTCGCCCGTGTCCCTGGGGCCCCGCTGTGACTAAGAAGCCACGCCGCAACGTCCGGGTTTGATTATCTCGTAAAAGGACGCCCCCTCTGCTTGCTCAGCAGAGGGGTTGCCATGGAGACCAGCGGGCAGGCCCCAAGGGGGCCAGGTTGGAGCCAATTACTGTGGCCGCAGCAAGGAGAAAGTCCACCGCCGGCCGTGGTGCTGACAGCAGGGCTGGTGCAGAGGGACAGGCCCTCAGAAGTTGGTTTCCAAAAAGCAGTTGGCTCGGCGGGAACAGAGCGGTGTCTTTGTGCCCAGTGCCGGCTTCCTGGCAAGGCTGAGCCATGCGGCCGCTCAGCCACTCACCGCCACAGCATGGCTCAGCCCCAGAGCCTCATTTGGGGCGTTCTCAGAGTGGGCGTAGCCCCAAGCATGTGGCTCACAGCCTCCTGGGGGCCCAGATTGGGGAGGGCAGGTGAAGCCAGCCTGGTCTGGTAAAGTCAACTGAACCCAACACCAGCCCAGCTCACGGACCACAGCTTCAGGCCTGGGAGCGACGGGACAGCGTGCGACAGTAACAGCTCAGTCAGTGATGTGGCAGGTGTGGTCGTGATGGGTGGCTGCTGACATAGCCCAGTCAGTGGTGTGGACAGGACTGTGGCATGGTGTGGTTGGTGACATGGCACAGTCGTAACATGGTGTGGCCCAGAGCCTGGCCAGAGAGTACCTGGGCTCACCGCACCCTGTCTTAGGTCCTCCACCACCAGGTCTCGGGGATGGGACATGCTGTTTTTGTAGCACAGTTACATCCTGTGACAGCAAGTGAGATGCTGGTGAGAGCTGGCATGATCAGGCCTGACTTTCCCAAGGAGGCCCCATAATTAGAGAGCCGGGAGAGGGTGTCAGCAGTTTAAATAGAACAGCAGGCTGAGGTGCCCCTTCACAGCCTCCTGTGTAAGGCCGGCCCAGAGAGGGGCACCAGGGCTTGGGGGGTCCTGGGCTGGGCTGCCTCTCTGGACCTCCATCCTGGGGCTGCCATGTCCCTGGCAGCCAACAAATGGCCCAGCCCCAGCGGCAGGCAGAGCACAGAGGAGGTCCTCAAGCTGTGGGAGGGGGCTCCAGGACCTGGGGACTGGAGTCCAGGGGGGCCCAGTCCTCTTGACCACTGCACTAGGCTTGGGGTGGGCATCTGCACTGGCCCAAGCAGAGAAGACCCAGTGTGGTGGGGGCCACAGCATGGGGGGGGCGGGCTCCAAGTAGCGGTTCTGGGTAAGGGAAGATGGCCCATGGTCGTCTCCTTCCTCCCTCCTGGCTCTTGCCCCAAGTCTCAGCCGGCCTCATGTCTGCAGAATCCTGCTCTTAGCTAGCTGCCAAGGAAGGTGTTAGCTGTCAACGCAGGTGTTAGCTGATAACTCAAGTGTTAGCTGATAAGCCATAACCCTCCCTGGGGGATTCACATTTTAATAGACTCACTCCTGGAGGCGGGAAGAACCTTGGCTCTAACGGTGGAATGACAGGCAGTGATCTTAGTATAGGGGCGTGTGGCCCTGCTGGTAAGACCAGGCTGGACACAGAGCCCCATGAGGGGTCTCCTGCCCTGTCCAGGTCGTTGGTGAGGCCCCAAATATATCTGGCCCCGAGATGGGGGAGAGGGGACTGGGGCAGGAAGCATGGGGAGTGTGTCTGGGTGGGAGGGTTGAGGGCAGCTGTGATTGCACAGGGAGTGATGGTCTGGGAAGGAGTAAGCTCCTCGCCCCGGGAGGAGATCAAGCAGAGAATGAGGCCGAGGGGAGGAGGCTGCAGGAGGTTCCGTGCCAAGTCAGGAAGCACAGAAGCAGCTCCAAGGAGGATGTGTGGAGGAGGGAGCAGCCTGCCTGGAGGGGGCTGCGCTCGCCCTTCCCTTTCGGAGCCGGCCGCCTGCACTCGGTGGTGTCCATGCTCCTGATCCTGTGATAGTAGAGTTGCTCCAGAGCCTGGGGCTCCCAGCAGTGTTTCCTTGGGACCCAGACCCCTGCAGGATGCCGCTGGGGGCTGTGGCTCCGGGCTCCACCAAGGCCCCTGCCGTTTCCTCCTTTAAGCGCAGCTCCCCACGGTGGTGAGGCCTCAGAATCTGGGCAGCCCTGGGGCCTCAGGGGCTCTGGGGCCTGGGCAGGACAGGGGGTCTGAACCACAGCCCCACCCCTCCTGCAGCCCGAGATGGCCCTGGGGAGGGGCTGCTGCGGAAGCTGTTGAGAGCCCAGCAGCTGACTGCTAGGCAGGCCTGGGCCTGAGCCTTGGCTCAGGGCTCCTCTGCGTGAGCTCAGCCGGTCTGGTGCTCAGGTGTTTGCCGAGGGCCTCTCTCCCAGCCTGGCCTGTGGGCTGGGGGCAGAGGACAGGCCAGGGATCACACTGGGACCAGTAGGGATGGCAGACAGGTCCAGAGACCTCTGTGTTCGCTGCAGTCCCGAGAAGGTTTCTGTGGGTGAGTACCCATCCCAGGAGGCCTTCAAGTGGGGTCCCCGCGCTGACCCTGCTCTGACCAAGTGGTAGAGGGGCATGTGGGCACATTAGCTCGTGTGTATGAGTGCCGGGCGGCAACGTGGGCGTCTGTGGGCGAGGTTCCAGGTGTGGAGCATGTGACTCCCCTGCAGCAGCTTCCAGGTGGCGGATGGAGCAGGAATCACAGCATGTGAGATCCCTGGGGGGCAGTGGGGGGCAGCACACCCTGAGCCCCACCCAAGCCCGTCCTGATGCCCAATCCTGAGGCTCTAGCACAACCCCCAGCCTGCTAACTGCCCCCTCCTCTGCCCACAGGGAGCCGGCTGCTGGCCTGGGTGCTGTGGCTACAGGCATGGCGGGTGGCGGCACCGTGCCCAGGCGCCTGTGTGTGCTACAACGAGCCCAAGGTGACGACGAGCTGCCCACAGCAGGGTCTCCAAGCCGTGCCGGCTGACATCCCGGCTGCCAGCCAGCGCGTCTTCCTGCACGGTAACCGCATTGTGCACGTGCCGGCCGCTGGCTTCCGCGCCTGTCGCAACCTCACCATCCTGTGGCTGCACTCGAATGCACTGGCCCGCATCGATGCCACCGCCTTTGCCGGCCTGGCCCTCCTGGAGCAGCTGGACCTCAGTGACAACTCACAGCTACGCTCTGTGGACCCCGCCACGTTCCATGGCCTGGGCCGCCTGCACACGCTGCACCTGGACCGCTGTGGCCTGCAGGAGCTGGGCCCCGGCCTCTTCCGTGGCCTGGTCGCCCTGCAGTACCTCTACCTGCAGGACAACGGGCTACAGGCACTGCCTGACGATGCCTTCCGCGACCTGGGCAACCTCACGCACCTCTTCCTGCACGGCAACCGCATCCCCAGCGTGCCCGAGCGCGCCTTCCGTGGCCTGCACAGCCTTGACCGCCTCTTGCTGCACCAGAACCGCGTGGCCCGCGTGCACCCGCACGCCTTCCGCGACCTGGGCCGCCTCATGACCCTCTACCTGTTTGCCAACAACCTCTCGGCGCTGCCCGCGGAGGCCCTGGCGCCCCTTCGAGCGCTGCAGTACCTGCGGCTCAACGACAACCCCTGGGTATGCGACTGCCGGGCGCGCCCGCTCTGGGTGTGGCTGCGGCAGTTCCGAGGCTCCTCGTCTGAGCTGCTCTGCAGCCTGCCCCCACGCCTGGCCGGCCGTGACCTCAAGCGCCTGGCTGCCACCGACCTGGAGGGCTGCGCCGTGGCCTCCAGGCCCTCCCATCCTGTCTGGACCGGCGGGCCTGCCAACGAGGAACCCCTGGGGCTGCCCAAGTGCTGCCAGCCAGACGCCGCAGACAAGGCCTCGGTGCTGGAGGCCGGGAGTCCAGCCTCGGCTGGCAATGCACTCAAGGGACGTGCACCGTCCGGCGACAGCCCACCCGGCAACGGCTCCGGCCCACGGCACATCAATGACTCCCCCTTCGGGACCCTGCCTGGCTCAGCCAAGCCCCCGCTGACAGTGCTGAGGCCTGAGGGCTCCGAGCCCCCTGGCCCCCCCACCACGGGCCCTCGCCGGAGACCAGGCTGCTCCCGCAAGAACCGCACGCGCAGCCAGTGCCGTCTGGGCCAGGCAGGCAGTGGGGGTGGTGGGGCCGGTGACTCAGAGGGCTCGGGCGCTCTGCCCAGCCTCGCCTGCAGCCTCGCACCCCTGGGCTTTGCACTGGTGCTCTGGACAGTGTTCGGGTCCTGCTGACTGGCCCCCGATTGGGATGCTTCTCTCAGCAGCCAGGTGTGTGTACATACGGGGTCCCTCCACGCGGCCAGCCAGCACGGGGCGGCAGGCCCTCCCGGACGGACGCTCCTGCCCCCGCCCCATCTCCACCCCATCATGTTTACAGGGTACGGTGGCAGCGTTTGTTCCAGAACGCCGCCTCCCACCCGGATTGCGGTATATAGAGATACGCGTTTTATTTTACTTGTGTAAAAATGCCGACGACGTGGAATAAAGCGCTCTTTTCTTAAGCCGTGGCCTCTCGGGCTGGGGTGCTAGGGGCAATGAGAGGCAGGGTGCCCTGCAGGCACGGCTGCCCCAGTCACAGGCACACGGAGGCCTCGAGAGGGAAGGGGGTTGCCAGCCACACAGGCCGTGCGGCCCGGGCAGCTTGGACCATCTCCACCCAGCACCATGGCGGCCACCAGAGATGCGCAGTGACCCAGCCGGCCCTGCCACGGACACTGATGTCAGCAAGCGTCCCCTGCAGCTGGACTGACAGTGGCGTCCGGGGAGAGGCATGTATCCAGTGCAGACCACACTCTCAGCCTGTGAGAGCCAGATGTGGCTGCCTTTGTGGAGATATCTGCTCTGGTGCTACACAGGGTCTCTGGAGGGCTCAGTCTTCCACCCCAGCCAGCCCAGCCCCGGCTGCCCTCCCACTCCCATGTGACTTGCCAGCGCGCACATACCAGAGCTGCAGCCACACCTGTGCAGGCACGTGTCCAGGGCGCCCTGCACTTATACCAAGCCCAACCCCGATGCAAGGCCACATGGGTCTCTATGCCCCTGCAACACGTGTGCACACACAACACACAGGCGGGGCAGGGACCACATGCGCACACGTGCATGCACATGTGTGCTCACAAATGCAGAGCACATGCAGCACAGGCAGAAATATGCACACACACGTTTTCTCAAGGCCTGGGCCTGTGAGGACTCAGAACAAAGAGGAGAGAGGCCACGTGGCCAAGACTCCCCGTCCCTCTCAGGGCAGGGCCTGGGGGAACAGGGAGAGGGAGGAGAACAGAGGGGGTTGGGGGAGGGAGTGGGGAGCATTGCTGGTGGAGCCAGATGGCCATGGGGGCGGCCCGGGCTCCAGAGCCCAGGGGAGCCAGGAGGGGGAGCGGGGACGTGCTCAGCAGCCGGGCGCCCACCCCCGGCTCCCCTACTGGCTCCTCTGTGCCGGTTGGGGGGGCAGAGTCAGGGTGCTGCGGGGCGTGTCCCGGCTCTCCAGACTGGCCTCCGCCCCTCCTCCAGCCACTCTCCCACACACTCCCTCTCCTCCAGGAGACCCTTGGGCCTGGCCCACTGGCGCTGCCCACTCCCCTCGTGGGCACTGACAGTTTCCTCCTCTGTGCACTGGACGCCAGCGTATCTGAGCTCCAGGGCCTGGCAGCCCTGCCCCCTGGCTCAGAGCAGGCTCCTCAGACAGGGGACCACGCGGCTCATGCCCCTGCCCCTGGGCCCAGGAGACCCCAGTGCTCCCCCTGGACAGCCTCAGCAGAGGTAGGTCTGTGGAGTCTGGTGGCAAGGTGTCAGGCAGCCACTGCCCTGTGCCGGAAGGCCAGCCATCAGTGCTCCCTGGCACCCAGTCTCTGCGCTGCCAGGCCCCGGAGCCTACCAGCCTGCGCTGGGCTTTAGTGGGCAGAGGGAGCGTGGGTTTCTTTGCCGAGTTTTCTCCTGAGCAACCCCTGCCATGCCCAAGGAGATGCAGCCAGACCGCTAGATCTGGGGAGGAGGCAGGGCTCCAAGCTGAGGCTGTGGGGTTCTTGCACAGCACGGCAGCCCCTGGGCTCCCACCACCTTCCTGGCAGCCAGGAAACTACAGACACCCCTTTGCAGAGTTTTGAGGCCTGCCTGAGCTCCTCAGCTTGCACACCTCCCAGGACAGGGTTCTCACTCCCTCTGTTGAGTCTGCTTCTCATTGAGAGGTACCTGTCTGCCCTCAGGGCATTGTCAAGGCTGACTGTGCCTGTTGCCACCGGCTGGCCCTCAGGAGGCCTACACTGAGCTGTGACTTGGCTGACCTCCCCAAGTACACTTGGTGAGCCCTGCCTTCACAGCCACATGCTCCTCCTACCCCTGCCAGAGCCCCAGCCCACCCTGGGGGTGCACCCTCCCCTCTCCCAGGAGAGAAAAGCTGAGGCCAGGGTGGGGAGTGGGGAGAAGAGTCTGAGGGCGAAGGGGGTGGACTTGGGGCATTTTGGGGGAGGCCACAGGCCTTGGGGACTTTGTCCCGAGGAGGGCAGAGGTGGGAGCTGACTTCCTGAGAAGTGGGGGCTTGTGCAGTGGTGGGGGCAGGGCAAACGACGGTGGAGTGGGGGGGACCAGGAGGGACGTGGCCACGTTCTGAGTTGGACCCGGCAGAAGGCACATGCAGCAGGCAGGGCTCTTGGTGTCCGCCCTGAGCAGCTGGCACGGGGCGCCCATCCCTGAAGTGGGGGCGCTGTGGGGAGCGGCCAGCACTGTCGAAGCCCAGGAGCCATCTGGGCGGGGGTGTCGCGTGGGCTGTGCAGGCTGAGCTCAGGAGAGGGGCCCGGGCTGGAGGACAATTTGGGAGTCGTGAGCATTCGGGTGATATTTACAGACCAGGAAGAGATGAGATCACCGGCCTGTGCTGGCGAGGGGCCGGGAGGGGCGGAGCGTGCTGGGACGGGGCAGCAGGCTGAGCTCCCGCCTGCCCCTGCCAGGACCCCAGCCCCTCATCCCGGCCCTGCTGCTTCCCTGAGGTTGGGCCCACTGGATGCAGGCAGGCAGGCAGCTGATGTCCAACCTTGGTCTCCCAAAACCAGAGACCCAAGCAGGAAGCTAATTAAAGCTGTGAGAAGTGGCGTTGAGCATGTCGACCTCCCCCGACACCAGCTGCTGGTTTACCCTGGACGCTCCCAGCCCTGTCCCAGGATGCCAGGCCAGCCACAGGGCAACCTGTGGACAGAATTCTTCACATTTCTCAAGCCCATCCTTGTGTCCCAGGCCCTGGTGACGTCAGCCCCACCATGCACCATTGATATAGGGGACACCCCTGGCCAGGGCTTACAGTGGCTGAATGGGGCGGGTGCTGGGCTCAGGCTTGGGCTGCTCCCGAGGGTCACTTCTCTGCCAGCCCTGACCCTGGGGCCCTGGGATGGCAGTGAGGCATGACTTGGGGCCCTCTTGGGGCCAAGGGGTCCCGGGCCACCCTGTGCTGCTATCCACCTGGGCTGCAGGGTTGGCCCGGGTCCTCAGACAGGAGCACCTGCCCCCATTTCTCTGGCTGCCCCAGGCTTTGCACAGTAATTGGAAGAATTATTTTTTAATCCTTAAATTAGTTCTGAAATAATAGAAGCAGCAGAATGTTCAGCAGCTGATGGTAGCGTGATGTCCAGTGAGACAGAGAACATGCCTGAAACATGTTTACAGGGAAGTGAGTGTTTATTTGCTGGATGAGCTGGGGCCCGGGGCAGCCGGGACACGTGTCCTCGCTCTAGGCCTCCCAGGCGTGGGGCAGCCGCCTCACACACCTCATCTCCTTTGTGTCCTCACAGGAAGAGGCTGCTGATGCCCTCAGTGTGCCGATGAGGATACTGAGGGCCAGAGGTGTGAAGTGACGTGTGTGAGCAGGATTGCACCCATCTGAGGCCACACTTGTTCAAACACACCCGCCGCCAACGGCCTTGCCTTGGTCCTGCCTCGCCCCGACCCCTCTCTCTTTTCCCACCCTGCGCTGGGCTGAGGCTGCCCTGGAGCCCTGGAAGCCAGGCCCAGCCCTGGTGCACATCCCAGCCTAAGGGTTGGCAGGGCTCCCCACTCAAGGCCTGGGCAGCCCCAGGGGGACAACAGCGTTCTGGATGCATCCTTGTCCATGTGGCCAGGCTGGAAGCCTGAGGAGATCTGGGGGTCCTGCCCATCTCCCCACAGTAGTGCCCACCCCAGCTCCCAGCCACAGAATCCCTCAGGGTCCTTTTCAACACTCAGCTCCAACACGACTCGTCTTCCAGGAAGCCCTCCATGGTCCCGCCAGGCTGATCCCCGCCCAGCCAGATGGTCACAGAATGGATCCACAGAGCTCACACCCTGCACAGCCTGGGCTCACAGAGGTCCAGAACTGAGGCCTGGTCCAAGGCAGGGCCCCACCACTGACCGGCCCTCAGTCTTCCTGCCTTTCAAGAAGGATGTAAGCGCTCATGGAGGGCCTTGTGGCTCATGAAACCGTTGTGAAAGGGCCCAGCTTGGGACTCACAGACTGCAAGACAGCCAAGGCCCCCGGCAGGGGCCTGGATGGGGTGTCCCACTGCATCATCCCAGGGCTGTCCCTCCCTCCACTCGACCCCATCCAGCAGGCCTGTCTTCTTGGCCCTCAGACCTTGGTACAGAGCATGCACTTGGATTCCCAGGCCAAACAGACCAAGGGAGTCCCCGGAGGCCATGCAGTAGGTCGTGGGGCCAGGCTGGGCCACCTGAGCACATCTCACCCCTGCGGGGCGCTGGAGCTGGCCGAGGAGCCCCTTACCCGGACGCCGGCTGAGTGCCCAGGCCCCTGCTGTCCTGAGCTCTGCACACACAGTGTTCCCTTCCTTCCTGCAGCTGATCGCACGGCAGGGCCAGCAGGGGCCTGCTGATCACAAGGGGAGGACAGGACTCAGGGCCAGTGCCCATGGCCATTGGCAGGGATGTCCAGCTCCAAGGGTGTCCTGCCCTCTTTGTGGGCACCTTCTCCCCAGGCCTCATGGCTGGGCTCAGTGGAGGGGGTCTTCCCGCTATTGCCCAGGGAGGGGAGGGTGGGACACACTCCTCCTGGCACTCAGCAGTTCACCATGCGAATTAACAGGCGCCTGCTGTGTGCTGGGTAGAACGACGGACCCCTTCCTGGGACCAGCAGCCATGCCTCTGGGGCTCCAGGGCACCCGCCCTGGACCCCCTGGAAGAGAAAGGGGCTGCCTGGGCCTGGGCGTAGGGAGGCCAGTTATAGGTCTGGCGTGTTGAATCCACGCAGATAGATGCGTGCAAGAGGAGCCATCTGTTGTCCCTGCACATGCCCCGCCGCAGTCCCCCTAGACCAAGCAGGCGGGCCCCTCAGGACCACTCCCCAGACTCGGCAAGGCGCCAGCCTGTGCCCAGCCAGCCCTGCTCCGGGGAGAGCTGATTAAACCCACCGCTGCCAGAAGACACCGGGATCAGGAGGTCTCTGAACTGTCTTCACAAGGGGCTGTACAGAGACTTTCGGCGATAAAGGGGCTCTGTCTTGGGGTGGGCAGAGTAGCGGCAGCGGGTGGGGACCAAGGGTAGCCCCGTCCCAACCAGCACGGCAGCCACCTTCCGAGGCTCACAAAGGGAGCCGAGGCTTCACGGGAAGCTCACCAAGGAGGGAGAAAAATTAATGTGAACATTTAGGGAAAGATGAAGACCTTGCGGGTGAAAACACCTTGACACACACAGGGTGGCCAGGCGAGCCTGGGCGGGTCTCGGGGATGCCGAGATGGTGACCTGGGCATGAGCGTAGCCTGACGGAGAGCAGCACAGATGCCGCCTGGTGCCGCACAATTATTTTTGAGAAATGATGGAGCAGAGAGAGAGCAGAAGCAGGGGTGTAGGAGGGAGGGTGCTGCAGGGGTGCGGGACTTCTGGGAGGCACTCACTGCGTCAAGTGCAGGGAGTAGGGTCTCTCAAGGCCTAGGGAGCTCAAGGGGCTCAGCTGAGGACCACTGCAGCCCCTGAGAGAAAGCGGGGTTCTGTGGCCCAGCCCTCCCGAGACCCCTCTGCCATGGGGAGCAGCAGCTGCCAGAACTGCGGGCCTCGGGGCTCTCACCCGCCAGCCCTCCCTGGCTCCCCTCCCAGCCCCCTCCCTCCAAGACCCCCCAGTCAGAACCCAATTCCCCCTCAGTGCTAAGTGCCCTGTCTGTGCATCCTGTCCACCTGTCCATCCATCGACCCACCTCTCGGTCTTCCAGTAACACCTTTCCCGGTCTCCCCCTCAACAGGCCCCACTCTCTCCATCAGATCCGGGGCGGGGGGGAACCACAGCTTTCCTGTCCTGGGGTCAATATCATCCAGGACACACACCCCTACTCCAGGCACAGACCCCCGCCAGACCTGCAAAGGGACAAACTGGCCACAAGGCCACATCCCAGGCCAAGCCTGACTCGGGGTGACCATGCAGGCCAGGGCAGTGGTGCTGTTGCCCCCATCCCTGCCACGCCCAGGGGAGCCTGTGGCCCTTCATTCCCGCTCTTGGGTCGGGTCTGGTCTGTGCAGGGGCCCGGGCGGGGGTCATGGACAGCTTCTGCCCAGCCTTGCCTGCATGGTCCCTGGTCTGTTGGGGACAGATGTGCCCAAGCAGCAAGAACGCCCCCCAGACCTGCTCCCCACATGCAGGCCTGGTGGAGCACAAAGACTTTTGCAGATTTTCCCACAGCGTTAAGCACATACTGTGAAAACCCACCCCAACCGGCACAACCAAACAGAAGCCCCCAGAGCTGCACTCCAGAAACAGGGTGTGCACCGGGGTGAGAACGGCTGTGCAGCGAAGCCAGGGGGCCCAGCATCCGTCCCCCCTACGGTGGCATCAGGGCCGCCTCAGTGTCCTTGCCAGCTGTCACGGGCATTCCAGGCAGCAAGCACAGTGTCCAGCACCCAGCGTACTCCACCCTGATGAGTTCCATGGATGCTCCAAGGCCTGGCTCTGGGACCACCTCCCCCTGGAAGGCGACCCTGACGGCACTCGCTCAGCCCTGGAGTCCGAGCCCTCATCCAGAGTCCCTTTTGCCCTGCTGACAGGGCCCGAATTATGTTAGTGTCTCCACCCCTCAGAACGGGGCCCAGGGTGACCCGGCTCCTGCCTGTGACAGGCAAGCATCAGGCACATGCTGGTCTCTCCTGGAAAGGCTTCCTTGGTCTGGAGAGGGTAAGTGGGAACGATATGACACCTAGGAAAATGTCTACCATCCTGGAACCACGGGACCAGCACAAACCACAGCCGGTGCCCCGGTGGCTGGCACAGCTCGGGGGTTCCTGGCCTCGGGCAGGCCTGAGCCAACTCCTCCTCCTGGAGCCTGAGGCGCAACACCGCACTGCCCATGGTCTGCCTCCTGCTGCCCCGGGGTATGGGGGGGGACGAGCCCCACTGTCACCCAGGGGTACAAAGAGGCACCTGGGACTTCAGACAAGGGAAAGCTAGAGAGAGCAGAGGGGGCCAGTGCAGCCTGGATGGTAGAAAGCCACACCCGGGACCCGGAGCCCGTAGCTCCGTCTTCCACCCAAAACACTGCCGGAAGTGCGGAGCAGCGGGCTTTCCCGACAAAGGGCTTTCCTGGAGAGGCTGAACATACACCTGGTCCCACGGAGAGCCAGCCTGTGCTCAGTCCCTGAGGGCCCTGTGGAAGGAGGTACTCATGCCTCCCCACCCCACCTGCTCAAGCAGGTGTCACGAAGGCCATCCTGGCAGAAGGAACAGTCTGTGAGGGGCCCTGAGGCAGGAGAGGATGACCTAGCCTGAGCCTGGGGAGCCTTGATGGGGTGATGGCAGGATGGGGACCCAACACAGGTGCACCAGCTCACCTGTTGGCCTTACCTGTTGCATGACACAGGCTGATTCTCCCGGGGAAACCCAGTGAGGGGTGCCGGGCCGGGCCAAAGCAAGGCTGAGGGTGGGGAGGGAGATGATTGGACATTTGTGGAAGGACGAGGCTGTAGGCTTTGCCCCACCTGCTTCTTGGGTCCCTGAGCCTCCTCGCTCCCAGCTGGCCTCCAGCTCAGCGGGCTGCATCTTGCGGAGACTCAGCAGGCTCTCAACAATGCAGCATTTGACTTGCAAACTCCGTGCAAAGTAGCACTAATAAGCGGATGTGCTTCCCTGGGGGTTGGGGGGGACTGAAATCCAGGCTTCGAGGCAGGAGGACACCCAGGGTCTGGCCAGAGGGGAGAGGGTCTCAGGGGCCCCTGGGCCTGTGACCCTGGCCCGTGCCCCACTCAGATCACAAGGACATGGAGGGCTGTGTGCAGGCAGGAAGCCCAAATGGGGGGACACTGCCCCCTACCGCCAGTCCCAGAGCTTTGAGCAGGCACAGCCGTTGGGCCCAGGGTCGGGGTACACAGCCCAGGGCGTGTGGTGCCCCCTTCCTCCCTGAGCCCTTATGGGCAGGGGCTGCGGAGAGGCTTGTCTGGTGGCCCCCAGCAGTCTTGGCTCCAGGGGTCGCACACACCCCTTCTGCCCCAGCTGGGCCCCCCACTGCTCTGGTTCCAAATATGGGCGGTCCTCAGCCCTGACAACAGCAGCTCCTGGATCCCCTACTAGGCCTCAGGGGTTGGCAAGGTGGGCTAGACAGGGAACAGGGAGCTGAGTGCCCTCAGCAGGGGCTGAGATGGGCACATGGATGGGTGGCCTGAGGGTGACATGTGGGATAAGGTGCTGCATGGGGGTGGAGTGCCTCCATGGGAGAGGCCATGGCCATGTGGCTGGGGTCAGGGGTGAGCACCTCCCCCAAGCCCTGTGCAGGGTGAGACAGACATGTTAGGGGTCCAAAGACCATGAGGAAGCCTTGGTGGACCCCTCCAGCGTGTGAGGTCTGTGCTGGGGTGGGGGCCTGGGCCTGTGGGAGGAGGATGGAGGGCAGAGCGGAGGGGTTGGCCAGGGACATTGCTGAGCCCTGGGTCTCAGCAACCTTCTCTTCTTCCCCTCCCAAAACATCCATGCCACACCGCTGGCCACACGGTGCCATGTGCCTGCCCTTGGCGCCAGGGAGGCATAGTCCTGGCTGTGCACTGTGGCCAGCTGTTCACTGAGCCAGGAAATTCCTCGGTCACAGCTCTGCAGCTGAGGCGGGCTGCTGTGTTTGGCCGTCTCTGGAAGGGGAGCTGACCCGCAGCAGAGAGCGCCCTGAGGAGGTACGTGGCACCAGAGAGAGCTCTGTGCACACCAGGTGCTTTCCCAGAGACCTGTGGGCCCGGCCATATAGGTGGTAGGGGTCCCTGGCCCCCAGCCCTGGCTGCCCACAGTAGCTCCTTGTCCTCCTGTGTCCTGCCCAAGGGCACTGTGCCCACCCTCCGCCCCACTGTGCACCTGGCTGGAGTCTGTGCACTGCAGTCCGGCATGCAAACTGCACGGGGACACACAGGCTTAAGGGTCTGGCAGGCGTGGCACCAAGTGGCTCCCTCTCCAGCACCCGGCATTGTCACTGCAGAGTCGTGCAGTCCACCTGCTGGCACTAGTGACCAGAGGCTGCATGTGGCCACCCAAGGCAGGTGGGGCTCAAGGGCTCCCTGCACTCTACCTGGCCTGCCCAGCCCCCACACTGCCCCTCCTAATTGGGCCTTCTCCCTGACAGAGTGTCACACAGGCATCTCGGTCGGTGCCCATTCTGTCAACGTCGGCACAATCTTTGCTCACTGAAGCCTGGTGGAGTGGAGAGGCCGTTGCAGCCGAAATAGCTCCAGGCCCTGGGGAGAGTGCAGCAAGAGCAGGGAGGGGCACGGACTCCAGCTGTGGTGGGGACAGCCTGGGGCCACCAGGGCTGCCAGGACCTCCCCTGCTCAGGCCAGGGCTTGGCCTGCATGAGACTCTGGGAGGGCCTGCACCCAGTCAGGGCACGTCAGCACTGGGCCAGGCAAACGTGCACAGTTAGCTTTGAGGACCCAGCCTGGGCAGCAGGACACAAGGAGACACAGGATCCACTGCTGCCCCGTCTCCTCGGTGAAGGCTGACGTGGAGCCTGCGCCGGACTCCGGAGCGCATCTCCCTCCGCAAGCCCCCTCCTCCGTCCCCGCCTGACAGCAGAGTCCCCCGATTCTTGTTAATGATGTGGGGCCAGGCCTCTCACTGGAGCGTGGATCAGCAAGTCCGGGGGTCTGGGGCTGAGCAAGTGCCCTGGGCGACTCCGAATTGGGCACATTTGGGACATAGACCCCAAAGTGCTGCCCCCTCAAATGGAGAGAATTAAGAACAATCAAGAATAAACTTCGTAACCAGGGAAACCGCAGATAAAATGTCTGAAAGGAGCACAGAGGGCCAGCGAGGAGATTAGGCAGGGCTGTTGGGCTGGCCGCCTGCTGCCGGGGGACACTGAGGGTCACTTTCCCTCCCCAGGCCTCGGTTTCCTCGTCTGCAAAATGGGGCAATGTTGAGACTCACAGCAATGCCTTCAAGGACTCCCCACCCTCCCAGCACAGCCACGCACACTTGCCGAGAAGCCCAGCACTGTGGGCTGTGCTGGGGAGGGGCTGACCGCAGGCTCACAAATTCACGTGCACACAGAATCTCGTGCACACACACGCGTGTGCAATGTGCGGGTGCGGAGGGTGGTCTAGCCTGGCACCACGCCCCTCAGCCTGCCAACTCTCTGGCTGGGGTTTCGGTGGGTTCATTCTCCTCTGGGTTTCCTGTGTCTGTGGCTCCCCTCGCCCAGCGTATGTCCCTTTACCTAAGACCTCCTCCCGTCACCAGGCAGCCCACAGCAGTGCTGGCCCCAGATGCATTGTCAGCCCAGGGATCCTCACCTGGGTGCTGGGGGCCCCAGTACAGACCTCCATGGAGGGACTCCAGCTCCTGGGATGTGCACTCCTGCCACAGGCACTGAGCTGCCCCTGAGTGGGTTTTCTGACCAGCCAGCCCTGGGAAGCACCACTCATGCCCACCCCAGACGTGCTGTCACCTCCAGGCACTCACTGGTGCTCAGCGCTGAGGCACAGAGGTGGGCAGGAGGGCCTCATCTCGTAGCCGCCCCTCGGCCGTGGGCTGATCCCAAGCAGGAAGGGAGCTCAGCCAGGAAGGCTGCCCTTAGGCTGGACTGGGGTTTACAGTGTTGACCTCTTTTTCGCTTGGCACTGCCCCTGTGGCTGTGGAGGGCTTGGAGGGGCCTGCTCCCTGAAGGCTCCAGAAGCCGCGGCCCGGCAGCCCCAGCCCTGCTCTGCGTGCTCACGCGGGCCCTTCATTACTGTGTGGGGCATTGACAGTTTACTCAACGTTAAAACTGGAAGCTGCTGCTGAAGCTCTGGCAAACCCCAGCCCAAAGGGCAGCCTCTTTAGTGAGTGTGGGATGCGGCGGGAGGGGCCGGCTTGGCTTGGGGTGGGTGTCCTGCTGCCGACGTCCACACTCAGCCCAGTCCCAGCCCAGAAGCGCCCAAGAGCTCAAGGGCCTCCCTGGAGATGGGCATGGGGGGCGGGGGCAGGGGGCCCTGCTGGCCCCACAGGAAGGTGACAAAGCCCCTAACCCGGCCCCAGGACCTGATCCAGGGCTGTGGGACTGCGGTGCCCAGACACAGACAGGTTCTGCCTGGGTCCTAGGGGCCGTCCAGTGACATGGCCAAGGAGCCAAAGGCCCAGCTGCAGTCACTGGGAACATCCCCCAGGTGCCTGGTGGGCATGGCCACAGAGGACACTACCATGCTCCTTCCGGCCCCTTAGGGAGCAGCCATGCTCTGAGGCTCACATGCCTCGTGAGGCACACGTCTGCAGAGTTGCTGCTGGTGCCCACCCCCGGACCTTTGCACTTGCTGGTTCCCCACCCCGAGCCCTTATGGTGCACTCTCTTCAGGTTCACCCTCCCTCTTCTTCCGGGCCTGTACTCACAGGCCACCTTCTCAGGAGACCTCCTTCACGTCTCAGCTGCACCCCATGCTCCCTGTCACACGGCCCGCCTCTGACCCTCTCGAGTTCATTGTGTGCACCCAGCCTCAGCCCCACAGCGTGCTGTCCCATCCCGATCTCTGCTGCCCCTCCCAGGACGATGCCGAGGCCTCAGTAACCACCCATGACGGTGGCCAACGGGATGTGGACCTGGGGCTTCAGAGACGCCTCAGAGACCTGGAAGTGGTGGGGAGGACGTGGCCCGGTTCCCAGGGGCGTTCTCTGCCCATCCTGACCCTCGGCCTGGGTGGTCCATCCCCACACAGGAAGCTAAGAGGACGCTGGATCCAGCAGAATCGCTGTCCCAGGGGGTGGCCCCAACATGGCGACTGTGAGCAGCTGTTAGTTTCTTGGCGAGCAGAACAAATTATTTTAACAGCAGAGCAGTTCTTCTCTGTGCAGCTCGGGGGTGAGGGCCTTGGGAGTTCCATGCCCCGCTAGCGGGCCCTCACCTTGGACCAGCACCAGACAGTGTGGTGGCCCAGTGGGCCTCGGGACCTTGGGTTAGTCTGTCCAGGGAGAGATGGGTCCCGCCCAGGCCTGGAGTCCCGAGACCCTCGCAGGCCAGAGCCAGGCCCCGACACCAGGGACCAGGCATTGCTGCAGCAGCTAACCCTGCCTGCCTGGGGTCCCTGCTGTACTCGTCGCAGGCCCCAGAGCAAATTCTGAGTGTGCATCTGTGAACGTGATGGTGCGAGGGTACATGTGTGCATGTGGACACATATATCTGTAAACATGCTGCATGAGTGGGCGTGCCTGTGCGTGCACGCTCATGTCTGCGTGTGAGGTCGTGGCTTCTGCCCTCCAGAGCTTGCACACCTGCCTTGGTCTCTGCCTGGCGACGCAGCCAGGGGTCCCAACACAGGCACCCTGGCCTTGAGGCCCACCCCATGCAGTGAGGGGAGCGAGGACCGAGTATGCGCTTCTCCCAGGGGCATGGCTGTGTGATGCCAGGCGACGGATGATCCCTCTGGGCCGGCCACCACCTTGCTGTCCACTAGGTGAGATCACATGCACACTGAGCTCGGGGATTGTGTCCCAGTCACCCCAGCTCTGGAAAGGGCCCTGGGGTGGTGTCCAGGGGGCTAGGCAGAGGGTCTCAGCCAAGGAGGGTCCTGGGCTGGACAGCTACCCACACGGCAGGGCAGGGCCCAGTGCCCACACTGGGTGAGAAGCCTCAAGCCATAGGCAGGAGGAAGAGGCAGCTCAGGCCTGCTGGGTGTCCCCCACAACAGAAAAGCGCCCTGGGCTGGCCACTGCATGGCTCCCACCTTGGCGAAGATAGGAATCCATACTGGGCCGAGCGGCGCTCCAGTAAGGCTGGGCCTGTTGGCGGGGGGCGGAGGCAGGTGGGAGAGAGTAGGCCAGGCTGCCCATCATCACCCACTCCCAGGCTGAAGACAGGCCAAGGTGTCTGGGCCAGCTCCTCACACGCCTTCTGTGAGCCGAGCTGGGCCAGGCCCTGCCAGGTTCTGTCACCCTTGGGGGACGCCCAGCACATGAACTGTGGGGCCAGGTCCTCGCACGCAGGCGGCAGGGTCACGGGCACCATGCCACTGCCTGCCCCAGCACAGGGGGCAGCCAGGACAGGGACAGCCTTGCTCACAGGGACAGAGTGCGTGTGGCCCCTCTCCACAGCCCCCTCCCCCTCTCCTGCCCACTCCAGGGTTGGCAAAGCTTCAAAGGCCCTGCCTCATTCCTCCACTGCTGCCCGAGGGCACAGCTCGTCCCCACAGGGAGCCGTCGCCCTGGATACCACCTGCGCCCGCCTGCCCGCCTGCAGCTGTTGGTGCAGCTTGGCGATGCTCCTCTGGGCCCCCACATCCCTTGGCCGGGGCAGTAGGGGGGTGTCTAATGGGATCAGTGTCCTCTGGCCCCCAGGAGACCTGCCTGCTGAGTGTGAGCTCAAGTTGCCTGGGGGGTCGGGCTGTTTGTGAATGAATGAATGAGCAAATGAATGAATGAATGAGTGAATGTGTTGACCTAAACAAATAGAACAGCCAGCTATTTTACCAGTAAATGAGCTTTTTTCAGGAATTGCCATTGGGGACAAGTAAGCGAAGGCCCCAGGCAAGTCCAGCATGCAAGGGGAAGGAGCTACTTTACGGAGAAAAGGGGGGAGTCGGGCGCGGCTGTTTTGAATGAAAATCCGTTGGTGGAAAGCAAGGTTCTGGTTGGTGGCATTTCTCGTCGTCGCTGAGTTGCTGGGCAGGAGGAAACCTTCCTTCATCCGCCGGGCGGTGGCTGAGGACCCTCCCTGGCGGGGTCTGTAACCACAGAAGAGGAGAAGCGTGTGAGGGCTCCCCTGCTGACCTCCCGACCTCATTTGAAACAAGGTTTCCTTCGCGCTGTTTCACAAAGGGAGGCATGAAAAAGAGCAGTGCCTCGGGCCTCACTGGGGATTGCCCGAGGACAGCAGGGCCAGGGGCTCCAGGCTCCCATTGGGCCCCGGGTTGCATTTAGGGCCTTGAACCTAGCTTTGTGTGAGGTTCCCTCGGTGCCCTCTGGCCCCTGCAGGACATGGGGACTCCGGGGCCCATTCCCCCACTGCACACGGTGGGCTGGGGGCACAGTGGGGCCTGTGGGGGGCTGGAGGCTGGGGGCGGAAGCTCTTGGCGTTCCTCCCCAAGCGTTTCCCATCGGCCCCTTCCCACCCAGGAGGCCGGCCCTTCTGGCGTGGTAGCTGTGTGGCTGGTTGTAGCCAAAGGGCCATGGGCAGGAGTGGGGTGCGAGGCCTGCAAGTTCCCCCTCTCCCTCGGCCCAGAATCCAGTGACATCCCAGATGGTGGCTGCCCATCAGCCTGGGTCAACAAATGACTTAGAACTGGGCCCCCCACCAGCCCACAGCAGCATTTACTGTGAGCAGGAAATCCTCTTCTGTTGCTTTAAGCCTTGCTCTGTTTGCTAGGTCAGCACAGCTCGCCCATCCTGACTGATACAGGGGACCGCCACTGGGTTGGTTCCTCACTGGACACAGAAATGGGGCGACAGCCGGGTCTGAGGCTGCCCGGAGGCAGCGTGGATGGAAAGCGCCCTCCCAGCAAATGTCTGGGCTGGCAGGCCAGCCAACCCCTGCAGACTTGAAGCCCATGAAAGTGAGCCCGAGAGAGGGGACTTGACTGCGGTAGGCCAGCAGGATAGGCACGTAGCCACGGTCCCCGGGCCTTGCCAGGGTGGGCAGTGAGTGGCTCTGCAGGACAGAGAAGAGCCTTGGGCTACGGGCCACAATGAGGTTGGTCCCTCCGTGGGGAGCCACTGCCCCTTGGCCCAGCCAGGCTGGCTCACTAACGTGTCTACCCAGATGTCCCCAGGGCTGAATTATCTTGTCAGGGTAAAGCTCCTGGCCTTCATCCCCATCTCCCTCCTTCGTGCTCTGCCACCAGCCCACCCCTCCTCTCCCTTCTCCCTCCTCCAGGTCAGACACCACCTTGCTCCCCAGGGATGCATGTGGACTGGCCTCCACTGTCTCCCTGGTGACCAGCACCCACTGTCCATTCCTCCAGGCCAGGCCATCGCCTCTGTCTCCCACAGGGTCCCGAGTCCTAGAGCAGCCTGTGCCTGGCACACAGTAGGTGTTCAATAAATTACCATGAGGGCATACCATGGCCACCCCGTTTTACACAAGGGGACGCTGAGGCTCAGAGCCACATGCCCTGGCCCGTGGGGCCTGCCATACAGAGGCCCGTTGCCCCAGGCACCCTGCACCCCGCTCTCGGGCCAGGCTCATCGGGAGCCCCGAGAGCCCCATTGTGTGTGGGGAGACCATGTTGCCTTGCAAAGCCATGTTTCCATCAGCAAGAGATGGATAATTAACGTCATGGTGCTTTGAAACTGTTTTGGTTTTTATTTCAAACCTTTTTTTCTATGTATAGAACCAACACTTCTGTTAGGCACCAAATTTCTTTTTTAATAAACATGGCAGCTATTTATTCAATCCCTAGTGCTCCCTGGGGTGGACAAGCACAGGGGCATCAAGGACCTACAGGGGCACCGCCATCAGCCACCACCCCACACCCGCCAAGCCCCCAAGTGCGCGGCGGGGGCAGAGGGCAGAGGTCATGAGCAAGGGTCCTCAGTGCCCCAGCACCCCACCTGGTTCCTCTCATCCCCTACCAGGCCTGGGATGGGGTGATGGATGGGTGGTGCCAGCTCTGAGATGGGATGCGGTGGAGCCCGGGGCAAGATGGGCCCCAGGCAAATATCCAGGTGGAGGCTGGGAGCTCCCCTCACAGGGACAGCACTTGATGGGGAGGCCCTGGAGGTCACAGTCCTGGAAGAGCAGGCCGAGCAGGCCGAGCAGGCCATGGGATGCGAGGCCACTTGCCCCAGGGCCAGCGCCTGCTTCACGCCACCCACAAGGCCTGCCTTCCTTCATGCGCCGAGCCTAGGACCTGAGCTGGGAGCCTGCAGAATTCAGCTCTGTGATTCTCTGGGCTGAAAGTTGGCGAATGTTGATTTCTTGGCTCTGTGAGTCCATCCTCAAATGCCACTACTTGGTGCTTTCTCAGAGATTATGTCAGAAACACTTATTTTTAAATTACAAGCCAAGGAGAGTGTGGGCAGCAGAAGGAAAACAATATGTTAACACTCTCCAAATGCATCTTCCTAGGCTTGAGGCTCAGGGCTGGCCAAATGACAGGACGCTGGAAACCCTCTGCCAGTCCACAGCGAGGTTCAGGGAGTGGACATCCCGGCCCTGCGTCCTGGTCCTGCCACCCAGCTGCATTTTCTTGGCTAGGATGTGATGCTAAACAAAAGAATTGGGATGTAGACTTTTTTTTTTTTGAGGAAGATTAGCCCTGAGCTAACATCTGCCGCCAATCCTTCTCTTTTTGGTGAGGAAGACTGGTCCTGAGCTAACATCCGTGCCCATCTTCCTCTGTTTTATATGTGGGATGCCTGCCACAGCATGGCTTGACAAGTGGTGCGTGGGTTTGCACCCAGGATTTGAACCGGCAAAGCCCGGGCCACAGAAGCAGACCGTACGAACTTAACCGCTATGCCTCTGGGCTGGCCCCTAGGTGTTTTTTCCTTGCAAAAAATCATCATTAATTTTTTAAAGTGTGCAATATTGTCCTCAACAAAACATGAAAAATGAGTTGTCTGTTCCCAATAAATATTTTCTAGATTAAGTATTTGTAACACTATCAATTATTTATCTCCATATATGGAGAATGCATAATTTGTAATAAAATGCAGAAAAGGTTTTAATTTTCCTGTACAATATATGAAATTGAATTTTTGACTAATACATGAATAAATTGACTCTAATCCCTTCCTGTCATGGTATATGGTATTGTTTTAGGCATAAATCTCTTATTTTTATAGATGTTTTCAAAAAATTAATCACCAATATTTAAGGATCGGCGTGAATCTCCATAACGGGCCTCCTGGCGGGCTCCCATTTATAAGGCTTGCCATTTCCACATGGCCCACGAATCATCAACCTCACCCCAGGATCGTGCCAGGGCTCTAGAAACACTTACAAGTGTTTCTAATTTATAAAACAGACACTGCGGGGGCCGTAAGGAGGCTGCTCTGGGCTGTCGGCGGGAACCGCAGCACGTGGCCCCGCCCAGTGGCCCTGTCCCGCGGCCCCAGCTCTGTGCGGTGGTTCGGCCACCCAGCCTGGTCCCTGACAGAGATAGGCAAGGGCGGTCCGTCCCACACATGAGCAGGCCGCAGCAGCAGAAGCAGGTCTGGGCGCCGCGCTTATGTGGCCCAGAGACTTGGGGGAGGAAGGCAGAGCGGGCTCATTGTGCCAAGAGACCTAGGGGACACAGAAGGGCCGGCACATGGCGGGGTGAGGGCCAAGGGGAGAATGACAGACAGGGGAGAGTGGAGCCAGGACCCACAACCGTTAACTCCACAAACCTCCTGGGCACAGGGCTCAGAGCTCACCCAGGGAAGCCAACTGAATCCAGTAAGTGCGTCAAGCACCTGTCCTATCCCGGACGCTGGGGACAGGTGCATAAGGGGAGCCCTGTCTCCCCATCGGAGTGTGACATCTGGTGGGGACCACATCAGGTTGGGCTAGGCCAAGCCAGGAAGGCTTCTTGGAAGAGCTGGTACGGTGTGGGCTGAGGCACCCAGTCACACCACCAGCTCACTGTGTGACCCTGACGGGGGCTCTGCCCTGCAGAGGCAGCGTGCCCCTGCCCTGGGCCTCAGTTTCTCCACCAGGACTCACAAAGTCCAGGTTAAGTCCCCATGAGGCTGTATGTTGGCCACAGGGCCGGGCTAGCCACTCCCTTCCTGATGTCCAACTCCTCTGCAAAGCGGGGATAAGGGCTCTGCGGGAGACAACATGGGGGTGGCTGAACCCCTTTCTGCCAGAGGCAGACCCTGCCCCAGGCATCAGGGGTGGGCTCATGGTCCAGGCTAGGCCAATCACGGCACCTCCTCCTCCTGGCCTTATCAACGGTGATTGGGCAGAGTGAGTCATGTGACCTGAGCCAGGCCATCAAGATGCTTTCTTGGAATTTTTCACACAGAAGCAGGAGGTAGTGCCCCTTTCTCCCTGGAGGGGGTCTAGAGGCACCAGCCTGGCACTGCCAGGGCCACAGGTCCTCCCCGGGACCAGCCAGTTGGGAAGGCTAACTGTGGAGGGAAGGGCCTCCCGAGTACTCTGCATCCAGGGTTCCCATGTCCTGGGACCAGCTCATCCCTGCAGTCCTGAGGCCACCTGGGAGCCACGGAGTCCCCACCCACACTGTCCCAGAACTGCCCGTGGCCTGCGGGGTTTGTGTCAGAGCCTGGCGCCTCAGGCCCCTGAGAGCGCGTGGTCACGGAGTCAGTGCTGATGTTGTAGTGATGCAGGGCACGGGGTGAGGGGCAGAACCCGGGGTTCCGGCTCGGTCCTGACGCCGTCTAAGATGCGTCTTCCAGCGTCTGCGCGTCAGGAAGCAGCAAGGATCGCTTCATCACAAAGCCCTGATAATTGGAGACCCAGAGATGAAAGTGTGCTTTTGACGAGTGAGACTCGAGCCCTCAGAATCAAGAGCAGGATGTTCATCTACAGGACCACCCACTGCCACTGAGCACAGAAAGCCGAAAGGCCAGGAGCAAAGAGATGTACAACAGAGGGTGCACCAGGCCAGTCACAAAAGGACAAGTCCTGCAGGATTCCAGATACGTGAGGGGCCCCGAGTCGTCAGATTCATAGGCAGGAAGCAGGATGGTGGCTGCCAGGAGTTGGGGAGGGGGATGGGGAGTTCTTGTTTAACGAGGACAGAGATTCAGTTTGGGAAGATGGAAAGTTCTGGAAGTGGATGGTGGTGATGGTTGCACAACAATGTGAATGTACTCAATGCCACTGAGCTGTACACTTAGAAATGGTTAAGATGGTAAGTTTTATGTTATGTGTGTTTTACCACAATAAAGAAAAAAAGCCCTACCAAAAAATAAAACCAAATTATAAGTCTATATATGATTAAATTTTAAAAATACAAAAAGAGGTCTCTGTTTCATTGTCAGTTCACTATGCAGGGTCACCTACTGAGGGAATGTTCTGAATACTGCGCAGCCGCGATTTCCCTGGGGTCCTCCCCATCCTGGGCTGACAGGCAAGAGAATCCATCTCCACGATGGGACAGGCGGGATGAGCGAGAGCTGGCAGGTGTCAACCAGAAAGTCGTTGTCAAAGAGGCCGAGGGGCTGACTGGAATTTCGGGCATGCACAGCCCGGGGGCCCTCTGGGGGACATGAGGCCAGGAGGGGCTGAGGGCGGGGGCTGTGAGGTGGGCACAGAGCAGTGCAGGGTGAGAGTAGTGAAGGGTGTGCCTGTCTTCATGCAAGCGGGCAGGAGCAGGGCGCATGTGTGCCCTCTGACCTCCACCCCAGGCTGGTGGGAGGGAGTTCGTGTTTGGCAGTGGGGACCCTGCACAGGCTGAGAATGAAGCGGGGGACCCCCAGGGCCTGGGGGTAGGGGCAGGCCTGCACAAACCAGAGCTGGGACGGCCGGGAGAGTGGGTGCAAGCTGAGGGTCAGGGTTGTGAGTAGGCAGGACAGGCCCGGGGACAACGAGAGTCGAGCCACTGCTCCTCGCAGAGGGCACCCCACCCCGTCCCCGGGAACCTCTCAGCCGTAGTCCTGTGGGTCAGTGCCCGTGCATGGTCTCAGGGGCAGTGGAAGAGGCTCCTGACCACAGCCAGCACAGTGCAGGGAGGGCGGCGGGGGGGGCGCCCAGGCTCCACAGGCTGCTGGATGGCTTTCCAGGAGGTGGGGCACGTCCACAGGCCCAGTGGGCACAGGCAAAGCCCCGCTGACCAGCCTCGTTACCCACAGGGTGGCTGAGCAGACAACCAGAGGGGCCTGGTGTGACAGAGCAGCACCTGAGGGGCCTCGGGCACCGACTCTCGGAGCAGCCTTGAGTCTGTGGTCCAGGGCGCACTGCAGCCACCAGCACCCAGGGGCCTCAGACTCGCCATTGCTGGGCACAGGAGCAATCCAGCACTGCTGTGGTGGAAGGGGGTGGTCCACGGCACCGGACCCAACGCCCCACAGGCCTCGTGTGCCTCCTGCACCCCAGGTGGTGGGTGCCTCGATGTGCCAGGTGGAAGTGTTTATCTAACACCCTGGGAAACTGAGATGGGATTTGAATCCAACTCAGATTCCAAATCCTGGCCTGTGGGCTCCCTGCCTCCGCAGATACTTCACCTCTGGTGCAGGGAGGTCCCAAGCCCCAGCCCACCACTAGGCCTGACTTCTCTGGACCCCGTTGGCCAGTGTTTCCCATCTGGCTTTCCTTCTACCAGCCCACCTATGTGTGTGTGAGCACGCACGCGTGTGTGTGCATGCGCCTGCACACTTGTACGTGCTTGTGTGTGTGTATCTAGACATCAGAACCATGGTGGCAGCCCCGAGGACCAGCTCCTGGAGGGGCTCTGTCTCTGTGTCCTTGTATCCTTACATACTCAGAGCATCACGGGAACAGATTCCTAAATGGACAGAGGCCAAGGTAGCCCCCACAGTGGCAAGGCACCCATGCCAGGGCTGCAGGAGAACGAAGGCCAGGCAGGGCCCCCATCCCACAGCCCCAAGTCCAAGCTCAAGGGATCAGAGCCTGGCAAAGGCAGCCAGACCCTCTGAAGCAGCTGGATTATGAATTCTGTCACGGGGGAAGGACAGGCCCCTCCTGTGGCTGAGGGAGGCCGCTCCCCGGAGGCCCCCACCTTGGAGAACAGCAGCCCTGCCCAATAGTGAAGAAGGTCCCGGACCCCAAGATGAGCCACTCGCCTGCAGGGGACGGTGACACAAAGATGGGCAGAGGCTAGAAGCCTGGAGAGGGTGGCAGGGTGTGGTCCACTCCCCAACACCCTTTAATGAGGGGAAACAGGCTCGGGGTTGTGGGCCCTGAGCAAGGAGACAGTTGTTGCTATGGGATCTGAGAGGCACCCCCGACTCTCAGAGCCCCCAGAGGGCCAGAGACACCGGTGAGGCCCGTGACCCCTGGCAGGCACCCTCCCCAGGAAGACCAGGGTGGTTGTTGTGGGTCCACAACAGGATATCCAGAAATTGCCTGCATGTGGCCCTGGCGGGGACCCAGGCCAGACTGCCCAGCTTCCCTCCCTGCCCTCTTCTGTGACACCCCCAGACAGTCACCCTGTGTGGGAGAGCTCATCTCATCTGGCTCCACCTCCTTTCTCTCCTCTTGCTGTCTGCTTGTGAATGAAGAACCCGGGTCACAACGTGGCTGGGCCAGCTGCCAGCCCCTTGACCCTCACCCAGTCCCTTGTTCGTCCAGAGATAACGAGGCTCTGATGTTGTCTGTGAAAGGGGCGTGTCCTCTCGGCGGGCATGGGTCAGAGGTGAGATGGGGTCCTTATGTAGAGGGGGCTGGGGAGGCATCCTAGGTGGAGGTGATGGCCTCAGCCAAGGCCTGCAGGCTGCACCTAGCACAGAGCCGGGTTCTGGGGACTGGAGCCGCCCACCGAGACTGCAGTGTGGACATGGGGGGCATGGCTGCCCGCCAGGGCTGGGCCCCAGAGGAGCAGGTGCCAGGAGGAAACTGAAGCTGGGAGGGCAATGTGGCCCCAAGTAGCAGGCTGCTCTGAGGGGGAGGCAGGATCGCAGCCAGCTACCCCCAGATGGTTCCATGGCCACTGGGGACTCTGGGGGAATGTGGGGCCGACGCCGCCCCTCAGGCCCTGGTTCTGTGCGTGGACTCCTCGGCGCCCGCCTCATCACGTGTGGGAGCTCAGGGGCACTGCCGTGAGCACTTCAACACTCCTCTTGCCTTCCAAGTCGAAGGCACGGCTAACTGTGATTCTGTGGACTGAGCACCACCTCATTAGCCTGCTGGTCGCATCCCCAGGGCCAGGGCCACTGAGACCAGCGAAGCCGAGTGGTCCTGAGCCCTTCACGCCTGGCAGATAGACGGCAGCCGCCGGACCCAGGTCAGACTCCTCCTCATGCTGACCCATAGCCCACGCACACCCCGGGCCCTATTTGCCTCAGTTTACCCTGTCTTCCTTGTCTGGAGCCTGTGGATGCATCCCCGCAGGGCAGGCACAGGCCAGCACCCACCTTGCCTCCGCAGGGCCAGGACCCACTGCAGGCCTTGCCATTGGCTCCTGCTCCCCATTTCCCCAGGACTGCGGGATCAGTGATGCCCCCCAGCCACCAACGTGATGAGCCAAACAGCACCCTCTTCCTTCCAGGGGCACAACTTTGATGATGGCAGAGCTGAGTCTGTCCCCTGGTCCCTGAGTGTCCTCATCCCGCGTCTATAAACCACCAAATGTGCTGTTTGCCCCTTTCTGTCCTTTCCCTTCGAAGCCTCAGGAGCGAGTGGAGCTCACACTGGCTTCTGAGACCTTTGGATGTCAAGCTCATGGGGCCTGCTGTGCCCTGATCAGCAGCAATTTCTTTCTGAGGAAGTCTTCCTAACAGTCCTTGAGCTGCTTCCACATTTCACGCGCCCTGGGAGACCAGCCCCATGCTACGTTGACAGGTGACGGGGACACCATGTCCCTCCCAGCCCTGGGGACGCTGCCAGTCAGCAGGTACCATTTGGCAACAGAATAGAGTCAGGCAACAGCTATGGCAGCAGAGCCACTGCGAGCCACCTCGACCAGTCCCTGCAGCAGCCGTGGGACAGGACGCTATGGTGGGGATCCAAGCCAGGGCCACGGGGCTGGCAGGAGCCATGCCAGGATTTGAACCCACCTGGGATCACGTCCACTGGGCCTGGGACCATAGGACACCCGGCCTGACACATGTGTCCTTCAGGCACAGCCCCGCCGCAGCACCCCCGCGGCTCACTGGGCGTGGTGCTGCTGGCAGAGCGGAGGCGGGGCCGAGTGCCTGTGCAAGAGACCTTCCCCGTGGCTCCTGCCCGCCTGTTCATCCCCATCACTCCACCAGCCTCAGGCCTCAGGCTACAGCCGGCTCCCTGAGTGACAGCAATTAGGGCCGTGGCTGGCAGAGCAGCCTGCTTCCCACAAAGCACCTGACGTGGCGGCAGCTCCCCGGGGGCTGCTGCGCTCCGGCTGTGGCTGAGGCGCTTGGAATCTGCTGCTTTCTGCTGTAAAAATGGAAACATCCCTTACGTGAGACACAAGCTGGTGAGGAGAACGCCGCTGTGAAATCTCGCGCCCCAAGGCGGCGGGTGGTGGCGGGGCCGCCAGGCAGGAAGGGCTGCGCGGGGGAAGCCAAGAGCCTGGGGGTTCAGGGGCGAGGCGCAGACCCCCAGCCAGACAACCCCGCTGGGAATACCGGCGAGGCCCTTCCTGCCTTGAGAGGCCGTTTTCCAAAAACGCCAACGGAGCCAACCGCATCCGGCTTTCAGCACCACCCAGAGCTGCTGGAATAGCTGTGAGGAAGGTGGGCGTGCATGCGCGGTCCGGGGGCCATCCAAATCGGGGAGAGCGGCTCCCCAGGCCCAGAGGCGCAGGCGGCCGGGTGTCGACAGTTCTGCTGCCAGGGGGAGTATGGGGTCAAGGATGGTGTGTCTGTGCCACAAGCCCAGGCCCCAAGCTGCGCCTGGCGGTCCTAGTCGGGGCTTCAGAAGCACACACAGGACCTTCGCGGCCCCCAGGCTGCACGGGGCACCCTGATGACCCCACCCACAGCAGAGCCCCGGAGTCGGAGTCAGAGTCACCCCACTTCCCTGGCCAGGCCTCTCCTTCCCAGCCCCTCTGACCCTCGCACTGCTCAGCCGCAGGCTCGGTACCTCGGGCTGAAGCCCCAGCGCTAACTAAGCCAGCGCTGCCGGCACACGCCCACCAGCACGAGGAGCCGCGTGTGCGCGCGACTCGCCCCCGCCCAGCCGGCGTTCTCACCGCAGATCCACAGGAAGCCTGCACAGCGCCCATGTGCTCCCGCCGAAGGTGGATGCTGCCCCAAAGGGTCAGGCCCTGGGCCGGGTCCCCAAGGCAACCCAGTGTGGAGCCCAGAGCCTCCAGCTGCCTGTTGGGGGCCGGGGAGTCTGGCAGCCTCCTCTGCAGTTGCAATCGGGGTGCCCAGGGCAGGCCCAACCAGTGGGCACTTTCCCTGCGGGGTTGCTGGTTACCGTGAGGCCAAGAGGAGGGCCAGGGCGTGTCCTCCAGCCCCAGAGCCTGTGCCCAGCTCCCAGGTGGGTGCCGACCGCCCTGTCAATCGCGTCTGGCCCAGGCTCCTCTGTGAGGGCCCTGGCCTCCAAGGCTTGTCACCCAGTTCCAGAAACCAGGCATTCGGCCACTGCTTCAGGCCCACCCAGCTGTCGAAATTGACTCCCAGGAAGCCAACCATGCAGATGTGAAACCAGGACCACCACGCACTCACACATGTTTGCACACTCGCTCACACACATTTCTTAACACAGGCTGACTCACATGCACACTTGTCACAAACGTGCACACTCACACTCATAGTGCACAGGCACTTGCACACTCAAAACACACTTGCACACCCACAAGCTCACTCACATGCGTGCATATCACACTTGCATACTTGCTCACATTCTCATACACCCAAACGTGTGCAGTCACACACTCACACCCTTGCACGCTCACATTCTCACACTAATTCACACATACACGAGCACAGTTTGTCTTTTGGTTCTCACTCAGGCCCTTTGCACAGATCCATTGCTGACATTCTGAGGTGGGTGTTTCACCTGCGGCTGCTGCCAAATGCCCCCTCCCTCGTGTGAGGGAGCAGCCGTGGGCCCGCTGGCTGCTCCAGACCTTCTCTCTGCACCCATGACAACAGGTCTGCCTTCCTCACCCAGAGAGGCCCTGGGCTGACCTGAGCAGGCGAGTGGGGAGTGACTCCAGAGGGCTGGCCACTGGCCAGCGTATCAGCTCCGCTGCCCACCTGCTTGGTGGCTGTGGAGACCAGGCGCCACAGGGCTGGGCATCCTGGAGGCCTCCCTGGAACTGGGGCCCCGGGCAGGCACGTGGTGGGCATGGGGCAGACAAGGACATGGGCTCTGCACTGTGGGACTAGGGGGACAGAAATAAGGCTAATAAGATGGGGGCAAAGGGCCTCTCCACATGAAACTTATCCCTGAGATTACCAAAAGCTAGGAGACACGTGGTCCAAAGGTGACCTCGTGAGGAGTGGCCTCACTGGCCTCTGACAGCAAAGGCCAGGAGGAGACACTGGGTTGGGGTCCTGGGCCAAGACAGGGCAGGGGTCAATGTTGACCCCCGGGACTCAGGCACTGGGAGCCAGACAGAGGGCCCTTGTCAGGTGGACAGCGCGGGGTTGTTGCTGCATGAAGACCCCACTGCCTGGGCCACACTTCAGGTCACAAGGTGTCACTGGGACTACCCAGCCAGGGGGAGAGGGAGCCGCCTACCCTCCCGCCCTCACTGGCAAGTCTAGGGGGCCAGGAGGGCCCTGCCCAGGGGCTCAGGGTCTGAGTTTGGAGAGAGGCTGGTCAGAGGTGGGGAGTGAGAGTGGGCTGTGGGCCATGCCCTCGTAGCAGCAATGTGAGAGCTGCAGCCACAGTCCATGTGGCCCTCTATACACTTGGCTGCTGGCCTGACATGACTTTGAGGGTGACGGCAGCTGTGAACGTCTTGGGGCAGCATGCCGTCACGGAGGGATGGGCTTGGCAGGCCGGCTCACCCGAGGCCCAGGCCACACCTGACCACGGGCTAAGGCCCAGCCAGGAGGGTCTCCTCCTCAGCCAGGGGCAGCCCAGCCCCTCCATGCACCAGGCAGAAGCCCAGTGGCAGCCCAGCCTGCAGGGCAGGCAGGATAGGGGAGGGCAGGGGCAGGGCAGAGGAGTGGAGGGAGGCTGGAGGATGTGCTGATGGTTGGCTGTCTCAGTTCAGGGTACCCCAAAGCAACTGTGCATGGAGGGGGACACTCAGGAGGATCTGTGGGGAGTGAGGGAAGCTGCACGGGGGAGAGACACCAAGCAGAGACGAGCATCCAGCAAGGCCAAGGCCAGCCTGGTCCCACAGAGCACAGAGCAGGAGCGGCAGCTGGAGTTGGTTGGCCCTGGGCCAGGGGCCAGCTTGCATACCCTACACTCGTCAGACACTGACCGCAGGCCACCTGAGGGCAGCCCCTGCCCAGGCCTGAGCCCCCGACCACATGGCGCCTGCCCTGCCCCTGTCTGTACCTGAGCAGTCCCTGAGCACTTGGTCCTGAGCAAACGGGTCTGTTGACCAAGTTTGCGCCAAGTCTGCTCAGTGTCCGGGGCCTCCCACAGCAGCCCACCTACAGCTTCAAGCCCTGCCCAGCCTGGCCCTGGCCCTCCCAACTGGTGGGGCAGTGTTCCAACGCGGCCGCTCGGGGACTGCCCCGCCCCAGCCGAGGCGCACTCTCACAGCCAGGACACGGCAGGACCTTCCACCACCAGCTTTCCAGAGGCAGGATCTGGGGTCCCAGGACCACACCCCAGGACCACCCACGCCTGTGCTCCCAGAGCAGCTCTCGAGGGTTGGGGGACGGTGGAGTTTCCAGCTGTCACAGCAAGCCACCCTCATCACCTGGAAGAGCCCAGGCCCTCAAAAGTTGGCTGAGGGAGTGAACGGGGGGCTGCGGTGCTCACCACAGTGGACAGAGGTGTGCGGGGCTGCAGGGAGAGAGGGAAGAAGCCTGGATGGCATGTCAGCCGGCTGTGGTCCCCACCATAGTAGGAGGCAGCCTGAGGGTCCCCGCCTGTTCAAACTTTCTGATTGTCACAGGACACCCAAGCCTATGTGCCTGTGCGGAGGGACTGGCCTGGGGAGGGCCCAGGCAGAGACCACCACACCAGTGGGCAGCGTGGTCAGGGCTGGGGCTGGGGCTGACCTTCTCGTCCTGGCCCCATCGCCCACCAAGGCTCAGACACCCAGAGCTCAGAGACCAGAGCTGCTGGGATCTCGGGTGTGAAGATATGGCCGGCCTGGAAGGGCCTCAGCTGGCACCTGGCTGGCATCATGGGCACCCAGTCTCCCACCCATCTTGGGCACTGGCCTAGATGGGCAGTGGGCTGCTCCACCCTGGTACCCAGTCCCCACCCCGCCGCCCAGGGAGTCCGGCCCTCAGCCTGCCCTCTGCTCTTCTGGTTCAGCACTTCTTCCAGGGTCCATGGGGCCACTAGGAAAGGTCAGGTGCCATAGTCTGATTGGGCTGCCCCTGCTGACAGCTGGGAGGGGCTGCTGGAGACTACCAGGTAGGTGGTACACAGGGGTCCTGCCTCATCCTGGGCCAGGTCTGCATCAGGGTCTTTCATCAGGGGGTGGGGGCCTTGCTGCTTCGTCACAGCCCCACGCCAGCCCTGCTGGGCAGCTTGCCAAATGCAGGGGGAAACGGAGGCTCGGGCAGACACCTGACAAACGTCAGGATCTGTGGCCAGACCCCCAGGAGAGGGGGCAACACAGGCCTTCCCAGAGGATACTGGTCTGGACCCGAACATCCCAGTTGTCGCCTGGGCTGGGCAGTCGCCACCACCAGGGTTTTGTTTGTGCCTTCTTTTCAGAGAGGGGCGATGTGTGTTGGGGGACATCCCATGAAGAATTCAACCCTCAGAGTCCCCAAGGCCAATCATGTTGACACCACCCAGCAGCCCCCGGGCCGCAGGGCGCCGGGCCGCAGGGCGCTCGACCGCCTCTCTCCCAGGCTCTGAGAAACACGGCCCCTCCAGGCTGCTCTGGAGACTCGCCCGTCACTCTGGGCCCCTCGGCCCCTCACAGCCCAGCAGGGTCAGGCTGGCATGGGCCCGTGGCCCCGAGACCAGGTCCAGCGCTGGCTCACCTGTCCTTCCTCAGCCAGTGCCTGCCAACACCTCCTGTCACTGCCACATGGGCGGAGGGGAGAGCGCAGCAGAGACACATCCTGGCCGCTCAGGAGCCCGTCCTGAGTCCCAACCCTGGGTGTCACGAGGCCCAGGGCCGCCTGAAGTGCCCGTGGGGTCCCCAGCCACATTCTCAGGCTCAAGTAGCTGGAACCAGGGAGTGATGGGCCTGCTCGCCTCGATCCTCGCCTGCCCAGCAGCAGAAGAGGGATGGGCAGGCTTGGGCAGGGATGCAGAGCAGAGGGCACAGGGGGACTCCAGCGGTGGACGAGGGAGGTCTCTCCTTGGGGGTCCCTCACATGCTGAGGATCTGCACACCCAGTCCGGACGGTCACAGTGGCCACCGTGCGCCCTGTGGAGGCTCATTGCCTTCCCTTTGCCACAGGGCTTGTCAAATGTGTGAATGAGTGAATGAATGATGAGTCACTGGCTGCCCCTGGAGTTACACCAAGGCCACTGGGGCCCAGAGGGGACGATGGAACTGGCCTGGTGTCACACAGCCCGTGGGGGAGGGTGGGTCCCCACCTGGTCAGAGGAGAAGGGACTTCACAGAAGTTTCCCCCAGAGGCTAGGCCGGAACATGACCTTGTCTTGTTCCCAGGGCCATCCTCTTACTCCCATGTCTGTCCCCAGTGCTGCCCCAGGCCAGGAGTTGACTGCCTGATTGAGAGCAGCATTTAAGTCCCCAGGAAGAAAAATCAACTCTCCTGGTTCCACTTTAATCCATTAGTTCCATTTCTGATAAACTTCCTGGTGCCCAGGGTCACCATCAAGCCACTGTGCCCAGCAGAGATCAGCTGCCAGGTCAGGAGTGCTGAGGTGACAGAAGCTGTCCTGGGACCGCGGCTCCACCTTACACATGTACAGTCCAGGCTCACTGCAAGGACACCTCAAAGTCCAGGCCCTGCCTCTCAGGCCCACTCCAGCCACTCTCTCTCTCTAAGGCGTGAGTGATTAGCCACAGCCTCAGTTGGGAAGGTAGGAGGCATCGCCAGGTGGGCCTGGAGGACGGGAGCCTGAGGAACAAGTGGCTGCACCTTCCTCTGTTCAGGGGTTTTGGGCCCGCCGCTCAGGGGGGCCTCCAGAGCACTGAGTCAGAGGCCACTGAGGCAGGACATGGCAGTCCCTCCTGTTGGCAGAGGTCCCATGGCAGACCAGGAAGCAGACTCTGAGGCCCCTGCAGACCCAATTCAGATTGCACCCTGCAGAGGTCCTGGCCTGGGTGGGCCCTAAGCCCCCAAAGGCTCAAGGGGTTCACACACGACCCGGCAGAGGCACAGTACCCCTGGACCCTGCGCTTCTCGCCCCTCCCTACTCCACCCTGTTGAAACCACAGAGAGGGTCCAGGGCTCTCGGGCAAAACATCTGAGAAGCAGAGTCAAGTGGCCGGACAAAGGGAGGGGAGGCTCCAGACCAGAGAGGAGCTGCCTCCAGATGTGGCATGCCGTGTTCCCGGGGCACTGCACCTGTCCTGCTAGGGGAAAGGGAGCCTCACAATGAGCTGCTTTGTCCCGGACCCTGTCCAGTCACCAGGCCCTGATCAGGTGCCCCACACGGACCTGGACTCTGGGCAGACCAGACTCCCCAAGCTCCCCTGGGGCCCTGGCAGAGCCCTCGGCCCCTCTGCAGCGTGGCCCTGGCCCACCAGGCATGGCAGACCCTCCACTGGCCTGAGCCCCCATCCACCTCCTAGGCATACACCGTGGCTGTGGCTGCTGACCTGGGTTTAGCGGACAGACCCCAGCTGGGGGCTACCAGCTGGGGGCCCAGCCCAGCCTCAGCTCCCTCATGGTGACCCAGTGACATGGTGGGGCCCGGATGAAACATGTTGATGTGGCTGTGCACTCGGCCCCTCAGAGAAGCCAGTGTGCTGGAGGCGAGTGGATGAGACGGCGGTCAATATTTGTGGAGGTGAATCGAATCTGTCAACTGGGAGCTGTGTGTGTTCCAGTGAGCTTTGTGGTTTCTGCCGCGGGTGGGAAAAGCCCAGTGAAAGGCCCCCCAGAGGCCGCTGAGCCAGGGCCTCCAGGAGCTGCTGGTCGTCCGGCAGGGAAGTGGCTGCGGCCAGCACAGTAAGAGCCCAGAAGTGCCAGCGAGGCGGTGGCCACTGGGGTCTCAGGCTGCGCGGTCTGCCCTGGTGCCCAGCAGGCCCCGCCCCACCCGGGGTCCCGGCAGTCCTCCGGGAGAGGGGGCAGCTGGGTGTCTCCCGGCGGTGGGGCAACCAGATGCCACGGGGATCCAGGGCGAGGGCAGGGAGGACGCAAGCCACTGGCACAGGGTGGGGCTGGGCCGCCACAGGGAAGCTTCCGAGGTGGGGACCCTTGCTGAGGCCTACTCCACCCCAGCCGCGTCCCCGAGGGCCGGGCGCCTCTAATCCCCAGAGCCCGAATTGGATTAGTCGTGTTTAGAAAGCGGCAAAGCTGCTGCTATTTGAGCAAGGGCTCAGCAGATTACGGACAGGAAAACCGCCCGAAACACGTGTTGACCAAAAACACACTGGAGGGGACGCCGGCTCAGCTCAGCCTTCCCCTGCCAGCTGAACACCTTCCCAGTGTGCGCTTGCACCACAGGGAGCAGACCCAGGGCAGGTCAGGGCCGCCAGGCCCCGAGGCCACTGGGCGGGGCCGGACTGCGAATGGGAAGAGTGTGGTGGCCCAGGAGTCAGCTGCTCAAGTCGCTTCATGTGCCTGTGACTCAGTCGCACGCCTGTGTCCCTCTCAGAGGGCCCAAGCCCTGGCACGTGGGAAGCGTGATGTGTGTTTTATTGCCACTTCCATTCCAATAACTGGGAAAGCCTCGGAGGCCAGGGTCCCAGGTCTGGGGCCCTGAACACAGCCTAGGCCTGGAGGGGACCGAGGCAGGGCCTGACCCTGTCGCCTGGCGGGTGGGCCCTGGAGCCATGTGGCTGCTCTTGGGAGAGGCCACTTTACCCCCCACCCCCACTCCTGCCCCCTGCCCTGGGTGCCACAGGAAATAATCCACCTGTGTGACCCTCCCAACCCTGGGGCAGCCAGGAGAGAGGATGGCAAAATTTTATTTCAAATAAACACAAATAAAATCCCTCTGTGGTAAAGAGCCTGGCTTGCCATGGGAGAGCAGAGTGGGTAAGAAGGAGGGAGGGTGGGCTTTGAGCACCCCTGCCTGGAGGAATGCCATCTTGGGGTGCCAAGCGTGTGTTCACTGACAGACCCTCACATCAATAAGGAGACTGGCTCAGGGAGGGGCTGCCCAGGCCTCGTGGTGGTCTGCACTCCAATTTGGAGGCCTATTTGCCCTGGCCGGTGTCTCTGCTGCCCTCAGGTCCTGGCAGCCAAGCTCAGCCTCCCAGTGCCCAGCAGGCTGTCTCCTCAGGGGCACTTCCCCCTGCCCCTGGCCTCCCTGTGTCCCTGGGCTGCTGGAGATGGAGGGGCAGGAAGAGATGGAGGGAAGAGGGCACAAGGGGGACCAGGACAGATGGCCCGGCAGCTGGGAGTGCTCCCTGGAGTGAGACTGAGGATGCCAGGAAAGGGGGTGCCGAGGGGTGCCACAGCCCACCCCCACACCCCACTCCACTCCTCTCCCACAGTTTGGGGGAAGGTGCTGGACAGGGCTGAGGAACTGTGAGGGTGTTGGGCCGTGGGGAGTGGGGGTGGGCCGGCCCTGGGGTCCTCCAAGCTCTGCTATTGGGGACACTCACCCTAAGGCATCTGTCACCCCTGGAGCCCCAAGTCAGGGTCCTCCAGTCCTCTGGCTGTTTTCCCAGCTGTCGGCGGCCAGCACTCGGCCGCCCCTCCCCTCGAACCCCAGCCCCGGCTGCTTCGGCTGGTCCCGAGCGAGAGAGGGCCATCAATTATTTAGCTGCTGCCTCTCAGCCTTGTCTCTGACAGCACCTCGTGAAGTCGGGGGAAATAAATCTCCTCTCGGCTTGCTTCCACCCGCTGACAGGGAGCAGGCGGGCGCCAGTGATGGCAGCCCCAACCCGGCCCCTAGCCCCCAGCCAGCACGGAGCATCCCAGGCAGCCTGCTGGGCTCCTCTGCTATTAAACCCATAATTCATCAGAGACGAAGCCGGCTCCACGTGCCTCGGTTCTGGGGACGTGGAGAGGTCCGCCCACCAGTCCCAACCGCGCCTGGTATGACTCCCGGTGCCCAGCCCACCCCCGCCGGCCCCATCAGGCTTCAGGAGCTGTGTTTAAATCTGTGCCGGTGGCAAGTTCCTGGGCTCTGCACGGTGAACGGTGGAGGCCGCCTGCTCATGGGAGAGCACAGCACAGGTTCTGTGGGGCCAGGTAGTCCAGGGGCACAGGTGCAGGACCTGCAGAGGCAAGCGAGGGGCTAGGACACCTGGGGCACACAGCACCTGGTCTGCATGGCCTTGGCCACACCCAAGATGACCATGGAGGTGACCATGGTCACCCCTGGTGGAAGAAGCGGCCCTTGCCACATCTTTGAAGAACAGAGCCATCTGCCACTGTGTGAGCTCCGGAGGCTGGGGGCAGCCTGGAGAGGGCAGGTGCCTGCCCAGGACGCCCTGGGGGCAGGGGGCACTCACGGCCTTGTGCCCCCAGCGAGGCACTTGTCTGGGTGAAAACAATGGACGGTGACGTCGTGGAGGGTGCAGGTCAGGCCCCTGCCCCGCTGCATAGCCAGGAGAATCTGTGACTGAGTGAGTCCATGACCTTCCGCCTCCACAGGCCCTGGGGGTCCCTGCAGGATGGGGAGTGTGGGCCAAGCGGGGCAGTCACAAGGCAGCCAGACGAGGGGCAGAACAGAGGTGAGGCCAGCAAGCACTCTCAGGACCACGCCCACCCCCTGGGCCCTCTGTCCGGCTCCACTCTCAAACCCTCGGGCATGCGGCAAGGCAGAGGCTCTGTGAATCCTGGTGATTCCAGGCCAGCCAACAAAAACACATGCTGGAGGCCCAACAGAAGGCCCAGCCTGGCTCCAGCCCCTGCAGCCCCTATCTTCATTCCCCTCCCGACTCCCGCTGCCTCCATAGGGCTGGGGCTGAGACCCAGGAGACCAAGGCCCAGAGGGGCCACCCAGTCCCTGCAATTAGCAGTAATAAGTTGACAGGTGCCCAGCGCAGGCCACAGGTCACGCGCCCGTTGAGGCTGATAATTAACTCGACAAGTTAATGGGAGAGGCACGGCCACCTCCCTGACCGCCTGGCCGCCCAGGAGCGAACGGGCTGCATTCCGGCCACAACCTCAGGCTGCTGCAGGGGAGAGGCGGGGCCCACGAGGGACATCCAGACACAGGCCCGGGCCTCAGGGCCTCCCACAGGTCCCCAGCCCCAGATGGCCACCCTGCCCTGCCCACTGGCTCCGTCCCAGGGTGCTGTTCCTGACTTGGCCTGCCTGCACCCCTGTGGCTGGTACCCCTATGGACTGTCCCAGTGCTGTGTCACAGCTGCCCAGACCAGGTGACTCTGCCTCAAGCTCCGCCTCCCGAGGCTGCCTCCTGATACGGGCCACCCAGAGGCACAGCCCTCCTCCTCCTCTTCCTCTGCCCGTGGCCCAGGCAGCCTCTGGGGCCCATGTGGAGCTTTGGGTACCAAACACCTGGTACCTGCTTCTGCCGCAGCTTCAGGCCCCTCCTCACCCAGCAGACCTGTCCCCTCCCTCCCTCTGGGCCTGACCTCTCTTAATATGGCCAGTGCTGGTATCTGTGACAGCATCCAACCACATCGGGGACTCGTGGGACTTTGTAGCCTGACTCTGAGCGTCTTTCTTCTCCGTGGCCAGCCAAGGTTGCCTCTCCACCTCACTCTGAATTGTTGGGTTTTGTGTCCCAGGACAGGTCCAGCTGATCATAGTTAGGCCCCATCTTGTCCCAGCCATGCGCAGGACATCTGTGCCCCCTTCGCCACGCCTGTGCCCCAGGGAGACTCCCTTGCCAGCCCCAGTGTGGGAGCTCAGTCCTGGGGCCTGTCACGTTACTCAGCTCTCTCTTCGAGAACTGATCCCTTGGAGGCGGCACAGCAGGCCACGCCTGTCCATCTCACGACCGACCTGTCGGCTGATTGCGCTGGGTCCGGCTCCCCTCTCAGGCTCCCCCACCCATGGGTGCCCTGTGGCCGCTCTCACTGTCGGGGGGCCAGGAACAGGCTTCTCTCCCACTCTGCCTCCATGTGGCCCAGCCCCCACGGCCGCCAAGGTCGCTGGGACGGGACACGCGCCACTGGGTCCTGAGCTGCCTCGGGAGGAGTGACGCTCACTCGGGAGCAGCATGTCCGGGTCTGAGAAGGCGTCGGAGGGAAAGAACCACCGTCAGGAAGAGCGAAGGAGGAGGAGCCGCCGACAGGCTTGGGTCAGGGGAGAGCGCCCGCCTGGCTTCTGAGGGCATAGACGAGTCCGTCCAGCTTTTACATCACCCCCACTGAAGGCACAGTCCTTGTGAGAGAGGCATCTGGCCTCAGGGCACGGGGAGACCTAAAGTAGCAGGACCCCTCTGACACAGAGAGGCCCAAGGAACCCACTTCCATGCCACTTTCCCATGCCCCGGGCCCCAGCCCGAGGGGCCCAGAGGGGCCAAAGCAAGGGGTCAGAGGCCAGGAATTCAGAGCCTCTGACAAAGGGGCCCCAGAAGTTCTTGGTGGGAGGAAATATTTCTGGAACGTTCCAGAGTGCCTCCTGTGCACCAGGCACTGTGCTGGACAAGGCACCCCTGCTGCTTCATTGACTCATCATCCCATTTTGCAGATGAAGGAACCGAGGCTCCGAGACACGCAGAGGCTTGGTCAGCATCTCTCCTGAGGGGCAGAGCTGGGATTCCGACGAGGACTGTCAGGGCTGGAACCCTCTAGTTTGTACCTCCAATGGGGTCGGACAAGGGCTGGGCCTCCTTCCAGAAGCCCTTGAGTCTGCATGAGAGTGGATGGCGGCAGGTGCAAACTGAGCAGGGACTCCAGCCACTCAGGCCTCCCCCTTCCCCCACAAGTGTCCTGAACACCTGACACAGGGACAAAGTAGGGCTCCCCTCTGCTACCTGGCAACCTGCCCACCCCGTGTCAGTCACAGCTTGAGAGTATAACAGCTAGACCTTAAGTTAGCATGAGGGAAGCCATCTTAGGTAAAGGAAGCAACACTGTAACCATGCCCCGAATCACTAGTCTCAATACATTCTAGCCTGCTCACAGCCTCCATGATGAAGCACCTCTAGCTTTTACAAAATACATGATCTGCTAGTTCTAGGACTCTTGCTTACGTATCTCCCAGCGGTGATAAAACAACTTTGTTCTCTGAGCTTCCAGGAACATGACGACCTGCAGAAAGAAAAATCCCGCGTTGGTCCCCATCGCGAATGACAGAGGAAAGAGACAACGTGGCGCCTTGAAGTTCATCTCACCGGATAGTCAACCTCCCTCACCCCCTCCTTCCCTGCCCGTCTCCCCTGTGCACCTGCCTCAAGGTGCTGTATGACTGGAAGACGGTTCATCAGGACGCTAGTCTGCCATCTTCCGATTATGCTAATCGTATAAACTTTCCTTTCTCAACCACCGGCTTGTTTGCAATTGATTGGCACTAGATTGCGGCGAGCCGAACAAGCCCCTTTTCGCTCCATTACAAGAGCGTCCCAGCTCACTCTGCCACCTCTCCTCCAGCCCCCAGCTCTGACCTCCCAGCTCTCAGCCTGATTCTGCACCAGCTCCTGCGCCTTGTACATCCATGCTGCCACATCTGCACTTCTTGAGACCAGGTCGGGCCTGTCCCCTCAGTAGCTGAAAGCTCCAGGCTATTGAGACAAGTTTTATGCTGGAGGGAAGGGAGGGAGGAGGGAGGAATCCCGTGTGTCCTGTTGATCAGGGCGTGGGGACTGCAGGTGTGGGCTGGAGGATAAGGTGGGACTAAAAGAAAAAAACGGAAACCATTGAAAGGACCTGGAAGTAAACAGAGAGAGAGAACTTCCTAAGGACAGAGACAAAGTTGAGGACGCTGTGAGTGAAAGCTCCACTCTCAGGTGGCTCAGAAGAAACCACACAGTTAAGAGGCAAGCAATCAATTGGGCACATTTTGACACTAACATGACAAAAAATTAATACCATTAATATAGCACGAGCCTATCCGAAGCCAAAACACCAAGGACATGAGCAAACAGCAGGCATCACGGCAACGTGATGGCTACATCCTGACAATGGGAAAAACGCAAACCAGACGCCCACATTCCCCAGAGAGGAGCCCTACTGAACACCCTGGCCCCTCAAGCTGGGTACCACAGAAGCCGGGGTCAGGGGGCCAGATTTTCAGTGTCCTGAGTCCAGAGATGTTGACCCTCAGCTCAGGAATGGCCCCTCCTGGAATCTGTGCGCACGGGCCTGACTCAAAGGGGCAGACCCAGCTATGTGGACTCAGGTGTGGCCACAGCACAGCTTCTAGCTGCAGAAAAGGTGGAGACAGCTACAGCACCCAAGCACACCAAGTGAAAATGCACAACAGCCCAGGGCAGAGTCACATATGAACCTGGAAGGGAGGAAGCAAATAGACTCCTGTTAGCCATGAGGCCTCCATAATTTAAAATAAACACATGACACATACAGACGTGAGGAAGGGGCTCCTGGAGGATGATGTCCAGGGCCGGAGGGCTCAGGGTGCTCCAGCCAAGGCCAAAGCACTCATGTCAGCATCTTCTGATGGTTACGTTACCCTCAGAGGCTCTCCCAGGCGAAGTCATCTCTGGGGACTGGAAGGACAGCCTTGTTCCTGGATGAAGGGAAGCTCCAGCGGGGAGGGGAGGAAGAACGGAGAGGTGGGCAGGTAGATGCAGGGCGAAGGGAGGGTGAACAGACAGGCAAGGGGGTGGGCAGATAGGTGGGGGGATGAGCAGATCGGTGGACAAATGTGTGGATGGATAAATGGAAAGACGGATAGATGGATGGACTGATGGGTGTGTGGAGGGCTGGCTGGCTGGATGAATGGATGCGTAGACAAGTGGACGAATGGAAGGATGGGTGGGGGCCTCTGGGGTATAAGGCATAGCCATTGACTCTTTCTCTAGCTTCTCCCCTTGTCCCTTCCTACCAAGAGCTCTGCTAGGCCCACTTCTTTCCAGAGAGCACACGCTCCCTTTGTTGTGGCCTCTGCCTCAGCACCTCAGACCAGCCCCTTGCCCAGAAGCCAAGAGCCAACCCTCTGCCAAGAGCCCTGGGTCCTAGGCAGCTGCTCCTCCCCTCTGCCCACCCTTGGGGCTGTTCAGTATGCAGAAGGACAGGTCCCGGCATGGTCACCATAAATCCTGCCCTGTCCTGTAGCCAATCAATTGCCAATCGGCTCCAAAGCCCCTGGATGTCTCAGGCTGCACGGCTCGGCCTGAGCAGCTGCCTGGCCCGGCCATGGGAGCTGCAGCCCAGCCGCTCTAGAGGCCGTTGGTTACAGATATTGAGCTTGAAGCATCAGATTACATGTTTGTTCAATAGCAATAAACTCCCAAAGTTTTATGGGGTCATAAAACTGCTGCCTTGGCTCCCACTTAGGCGGTGTGTAATGCACATGGGCCAGTTCCCCGCTAACGGGGGGACGCGAGTGATTTGGGGCTATGAGCTGGAAACATCACATCTGCGTTTCCCAAATTCTCATAAATAAAGCAGCCCCTCAGAGCACCCCAGACCCAGTCTTGAAGTTCAAGGAGGAGAGAGAGGCAAAGAAGGCTGGAGACATGAGAAATGGGTAGAGGCAGGGCCAGGGGTGGAGAAGTGGGGGGTGTCCAGGAGACAGACAGTTGGGGGGGCGGTGCCCTCATCCCACCCGCCTCCCCTCAGGAGAGACTCAGAGGGTATCCTCCGAGGGTCCTTGTCCTCTGGGGAGGACAGTTCCAGGCAGGCAGGAGCTCAGAGGAAGGATTGGGCGTGTTAACAGTGGACAGACAAGGGAGGACGAGCGCCTCAGGCAGAGGGAGCTGTGTGTGCAAAAGCACTGAGGGGCAGTGAGGACCCTATGGGCCAGGCAGGCACTCAGACTCAGTTCAAGGAGGAAGTGACCAGAGAGACGGAGGGGCTAGACCAGGGGCGGCGATGGGGCTGGCAGGAAACAGAGGCTGCCTCATGGAGCATGCGTTTGGGGACGAGTACCTCCTCTGGGGCCCCAGGGCCAGAGCGAGGTGCTGCCAGCGCGGAGATGGAGAGGCAGTTCCCCACTTCAGAATGTGCCACTAGAGGAAGGAGAGCAGGGGCTGCAGAGAGAACCCTGAGGAAGGACCTTCAGCCACCAGGTCAGACCTGCTCCGGTACCCAAGGGTGGACGAGGGTGGCATGGGGACAGGCCACTGGATGCCACCTATCAACACCCTCGGCCATGGCCAGGCAAGGGCAAGGGACCCATGTCTGCCAAGCCCCTCCCTTCCACACAGCCCCTGGGGTGGGCCCAGCTGTTGGCGCTGGCCCCCAGATATGTGGCCAGTACTTCTCCTGCCCTGCCCTGCCCTGCCCTGCCAGGCTCACAGCGATGCAGAAGTTGGGTGTGTGGGTGACTTTGCCCTGATCGTGGTAACTCTGCTATCGACCCAGTTCCTTGGAAACACATCGACTTGCTGAATCAATTTTTATCGCAGCTTCAAAGGTTGGGGTGGGGGAGCCACGGGCTGATGAATGGAGGCAAAGCGGCCAGTGAGTGGCACCCCACCCCCGCAGGCCTCTCCGCTTCAGCCACCTGCCCCCCACCTCGAGGCCTGGCCCAGGCTCAGATACGGAAGTGTGCGGTCGCTCACACCTTGGACGTTCTGGTGTCTTGTTCCCTAGGGGCTGGGAGCTTTTTTGGGTGAGCTTCAGAGGAACCAAGGCAATCCAGGGTTAACTTTCTCCAGAGGAAGCCTCTCCCTCCGGGAATCCACTTTCTGTGGAAGCCCTGTGGGGGTTGGGATGTGGTGAGGGCAGCTGGCCTCTTGCAGCGTCTCTTGATCCCATCCACACAGGGCACTGGGTGGGTACGTGTACCTGCTGCAGGTCTGGGCGAACAGCGAGAGCCCTGGGCAAGGAAGCAGAGCGTCCACCCCGCAGAGTCCCCCATGCCCGGCAGAGGGCTGCGCTTGGCCAAACCCCATGGGGCTTCTTCATGGGTGACCCTGAATCCTTCAGCGGTGGCTGCCTGGCCGATGTGAGGTGCTGGTGAATGCTGCACAGCCGCAGGGGACAGGTCAGGGGCTCTGACTGGCTGCGGTTGCCGATTTCCGGGTGTAAATGCTTCCACCTGGCGGGGCAGATGCCAACGCTGACAACAGGATGTCCCTGAGCTGGGAGTTGAACAGAGAGCTAGCTCCCTCTCAGCGGGAGCGGCTTCAGCACTCCGCTGCCTCCAGGGGAAGGGCCCCAGCACTGGTGCTGCCTCTGGGTATGCCACGGCCCAGGGTGAGGGGGGCTTAGTCGAAGGACAGGAGGAGACCCCCCGAGTGGGTCCAGAGGCCAGGCCAGGAGGACAAGCAGCTCAGGGCCATCAGGGTGCTGGAGGGGCAGGCGGGCCTGGTCCACACAGCTCCAGGAGGCTCATTTCAGGAGACGCCAGGTCCCACCCCATAGGCCGCATGGCCTATTGCAAACAAGATCTCCCCACTGGGAAGGGCGGGGCGCCAGGGAGGAGTCCACAGAGGGGAACTCTTGAGGCCCGGGAGTTGTGGCTGAGCTCAGCTCGTGCATGATGAGAGATCCCGCAGCGGGAGCAGCTGGAGGAGGCAGACATGAGCAGAAAATCAGAGCAGGGGCACTCCCAACCCTTGCGGAGCTGGCAGGGAAAGACCCCAGGCCAGGCCGGGAGGGAAGACCACTGGGCGCTGTGGCCGAGCGGTGGGACAAATGGATCTGTTCCCTCCGAAGGCCACAGCGGGCTATGTCCCGACTTCTCAGCAGTGAGAGGGCCACAGGTAACCCTGAGCACGCCCACCCCGGCCCATGGCCTCCCCGCTCTCCTTCCGAGGGTCGAGAAGGCCTCGACCACATGCGTGCAGTCCCGCCACATCGAGGCACCTCCCCTGGAAAAGCCCGGCTTCCTGGCAGGCATGCCCACCAGGGTGAACCTGAAGGCGCCCCAGGTGGTTGTGTGACCTGTGCTGGCACTGTTACCTCAGTTTCCTTGTCTGCAAGGTGCCTGGAGATGCTCAGGGTGTGGCATGCGCCTGGCAGGCGATGGGCCCTCCCTGCCCTTCCAAGGCCCCTCAGGCGGGGCCGGGGGCAGAGGAGCCAGGCAGGGCAGGCAGGGGCCGGGGCAAGGACTCAAAGAACAGCCCTGGCCACAGAGCGAACCTCCAAGGAGCCCAGGCAGGAGGGGCTCCTGGTGCAAATGCGAGCCCACCCAAGGCCCGGCTGGGACTCAGAGAGCTTCCTAAGCAGTCCAGGGCTGGGGGCAAGCAAGGGACCAAGCAGCATGGAGGCCTAGGTCTGCAGACACCTCTGAGAGGCTTCCTGGAGGAGGAGGCCCTGTTCCCGGCAGCCTCTGAGAACTACTAATGCCTCAAGGTGGGCATGGCCACTCCCTGCACTTCCCTGATCTGGGGTCAAGTTTGAACGTAGAATGAAAGTCAGGGAGGAGGCCAGAGCCCGGCAGACCTGGTTCCACCTCAACCAAGGCCCAAGGCTGCCCCATCCCTCCCTCCTCCTTCCAGGTCTGTGCCAGATCCCCCCTCCTGCCCTGTGCTGGGGTGGATCCCCCCTCCTGTCCTGTGCTGGGGGCAGATCGCTGGCTCCGCTGTCTACCGCCCGCCATTATTAACACACTCCTGCTCATGCCCCAAGCATCTCAGCCTTTGGATTAAATACAACTGTGTTTAGGGAATTCCTCCCAAAACCTGTGAATTCTGAGACCCCTTGGCAGGGGCTAGGAGCACAGCCAAGCTGGCCTGAGAGGTGGGACCCCACTCCAGAGCACACTGCGAGTCTGTGGGACCCACGGGTCACTGCGGGCAGAGGAAGGTGGAAGATGGGCCTCTGGAAGTGGGAGGAAGGGGTGCTCTGCCAGGGACCCCACACATGGCTGAAGGGCATGTGCTGGAGCAGGGGTCCAGAGAGGGAGCAAGGCCCCAATGGCCCCCCAGCCCTTGGCCCCCGTTCTCAGTGCCCCGGTTGAGGAAGACATCAGTCAGGTGCTTAACCAAGCATCCAGGTCACAAGGCTCCCCAAGCCCAGAGCCACCCCTGTGGAAAGTCGCCCGGGCTGGGCCCCTTGCAGGGTGTCTGCAGGCGTCCTTCCTCTTTAGGGTTTTCTGGGCTTGCCGAGTGCCTCAGTGAGCAGGGGTCCTTTTGTCGTTATGCTGAGTATGTCACATGCCCACAAGGAAGGGGTGATGGGGGAGCCCAAAAGCCAGTCAGGGCCTGGCCAGAGCACCCCTTACCCTCCGGCCAGAGACTGGGGAGATAGGGCCTATGGAGGGGTCACGCTGGGCCAGCGGCTGAGGGGAGGGGCGGCAGATGCTCCCAGGGGAGGGGCCACCAGGAACTAAGGGCTTCCAGATGGGCAGCCAGTCCCCTACCTCCCTTCCTCCCACTGCCCATCCTGCCCCAACCAAGCACATTGGTCCGGCCCACATGGTCAGCCTCCTGGGGCCCAGAATAGCGGGTGGTGATGGGTCTGGCAGCCAAGGGAAGAGTCTACACATGCGTTGGCTGGGGTCAGCAGTAGGAGATGTGGGCATTTCTGAGCTTTGGGCCACCAGCTGGCCTGGACGGGGGCAGATGGAGCAGCATCGGCCTGCGGGGCCCCTGGAGGCAGCCCCATAAGTCAATGAGAACACTGGGAGGGTCAGCTGCCTGGGTGGGGCCAGGAGGTCTCAGGAGAGGAGCAGGAGGGACCTGGGCAGGATCAGAGGGGTTTTGAAGCCACTGGAATATGACAGTGCCCCAGCACGACCAGAGAGCACAGGGACTGGGCAGGCCATGTGTCTGCGAGGAGTTTCCCCTCCCCCAACACACAGTATAGGGCAGACAAGGAAACCGAGGCTCAGAGAGGTTACTGCACAGATTTGGCACTTCCGTGTGTTCGGGCTGCTGCAGCAGCTACACCGCAGACCAGGCCTTATCAACGACAGAGTGTAGTCCTCACAGCTCTGGAGGCTGGGAGTCCCAGATCAAGGAGCAGGCGATCTGGCGTCCGATGAGGGCCCGCGGCCTGGTTCATAGACAGCACCTTCTCACTGTATCCTCACGCGGCAGAAGAGGTGAGGGAGCCCTCTGGGGTCTCTTTTATGAGGGCACTAATGCCATTCATGGGGGCTCCACCCTCATGACATCATCTCTCCCAAAGGCACCCCCTCCTAACACCATCACCTTGGGGGTTAGGATTTCAACCTAAGAATCGAGCAGGGCCACAAACATTCAGTCTATAGTACCCGGCATGTACCACAATCACAGACTCAGGTGCGGGACCTCTCAGAGCCGGTTTTCAGCTCTGAGATGCTCGCTGGTCCTGCAGCTGCAGCCCTGGATGGCAAAGGAGGGAATGGGGAGGGGTGGAGGGCGAAGAGGAGTGGCCCCCACCCTCACCTTCTCCAGGCTGCTGGCGCCTCCCTGGTTCTGGGATGGGTGCCAGGCACCGGGAGGCTGACTAACCTAGGACAGACTAGCCACCCAGAATCTGCCCCATACCTACCACCCCTTCTGACAGAGGCACCAGCTCCCCACGCAGGAGGAGGGGTTGGGGGATGTTAGGTGGGGCCCTGGATCGCTAGTGGGGGCTGCAGGGGCCCAGGGGGACCAAGAGCCTTGCCTGGAAGCTGCAGGTGGGACATGAGCTCAAGACACCAGCAGGAGGCCCTCAGCAGCTGCCTAAACAAGTATTAAGCACTTCCTGTGTGCGATTCCCAGCAGGCCAAGAATGCCACTCTCGGAGCCTGGCAGGTTGGTGCACACCACGTATGTCCCAGGCTGGGGCGTGGGAAGGGCATGGGGCAGGGGCAGGGGACATGGCCACCACTGAGAGAAGGTGAGAAGCTGAGTCAACAGTCACGAGGTGCTGGTGGAGCCAGGAACCAGCCAGCCCTCCTCCTGACCTGGGAGCCTGAGCTCAGGGATGTCTACACCCTGGGGAGGAGGCGGCAACAGGACATGTCGCCTGTTGAGAGCTTTGTTTGCCAGCCAGCGCCTCCGCAGTCACCACCTCCTGAAGAGCGGCCACTGCGAGTCCGTCCTCCCCGGTCTGTGGGCATCAGTTTCCACGTTTCCAACACAGCCTGGAATTAATATCTGGCATCTGGTTGTTTGGGCAGAAGCAGCATCAATATTGTCTGCGGAGTGTCCCAGGCCCTCTGAGAGGCCTGTTCCCATCAGGAGCCTGGACAGCAGGCCCCGCACCTGACCACGTGGCTGAGGGGCTTGAGGACTCTGGGAGGCTGCCTGACCAGCCTGGGGCGGCCCAGCAGCTCTGCAGAGCCAGTCGCAGCTGCTCTCCCTTGCCGGACGCTGCTGCCCTCACATCCTCACTAGCACCTCCTTCTTGTGGCCTGATAGCAGGATCCCCCTCAAAAGGGTCCTGCTCCCGCACCCTCACCCGGAGCCTGGAGCAGCGGCTGCACTGCCCACTGAGCAGGGCTCGCCAAGGCTCGGCTTCGAGTCCACAGACAGAGGCCATCAGAGCTGCAAGTGGGATATGGCCGGCCAGATGGGGCTGGGGAGGGCACTGAGTGGTGTCTGCCACTGATGAAGGGCATAAAAGTGCAGGAGCCGAGCTGGGCATGAGCACGCCTCATTGCCCTGGGGCTCACACAGTCTCTGAGCCTAGACGCCCTTCTGACCCCTCTTACTGGGGGGCTCACTAATGACCCAAGGCCCACGGCCACAAGCGCTGGCCCGGCCCAGTCTCCTGACCCATCCTCCCCGGGGTGGCCCATTTTTCATTTTCTTCATTCCTGGCTCTAATCCTCACGTGATCAGTTCAGAGGTCAGCGTGGAGGAGGTAGCAATGACCCAAGAGAGGCTGATGGACACTGTCAGGGGCCTTCAGAGAAGGGCAGAGCCCAGGGCATTCAGGAGGCAGGGGAGGCTTGTGGAGGCCCTTGAGACAGCGGGACTCCTGGCTTCTGGATGGCCACAGACCGCCCTGCCGCTGCCCTGGCAGCCGCGGGGAACCGGCTTGTGCTAGGTAAGTGAGCCACTGGGCTGGAGCTCCCTCTCAGGGAGGGCCTCCCTCAGCCACCCTGGCCTGGCCAGGCCTCAGGGGAGGCATGGTGGTGACAAAGCACTGTCATGCATCCCCACCCCATGTGTCTGGGGCAGGGCCCCTGGGATGCAGACCCCAAGTGGCAGCTGGGGCCAGGGCAGGGAATGCAGGTGGGGGAGGGGGAGACAGCAGAGGTGTGGGAGCCCAGGGAGCGCAGCCCAGGGCTGGCCGCAGGCTCCACCTCCCCTGGCACCTTCCTCAGCCCGTCCTGGGGTTTAAGTAAGACTTGGGCGCACAGTGGGGCAGCAGGCCTGCAGAAGTGGAAGCTGCTCTGGAGACAGGCAAAGGAGGCAGGCCGCTGGGGAACACTTGCCTGAAGGTCAGCCCTGACCCAGGTCTGCCGCCTCTGAGACTTCTGTGTGGCATGAAAACAGCAGAATGAGTTACCTGATGTCTAGCTGGGAGCCGACCCCTGCCTCCAGGGAATCCCGGTCCTCCCAGAACACTTGGTGCTGAGAGCCGGAGTGCCAGGACACACAGCCAGGCCCAGGGTGACCCTCAGTCTGGCACACAGGCCCTGGACCACACCGGGCACCATGAGAGCTCAGCACCTTTGGGACCCCCATGTCCCCAACCCCACCCCGAATGACCATACCTGCTTCACAGGGAAGCAATGCACTTTCAAGGGCCTGGCGCACAGTAGGTGCGCGTGGGCTGCATGGCCTCGCAGTCCTGACACCTGCCTTCCAGGCCCCATGATGGGACAGAGAGTCCTAGGGTTGAGGGGCTGAGTCTTCAGGAGCTCAGTGCGGTGAAACCCCCAGGAGAGTATTTAGTCGGGGTCCAGGGCTGCCCAGCCCCAGAGGCCACGTGCAGCTCTGGCCTGTGGGGAGGGGGTCAGGTCAGCCTGGCTGGGGGCCCAGAGGAGCACAGGTCGGGGGAGCACAGGCAGCTTCCTGCTCTTTATTACTATGAGTACCCTCCGGGAATCCTCAGGCCCACCCATTTTCCAGGCTGGCTCACAGGGAGCAGCCTTCACTGTCCTTTGACCCCGTCCCCCCAGCCCCTCCCACCCACAGCATCTCCAAGTTCTCCCAAGCAGATGTGGAATTACAGCTTCTTGTATGGCGGTGCTCCCAGCCCCAGCCAGGCAGTCTACGGCCTTCTGGAGAGGTCCCTGCCTGCCGCAGGTGGGGAGGCAGACGGGGTCCAAGGCCTGTGCCCCAACGAGCCTGCCAGTGATCGAGCTGAATCAGTCGGCAACTCCTGCTCCAGCTCTGTGTCTAAGGATCTGTCCTGGAGTCGTTTGTACCCATGAAATCCCCAAAATGACCCACAGGTCCAGCCCCTGGGGTTTGTCTGGGACAGAACAGAATGGCAAGTCATGGGGCCTGGAGGTCCCAAGGCGATGGCTGGGGGTGGGTCACGAGCCGTGGAGGCAGCCAGCACAGGCCCCTTGCGGAGGGCAGAGAGGCTGGAAGCAGAGACACTGTCCATTCCCGCAGGACTGCGCTCCGATGGCTGCTGTTTTTACACACATGGGTGTCTCACACGGTTCAAACAAACGGCCACCCCTCCTGTCCGGGGCGGGGAGGGCGGGTCTGAGCCCAGGGCGGGGGGGGGGGGGGGGGCAGAGTCAGTGGTGCAAGTCCCGCGGAGGGGAGGGGACATCGGCTGGGTCTCCTGAATGGGGAGCAGGCAGGCCTGGGGTTGCGCCTGGCTCTGTCACCAGCTCTTCATGAGACCCGAGCAGGTGACTCGAGGACCCTCCTCCATTTCCTTATCTGCCCTCTGACAGGCTGCGGGCTGAGTGGCGCCAGGCGCTCGGGGCTCAAGGCTCCTGTTACCGAAAGTCCCATCTCTGATCCCGGTGCCAATCCAGGAACCAAGAACAGTCTTGGGAGAAAAAGGGAAGGCTTTATTTTGCCAGGCAGAGGGAGCAAAGCAAGGGCCAGTGCCCCCAAAGTTGCTTCCTCCCCGTTAAGAAACAGGTAGGGGATTTTATTTGGAGTTTTAGGTAGGGGAGGGGGGCCGTGGCCTTCTTGGTCAGCATTTTCCCATCGGCCTGTGACCGGGGCTGCGTCCAGCAGAGGAGACAAAGGATTGCTCAGATGAGCGTGCGTGGCCGTGTATCTCCATGGTGGAAGGGAGACTCTGATGTCAGGAAGCCGAGGAGTCGGGCCTGGGAAGCCTTGGTTTCCTGATATTTCCTGGACATGCGTTTCTCTGTAAAAGAACTTCAAGGTCCTGTGATAGCTGCAGATTTAGTGGGAGCCCAGGGTGAGGCCATCCGGACTTTAACAATTTGTAACTTCTATTTGGCTCTACAGCTCAGGGGTCAGAGGTTAAAGAAACAAGCATTTACATAGAGTGTAACTAAAGACCCAGGGACCTGGGGATGTGCGCCTGTAGTTTTAACCCATCTCTGCCGGGTCACTGTAGGGGAACCAACATCAGGGCTTACATTAGCTAAGAGCTGGTAACACTCCCAGCCACTCCCTGTGAGCATCGCCTGGGCTCTGACAGCCCCTGTCCACTGCCCCACACCTGACCCGCGGCAGAGGTGACAGCGGGGCACAGTGAGGTGACAGCCCTGGCCTGTGAGCTCCATCTTCACTGCAGGGTGACCAAGTCAGGACTCGAGTCCAGGCCTGCAGCCTCTGGCACCCAGGGCCCTTTCCCCGTCTGTGAAAGGTCTGTGCCCCTCCTCCGTGTCCGTGTGGGTTCAGCAGCCAGATGACATGACCTCCAGCCACAGGCAGGGTCTGCATCGGGGCCCCAGCCCATCCTTCCATGTGCCTCACGGAGTGTGTGTGCATGTGTGTGTGTCCTGCTCTACCCCGTGCATCAAGAAAGGCGTCAGAGGGGCTGGCCCGGTGGCGCAGCGGTTAAGTGTGCACATTCCACTTTGGCAGCCCGGGGTTCGCTGGTTCGGATCCCGGGTGCAGACATGGCACCACTTGGCACGCCATGCTGTGGTAGGTGTCCCACATATGAAGTAGAGGAAGATGGGCATGGATGATAGCTCAGGGCCAGTCTTCCTCAGCGAAAAGAGGAGGATTGGCAGCAGTTAGCTCAGGTCTAATCTTCCTCAAAAAAAAAAAAAAAACGGCATCAGAGAACAGGGCAACCGCCATGAAGTCCCAACCCACAGGCGTCAGATGATGGGCCATGAGGCAGAGGGAAGGGCCCAGCCTGAGACACTCACCAGCTGGACACCTACACACCTGATCTCTGCACAGCCACACCAGCCCTTGTTGGAGAGCAGAGAAGTCAGAGCCTGTCCCCCATGCTGTCCCTTGAGGCATGCAGCCCTAGGCAAGGGGCAACACCCTGGGCCTCAGTTTACCCTCTGGGGAGAGAGGCTGTGTAGGGAGGCAGCCAAAAACAGCTGCCTCTTACCATCGCCCAAGTGGGACAGAAGGACCCCAACTGAGGTGGGCTCCGGGAGCAGCCCCCTGCTCACTCACAGCTCCCCAGACTTCCCCCGAAACGCTCCACCCCCTGCCACCTTCCCAACCAATAAATGTGCTGGAAGGTTAACAGGCAAATAAAAAGCACAACTGACCAGGGTTCAAGGGCATAAGTGGATATGAGGCTGGGCTGGGGGGACCCCGGGAGCCCCCAGCTGGACCAGCAGCCACAGCCACTTCCAGACGTGGATTACCAGTGGCCGCCTCAGCCGAAGGCCAGCAGCCATGGGGGCCCAGCCAGTCCAGGCAGCAGCAGGGGGTCCACCCCTCCCCACCCCTTCCTGCTCCACCCCCCCACCCACTCCCGAGGGCCACATTCCATCCTGCATCCGCCCACCTGCTTCACTACTGTTTACAGGAGGGTTTTCTTCAAATTGATTTTTTTTTACTTAAGTGATTATATTTTGAAAGGAAATCTTACAGCACCAGTGGAAACGGAAAACAAGCATCGCGGGTGGCAAATAGAAGTTATCCTACAAACAGAAAGCAAACAAAACACACTCTGAATTGCGGAAAGCCAGGACGAATGCAAGGCTGGAGCCCGCAGGCAGCTCCTGCTCCGAGGGGCACTGGTCCCCACCACTCCTCAGTTACGGTCCCTGTCACGCCTCAGATGACAGGGCTCTCTGCCTCCAACGCCCCACCTGCAGGGAGAGTGCCCCCACTGGAGGGTCAGAAAGCTCCTCCTTTATTCAGTGCAGCATTAATTGGGCACCTCCTGCAAGCACCGCCTAGTGAGGACATCAAGTGACTGAGTCTCGGCCCCCATTCAGAGGCGGCGGCTGGGGACAGGGACTCCCACCTCTTACTGTTTCCCCCAGGCCCTGGGGTCCTGAGCAGCCCCAGCCTCGCCCCCAAGCCGCTGCACAAGGCCCTGGACAGAGCAGGAAGCTGGCAGCCCTACCCTGGCAGCACCCACACGCAGGCTACCTGCCCATCTCTTTTCCTCCCCTCATCTGAGATGTTCAGAGCACTAAGAAGCCCCTGCTGTTCCCTGGCTTCGCCCTGGGTCTAGAGGAGTCCCGGGGGAGGATGGAGAGACGGGCGCTCCTGGACAGAGCACATCCATCCTCATTGGTGAGTATGCTTACGAGTCCAGCTTTGCTCCAACAGTGAGATGATTCCAACCTGTTGGCATCCGGCCATTCTTCCTGTTGTGTCCCACAAGGCCACACACACACACACAGGGCTGCCCACCACTCCAAGAAGCCAGGCCAGGAAGTACAGCCTCACTCAGCCCAGCCACCCCCAGCCTGAGCGGCCCCAGTGGGAGAGCTGCGCCCACCCCCTGCTCAGCCCTTAGCTGTGTGCTCCCTGCAGGCCTTATCAGCACCTTGGCTGATGTCCCTCTACGTGGACATCTTGTGCTGAGCCATAAAAGGAAAGTGAAGATGGCCCTCTCCTGCACATGGTGGTGCTCAGAGAAGGCTTCTGGGACAGAACACAGACTCTTGTCCCCTCCCTGCCAGGCCCCACATCTCCTAGGTCCGGCAGATGGGTGCTGAGGGAGGGGAACCTCCCTCAGGCATCCGTGGGGTGCTCTGAGCCATGGTGGTAGGTGGGATCAGGCCTGTTGAAAGGTCTCTAAGGAGCTGTGGGCTCCCAGTTCTGGGGTCCGGCCTGCCAGGAGGATCCTGTGGCGTGGGCCAGCTCCTGGAGTAAAGCCGCCTGCCAGGGGCCTAGTGCATGCCTCAGAGGCCGCAGAGCCCACCCCGGCTGCCTTCTGGAGGGCTGGCATCTGCAATGAGGGGGTGCTGTCAGCAGGCAGGGGTCTGGAGAGGGAGGGCAGGAGGGACGCAGCCACCCAAGGACTGGTGAGGCAGCAGCAGCCAGAGGGTGCTCCCGAGGTTGTGGGGAGGCAGGGAGGGCGGGGGAAAAGATGGGAGCTGCCGGAGGCGCTCCAGGCCTGAGAATACCCACATCCCTGAGGATACCAGGGGCGGGGTTACCAAGAGACAGGGAGGGGTGGCCACTGTAAGTTCCACCGTCCGGGCGCCCCAAGTACACCTCCTTCCCTCTGCCCTCGTCCGGGGCGGCAGGGGCCAGTGGCCCAGAGGGGCTGCTTCTCAGGTCCCTCTGCTCAGAGGGGCCCAGCGCGAGGCCTGCAAAGCTGCGAGGAGCCGCTTCCTGGGTGGCTCGTCCTCAGGAGGGTGTGGCCAGGGAGGGCGCTGGACTCCCTCTGCAAGGGCCACGGCTTGGCTTGGGGACAAATGCTCGGGGCAGGGAGAGCCTCTGGGGAGATCAGGGCACCCTCCCAGCCCCAGCCCTCGCCCACGGGAGGCCCACTGCCTGGGAATCTTGGGCAGTTGGCTTCGGCCGCTGCTTGCTGCTCAAACATGCCCACTCCGCCTGCCACTCCAACTTCGTGGTTTCTGAGGCCATCCTGGGACTTGGTGACATTGGGAGTTGGACCCAGGGAGCAATGGAGTTGCCAGGCTACGGGCCAGTGGTGCCTCTGGGATGTCATGCAGCACCCCACAGGGACTTGTACCCCTTAGGTCCAACCCAGGCCTCAGGGTTCCTGCAGGGCCTTTACACCTGTTAGGCCCCTGGGACCTGCCCCACCTGGCCTTGGGACACCAGGGTGTGTGACACCAAACAGGCAGTGAGTTCCGGGGGCAGCTTGAGTGGACCATGGAAGCCCCGCAACTGAGGAGGGCGACCTCACCCACCCCAAAGCCTCTCGTCGCCATGGTGCCAGCTTCATCCCATAATGTCATGTGGGCTCAGGAGAGGGTAAGGGGCCACAGGAGCCACGGAGGCAGTGTGGGCAGTGTGGGCCAAGTGGCTGTGTGGCTGTGTGGGCTATGTGTCCGTGTGGGCTGTGTGGCTGTGTGGCTGTGTAACTGTGTGGCCATGTGGCCGTGTGGCTGTGTGGCCGTGTGGGCTGTGTGGCCGTGTGGGCTGTGTGGCTGTGTGGCTGTGTGGGTTGAGTGGCTGTGTGACTGTTGGGCTGTGTGGGTTGTGTGGCCGTGTGACTGTGTGGGCTGTGGGGGCTGTGGGGCTGTGGGGATTGTAGGAGACTTGGGGCCATGAGGCTGTGCGAGTTTTAGGGGACTGTGGGAATCCACAGGGGAGCCCGACTTAAGGAGGAGGACAAGACTGAGACAAAGGGTGTGGTCACCAGCTCAGAGATTCACAGTTGGAATCTGCCCTGACCCCAGGTGGTGGGGGCCCAGGACTAGGACATAGGTTTGCCAGCGGGCCGTTTACTCACCTCTCAGACTAGCCCCAACCAGCCCCGTGACAAGGGACAAGCGCCCGGAGCGGCCTGGCTGGTGACTGGGACAGGAAGGCAACCACAGCCTCCTCAGCTCCAAAGCGCCCACTCCTGCCCACCCAGGGTGGCGAGAGGAGGGCCTGGCAGGGGGCTCCCTCCTGGCCACCCTGGACGGCCCTAGGGGCCCACACTTGCAGGCGGGGCGCTGGGGGCTGTCCTCACGCGCTCGCTCAGGGAGTGCCCCATGGCCCCGCCAACATGGCACAGCCAGCCCCCCACAGACAAGGACGTGAGGCCCAGCAGTGGCAGAGCCAGGATTTTAACCTGGGCCTGACTTTGGTGCCCTGCAGGCCTGTGAGGGCATCTGCCACAAGGGCCTCTGCCCTGGCCTCCTTCTGTGCCACCTGATGAGGCCGCGTCTCAAGCCTCACAGGGGACGCTGGAAGTGAAGGCCCCAATTTGCTGGCCAAGCGGCGAGGGCACCTGTGGGGCTGGGTGTGTGGTGGGCCCAGCATCGGGGGAGACGCCACATATGATCGTGAAGCTCTTGCCTCCCCATGGCGGTGTTGGCAAGGCTGTGGGGACCACCAGGTCCACGGCGGCCCCTTAAACCGTCGCCAGGAACTGACCCTACGAGTTGAGAGGCATGCGGCCGTGTGCCGGGGCCACCTCTGTGGCCTGGTCTATGAAGGGAGAAGTCATAAACAACCCAGTGTCCCACTGGAGGAAGACGGCTCCGCAGTAGTGGGTCCTCGCGCTGGAAGAGGCAGCCAGCAAACCTGCCAAAGGGGCACACAAGGCTGTGTTCATGGGAAAGCAGGACCCACGCTCAAGAGTAGCCCAGGCACAAGCAGAGTGGGACGGGAAATCCCCCAAGAGGGGCAGTTGGTGGGGCGCAACCTCTAGTCTATCTAGATTTATTATGTTCCAATTTCCACAGAAATGTACTTCCTTTCGTAAAGATGAAAAGCAAGAAAAGTTAAGGCTGGCCAGGGCAGTAGGCCTCTGCACTCCTGGGTCCCGACCCCACTGTGTGCCTTGAGCCCCAGCTTTAGGCCTCAAGCATCCCTGGGGTCCTGGCTGCCACCAGACCTGGGTCCGCTGGGTTTGCCGGAAGGCTTGCTCCGTGCCAGCTCAGAGCAGCTGGCTCCACAGGGTGGGGTCGTGTGTCCTGCCAAGAGCCGTCTGTCCCCACTGTGCTCCAGGCAGGCTACCCTGCCAGAGACTTCAAAACAGCCACCTGTCCCCGCCTTGCCAACTCTTTTTGGGGCCTTCTTGGGGCCAGGAGCCTCCTAGAGGCCCCGCGCAGAGGGGTCAGGCCCATGACTGTAGACCCTACACAACTCTAGCCTCAGCTCTGAGCCAGTCACTGCCCTGGGGACCCCTCGAGTCTGACTTTGGGCAGAGCCTAGACCAGCTTGGGAGGTGGGTGGGATGGGTGTACATTGCCCAAGATACTATGCACTCCAGTGCGTCCTCAGGGCATGCAGGGAGAGCACAAGGAGGTCCCTACCAGGAGCTATGGGTACCTCTTTTGCAGACCAGCTCAGGGCACATGTGCCTGGAGTTAGACGGGGTAGATATGGGGCAGAACTGGGGGCATCTTGGAGAGGCCGGACCCTAGGCAGCCGAGGCCACCACCATCAGCTGTCGCCAGTCTGGCCTGCCTGCCACGTCCAAGGCAGGCATCCTCAGCCCAGGGGGCAGGTGGGTAGACTGAGGAGCAGACGGGGCCGGGGTGCACAGGAAGTGTGCCGAGCCAGTCTGGGCCCAGGTCAGCAGAGGGACAGTGTCCACGTGTTTGGATGATCCCATGTGGCCCAAGAGCCAAGAAGAGGCAGGTCCAGCTCTAGGGCAGAGACATGAGTCCAGGGAAAAGGGGACATTGTCACCAGGGCTGGTGACAACACAAAGTAACACCCAGAGGAATGAGAGACGGAGACAAGGAACAGAGAGAAAGAGACAGAGAAGTAGGGAGAGGTGTGGGGGCCTGTGAAGCCCACAGGAGGAGCTTGGGTGATGAGGCCTGAGGAGGGAGCTGTCCTGGGGGCCACTCAGCCCCATCACACAGAGGCGGGGAGCTGGCCTCACCCACAGGGCCCCCTGCCCCCTCCTGCCCCTTCTGCGTGGCAGTGACAGCTGAGCATCACCTCTTCGTGGAGCACTTGCCAACGCCAAGGCAGGGCAGACTGTGTGACGATGATCAGATTAGGCCCTGCTCCTCGTCACCAAGCTGGCCCCACAAGGAGTTACTGGCAAGGGAAGGGCCTCCCCACAACGAGGGCCGAGGCCTGGCCCGGGCGGCTGGGCAGCCTTCACTGGCTCCAGGACTAGGGGAGCCGCCAGGAGGAACTTCGATGTGGGTGACCAGGAAACAAGAAGGTGGTGGCCACGGAGGATACCATGGGGGCCTGAGCCAGGCAGTGCGGGCAGAAGGGGACATCCAGGCTGGGCTGCAAAGAAGAATAAGGAGCGTGGACCAAGTCACAAGCTGGAGGCCTCTCCTGGGCCCATGTCCCCATCTGTCCCACCCAGATTCATGTCCCCTCCCCGCCACCACAGTCCCTCGGTCATCCTTTCACTGTGTCACCCAGCGCCCTCCATCCCATAGCCCTCCACCCAGGACATTTGTCCCCCCATCCCTCTGACCCTCCCACTGGCCTCCTGGCCTCTGCCTTGCCCATGGCCCCCAGGTGCCCACAACCCCCTTGTCATGCCTGTCATGTGCCCATCATGGGGCTTGGTCCAAACCCACCTAGTCGATAGCTAGGGTTCCTCCACTGGGCCCACCAGGCCTCCCACTGCCCTTCCAGCCTGACACAGTTAGTTCTTGGGGGGGCATGGTGACTGCTGCCAGCAAGGGACCCTGGGAGAAATCAACCGACGTAGATGAAACTCCCTCAGACACCCCACAGTCCCCAGAGCACCATCACTCTTCCGGATCGACCGGCCCACCAGGGCTGCAATGCCGGCCAGGACAGGCCCTCGTCCATCAGCATCCCCACGGGGGCTGGCCTCCTCTGCCCCTCCCCAAGTGGCCTGGGATGCCCCAGCGAGCTCTCCACCCTCAGCACTGTCAGCCTGGCTCTCATCACTGAGACCGAAGCCCATGTCCAGCATCATCGGGCGGAGGTGGGGGGTGGGAGCAGTGCCTGCACCCCACCAGCCTGACATTTTCAAACAGGCTGGCAGCACTTCCTCGGCAGGCTGAACAAGCACTGTCAGCCGCTCCCCAGGCTCCAAATGCCAGCATGGCTGCCCAAGCGTGGCAAGGAGAGGCCAGCAGCCCCACCGAGCATCAGGCAGCCCAGCATGGGCATGAGCAACCAGGGTGTTGTGGCGGTCCCGGGGCTGATCTGCCAAGTGCAGCGGGGCTGGCGGGCCTGCTGGTTAAGAGCTAGAGGGGGCCCCATGGCCACCCCCCATTCCCTATGGCAAGCATCCCTCTACAGCTGGGGGCAGGGGTGGGGCCATGCAGCCCTGCCTGGCCTTGCCCCTCCCACCCCTGCGCACGGAGCCTAGAGCAGCCCCTCCAGGGACCCACATAGCCCGAGAATCAAAGCCACATCTAGTCCAGGAGACCCCAGCAGCCAGCCCAGGGAGGTTTGCCGAATACCAAGACCAAGCCCCAGCCTGAAGGTCAGTCAGGGGCACCCGGGAACTGACAACAGCCAGCCCTGCTCACTCAGTGAGGAAGGAGCCATGAGGGAGGGTCCCGTCCCCCAACACTTCCCGGAGGCTAACACGCCCAGAGAGTTTCCACAGGCCACCGGCGGCAGCGGCATCCATCGTGGGAAAGCAAATTAGCACACTCACTGCCCGCAGACTCCATGCGCACTAGGAGGCTGGGCCTCGGAATCCCCCTCGTGGCTGTCAGAGCCGGCCAAGGCCCGTGTGATCACCTGGCTGGTAGGTACCACTTGTTAGAACATACTTAGGACAGTACTCAACTGTGGTAATAGGCTGAAAAACGAAAATGGGGCTTTTTCCTTTCGGTTTGGGAGACTGCAATATACAAGGTAGGAGAATCTGCTGCTGAACCAACTCTGCCTGTGAGGCTGCTGAGGTAAGGGACTCCTCCAGGTCCCTTGGAGGACCCAACCCCATGACCTTTGGGAGGACCTGACCCAATCATCCCTGGGAGGACCCAACCCCGGGAGGTCCTATCTGTGTGACTGACACCCCTGCTGTTTGTCACCCTTTGCAGTCAACAGGCCAGGAAGACAAATGCTCAAACCAAGGGGCTCTCTCTGAGGGGAGCCGGGCGGAAATCCAGCACAATGGGCCATGCGGTGCCACCGGAGTTGCTGAGGGAGAGATCGGGGCACTGCCAGGGAATCTGGGTCGGGGCGCGTGAAGGGGCTCTCCAGCGCAGGGTCTCAAAGCCCTGACGGAACGAGAGCCTACGACAGCACTTGGTCCACGAGGAAGGTACAGGCCTGCAGACAGCAATGGGGAGGCCAGGGCTGGGGGTGCCGGGAAGCCAGCCAGCCACCTCAGGGCCCTGTAGGCAAGGGCTGCACGCCGACTGCCCAGCACAGGGTCAGGGGACAAAGCCCAGGGGGCCAAGTTGAGGTGGGCGCCAGCAGGGCCTGTCTCCAGCTTCTCTATGCCTGCTGGAAGGTTCGGGGGTGTCGGCCCCCAGCAGGGGCAGGAGGAGAGCTTTGGGATGCGGATGCAGAGGAGCAGACAGGTGCAGCCCGCGGAGAGGGCGTGTCTGCACTGACTGGCAGCAGGTCTGAGCATGAGACGGCCCTGGCAGAGGACACGACCAAGTGTCAGGAGACTCTGGGGCAGCAAACAGAGCAGGGACACAGGCCTGCCCACTGCCAAGGGCCCAGGGGGGCTGGGACGGCATCACCAGGCAGCTGAGGGGAGAGACTGCTGCAGGGAGACGCCATCTCATCAGGGGAATGGGGCCCGCCTGGAGGACTCAGACCAGGAGGAGCCCAGCCAGCCATCCTCCTGTCCCCAAGACCCTAAGAGGAACAGGCAGAGGGGGTCTATCCCAGGGGAAGGGCCGGGGGGCCTTGCCCCAGCCACACCAGGCTCAGGGCAGGACAGGGTTGGCCCTGCAGGTCCAGGTTCCCCGGACCTCCACGTTCTCCAGAGCTGCCCACAGTCAGCCCACTCCATCTCACCGCCCACCTCACCCCGCCTCACCCCCACACCTCCCCTCGCCTCATCCCACCTCACTCCGCCTCACCCTGCCTCACCCCCACCTCACCCCACATCACCCCCAACTCACCCCCACCTCACCCCCACAACTCACCCACATGCTTCACCCCACACCTCACCCCGCCTCATCCCGCCTCATCCCGCCTCACTCTGCCTCACCCTGCCTCACCCCCACCTCACCCCAACACCTCAGCCCACCTCACCCCCACAACTCACCCACATGCTTCACCCCACACCTCACCCCGCCTCATCCCGCCTCATCCCGCCTCACTCTGCCTCACCCTGCCTCACCCCCACCTCACCCCAACACCTCAGCCCACCTCACCCCCACAACTCACCCACATGCTTCACCCCACACCTCACCCCGCCTCATCCCGCCTCATCCCGCCTCACTCTGCCTCACCCTGCCTCACCCCCACCTCACCCCAACACCTCAGCCCACCTCACCCCCACAACTCATCCACATGCTTCACCCCACACCTCACCCCGCCTCATCCCGCCTCATCCCGCCTCACTCTGCCTCACCCTGCCTCACCCCCACCTCACCCCAACACCTCAGCCCACCTCACCCCCACAACTCACCCACATGCTTCACCCCACACCTCACCCCGCCTCATCCCGCCTCATCCCGCCTCACTCTGCCTCACCCTGCCTCACCCCCACCTCACCCCAACACCTCAGCCCACCTCACCCCCACAACTCACCCACATGCTTCACCCCACACTTCACCCCGCCTCATCCCACCTCACTCCACCTCACCCTGCCTCACCCACATGCCTCACCCCACCTCACCTCCACCTCGCCCCACCTTGCCCCACCTCGCCCCACCTTGCCCACACCTCACCCCACCTCGCCCCACCTCGCCCCACCTTGCCCACACCTCGCCCCACCTCGTGCCACCTCGCCACACCTCGTTCCCCATCATACATGCTCCCTACAGCTCCGAGCTCCCAGGACACTGTCTATCACCTCTCCCCAGGAAGAACCCTCCAAGGCTTTGGCCTGGGGTGTCTGCGCAGCCCACCCTCCACAGGGCACCCCAGACTTCCTTCTGCACACTCCAGAGCCAGTGCTTAGAGGTCACAGAATGGAAACTAAGACACTGAATCTCTGCCAAAGGCCGTGGCCAGTCAGCAGTTGAGCTCACAGCTCGCGGCCCAGCCCGTGGCCCTGCGTGTACAGATCTGGGCTAGTGGTCTCCTTGGGCTGGAGCCCTGGGCGTCCCGTAGGCAGCTGAGGCTTCCCTCTCTGGATGGTCAGACAATGCCAGTGCCTTCCTCTCAGGCGTGAGGTGCCTGAGGCAGGAGACTTTGACCGTCTGCCGAGTGACCGTGGCTGACCATGCCCTCAGCGCACAGGACATGTGGGCCTGCACTCTCGCTGAGTCTGCAGCGCCCTCACAGCATGGGGAAGCTCAGCCCTCCCGGGGTTACACATACACATGAGAGAGGCCAAGACTCCAAGCAAGGAACCAGTGCAGACCCCGGGCCCCTCCCCCGCGGAGGCCATCTCCCCAGGAAGCTGAACCCTGATACAGGGACAGGGCTGACAAGTGTTGGCCCCCTGCTCCGCCTGCCCCTGCCTTGGATGGCAGCCCTGCCCCATGAGGGGTCCTGCTGGGGCCATGGCCACCCACACCCGCCAACGGGGATGCCAGCCCGAGGGGGAGTCAGTTGCTGGCTGATTGATGGGTAATTGTTTTACCTTGAACAGCCTGAGCCCCATAATTTGGAGGCATAAATCCCAGCCTGGCAGGCTTGGCTGACGTGGAATGGCACCCAGAATTAAATGGAAGCATAACAATTAACAGCCCATAAAAATGTTCTGAGCGGAGCCCCACCAACCAGGGAAGAGCATCTCCTTCTCCTCCGGGTGGGGTCCCGTGGGCCTGCTGAGCCTACCTGGGGGGCAGCACCATCCTAGGTCCCTGGGCCCAGGGTGTCAGGCTGCCTCCCGGAAGCCCCTGAGCTTCCCTCTGCTCCCATGTGGGTCCAAGGACCGGCCTGCTCCCTCTCCCTTCCTGAGTGTGACAGGTGCCCTCAGGCCCCGCCCACGGCTGCATCCCTTGGCAGGGTGTGGTTCCACAGGGTTCCCTGAGGATCCTCCCCCTCCCCCTGCCCCCCGGCATACCCCAGTCGCCTCCTGCCCTCCAGGCCCCTGCCCCTGTTCCTGGCTTCACCTCCAAACAAGCTTCCTCCCCTCGCTTGGGGTCAGGGGCCACTTCGGGGGACCCAAGATGGCAGTGAGCGAGCTTGCCACATGTCTGAGGGCTCATGTGTCCCCGTGTCACACCTGTGCTCACACTTCCCCAAGTCTCCCATGGGACCACCCCTCACAGGCCAAGTGCTATTGCCCTGTGCCCTTGGCCTGAGGGGTCAGAGGCTCACAGGGAGAGGCTTGGCCTCCCCTGGCTTCAGCGTCCTCCATCGGGGCTGCACCTCGGCAGATCAAGGGGCTTTCAGGCCTGGACAGATGAGGCGGAGGAGCAAAGCCCACCCATGGCTCCCAAGGCATTTCCAGTGTCGAGGCGCAGCTGGGGGACGAGGCCCCTGAGGTTGGGGAGGACAAGCTTGGTCATTGGGCCCAGCCTCGGTCACCAGGATGGACCATGGTCTCGATGGGAGGACCCTGTCCGGCACTCCGTGGGAGGGAGATGGTGCCAAGGTGCCAACCAGAGCCTGAAGTTCTGCTGGGAACCAGGCTGAGGCCCCGCCCACCACGGCCTCTGAGGACGAGGCCAGTAGGTGTCAGAGAGAGCCAGCCCGGCCAGTTCCAACGGGCATGACGGTGGCCCACAGGAGCCATGCTGGCGCTGGGGACAGGGGACCTTGGCCCCACCAGCCCCAAGTGACAGATACCTCCTGGGCGCTGTTTGCAGCCACAGGGGGTGGGAGGGGGACACCAACACCCGGGCAGAGGTTTAACACCAAAAACTCTTACTGACTTGGTGCAGAGCCCACTTTGAGAATCAACTTAATAAAAGGCCACTTGCCTGGCATTGAGAATAGCCAAATGGCTGTCAGAACTTAATTGTCTCTGAGCTCTCTGTTTTGTAACTGGATAATTGTGATTTTGTTTTCTTATTAATGTCATTATTTTAAACTTCCTCCCCGACATTCTCCGCTGGGCCTCAGGATGCAGAGCGGAGGCGGGTCTCCCAAAGGCTCCCTCCGAGAGATAGGTGGGTCCAAAGAGCCTGGCTCAACTCAAAGCGCCGCTCCGTGGGGCGCTCACCCAGGTGGCCGTGGGAGCCAGGTCTCGGGGACGGCAGACACTCACTAGGTAGACAAGGGCCGAGGGGCTCCGGGCAGGGGCACGGCCTGGGCAAAGGCAGGGAGCCGAGAGGGTGGATGCTGAGGGAGGCTTGGTGAAAGCTGGGCGCTGCGGAGGGGGTGGGGGCCTCAGGGTCAGCGCTGCCAGTGGAGGGGGAGGGTGAACTTGACCTTGGATGTGTCTTGGTGAGTCGGGGGGAGGAAGCATCCATTGGCCCTGGCAGGGGATCTGCTGCCAGAGGGGGCCAAGGGGGATGGGGAGGAGAAGTGCCCTGCCCAGCTTATTCCTGGGCCAGCCGAGCCTGCCAGGGCAGAGGCTGGGGGCTGCCCTGAGGACATGTGCTTGGGGAAGGGACACCCCAGCCCTCTCCCAGGCACTTGGGCGGAGGCCGCGCCCACACTGGGAATTCGGGGCAGGTCCGGTCTGCATGCTGGGTCAGGGAAATGCAACACAATTAATTAGCCCCTAAAAAAAGCATTTGAAGTGTTTATTGCAGGACGGCGCTCCTGGTTTTATAAGCAGATGGGGAAATAAAGTGGTGGGGATGACAAGCCGGGAACAGCTGCACAGGGACCCGGAACCTAATTCATAATTCAGCAGACTAATCAGAGAACATCTTCTGCAGGCACTGTAATGAAGGGACGTGAGGCCGCAACTGATGAGACGCTCCCTGCCATGCAGCTACACGGACCATCGCAGCCCGAGGCCAGGCCCTGGGTCCCAGTGCCCAGTACCAGCCTCTTGACAGGCACTTTCTCAGCAGCAACGTTAGTCATAAACCCGTTTTCCAGGTGAGATACCGGGGCACAGGCATGGCCCCCCAGGGGCCCTGGAGCCCTGGTCCTCCTGCCCTGGGGCGGAGGTCACTTGGGCGCCCTCTCGTGGCGGGGCGTCACCCACGAGGCAGGCCTCCGGCGGGGGGTGGGTAGACTGAGGGCCATCGCCCCTCGGGTGGGGAGAGACTGGTCCAGCACGTGGAGCTGGCCAGAGCAGTGCCTGGAACAGCAGCAGGCACAGCCTTCTCCTCTGAGCACGGGCTGCACGGGATGGAGGCAGGGCGGGGAGCAGGGGGCCCTGGGAGGGTGACAGAACATAAAAATTCACATGCATTTTATGAATCTTCTGGCTCAACAGGAGTGCAGTGTTCACGGCAGGCATGACCGTAGAATGCGCCGGATGAAATATCTGTGACAGCCCTAAAGTCCTTGTTTTCTCCTCGGCTGCTGTTGAAACAATGGGAGGCAGAGGGTAGGCACCAGGCCTCCCTCCTTCCCACGGGCCCTGCCCCTCCTGGGGTTTCGCTGTGCCCCCACCCCTCCGCCAGGACCACCCCCCACAGGCTCTGCATTCCCTTCTGTATGCTGGTGTGTGCCTAGAAAGACATGGGACCCAGAAGAAAGCCCAGCCTGCCCTGCTCTGAGCAGCTCACAGCCTCCCAGCAGACACCAGGCGGCCAAACCTGTCACAGGCCTTTTCCCCAAACACACAAAACCGTAAACAGTATCAAAGTGGTCGATGCTGAGTCAGAGGAAGGCACGGGTGCTGTCGTGCTCCAACAGCAGATTGCAGGGGCTTTGTGGAGTTGGGCTTTGAGGCATAGGTAGGAGCTCAACAGTGTGAGACTTGCGGGTCACCATCCTCTGTGCCTCCAGGGCTGGATGGGATACAGACTTGGGTTAGAAAGAGACCCCTGAGTCAGATTCTGACCCCAACCCCACTGGAGCCCCCAGGCAGGCCTGGCTAGGGTCCTTTTCAGGGTCTCTTTCAGCCCCTAGATACAAGCTTCCAGCCTTTGGACCAGGGTCGCCTCCCTGCAGGCTGCATGGAGAGGGCTGCAGAGGGGGTTGAGGGGGTCACCTGCCTACCGCAGGTAACGAAGCGGCCCGATGGTGGCTCTGCAATCCGGGCAGGTGGGGCAGGCGGGTTCTGCTCCATGCGGGGTCTGCAGGGGCCCCTCAGGGGTACTCAGGCTGTGCCAGCTTTGGCAGGCTGGCTGCCCGACCCGGCCCAGCAGGCAGCCGCCTTCCCAGAGCTCTCAGACTCCCTCCTGGTAGCTCAGGGCCGAGTGCAGGAGGACGCTCTGGCTCAGAACCCTGAGCCTGGCTCAGCGCCATGTCCACTGACAGTGAGGGCCAGAGCCTGGGGCCGGGGAGAGATAAAGACCGGCCTCGTGGAGGCTTAAGGGATGTGTGGCCGCCTTCAGCAGCCCCATCGAGTCCCTGCAGGCCGGGCTCAGTACAGAGTGCTGGGGGCATCCAAGGAGCAGAAGCCCACCCAGACCCCAGCCAAGAGCCCACAGGCACCGAGGTCACCCTGGGAAACGGGACCAACTGAAGGGCCCCAAAGCTCCAGGCAGATCCCCTCAGGGGCATCTTTTCCAGAAAAAAATGAACAGGGAGTGATGCCAAGGGTCTAGCTGGGGCCTATCCTATCTGAATAGTGATGGGGGACAGACGCGCCAGGGTCCTCCCCTAGCCAGGCCCCCAGAGCGTTCGTGTCTGTTGTGCACACTTGCCACCTCCCACTCTGCCCCGCAGCCCCTGAGCAGGGGGCTGCACCTCCTGCCCTCGGCCCAGGGTGTGGCCCCCACGGGCAGCTCAGGGCCCCAAGAGGTGGGCCGAAGGGCAAGGCGGTGCCTGGTGTGATGGGGCCACTACGCAAGGACTCGGTGTGTGCAGGTCCAGCGCCCCACCACGGGCGGTTGCCTCACGGCCGCACTGTCCAGCACTCCGGGTTGGCCCTTCTGGAGTGGCCACAGGGGGCGACGCTTGGTGTGCACGCACATTCCCTGGCCGAGCCGGGCCTGTCCCGTGGGGCGGCCCCGGCAGAGGCAATCTCACTAAACAAACACGCTGGATTTGCTCTGTGTAAACAGCAGCCATTGCCGCACCACAAATGAGGGGCTGGAAGAATAACTGCACGCACCGCGGGGCCTGGGCGCCCGGCCCTCCAGGCAGGGACATAGGAGGCGGTCCTTTGTTCCCCACGGATGCCAACCATAGGGTGTCCCTGGGGGGAGGCATGGGACCCACCGCCACGTACCCAGCCCCTAGGGGCACCGAGTTGGACACTGGGGGACAGTAGAGGGCAAGGTGGATGCCGCCCCGGCCTCAAGTGGCTGTAGATGGCGTGCGGGGCCCAGCACCAGGCAGGACCGGCCCTGGCCCGCACCGGTGCCCACCACACAGGGCACAGCCAGCCCCACCTGAGCCCCACACTTGGGTGACGGCCACTTCCACCTCAGGGGCCTCCCAGGCCACTCGTGGGAGACTAGAGGGCAGTCAGCCCCTACGGGGTGATCTCCACAGAGCTCCCCAGAGGGGCCTTCGCTGGTGTGCACGCCACCGAGGAATGGAACCAAGCCTCTGGGGTGACAGGCCAACCAGGCATGAGCCCCTTTGCCCCTGGCAGAGCCCCTCCCGAGGGCTGCCAGGGACAGTGAGGCCATCGGGGTAGGAGCCCACCCCCACCCCCAGCTGGCTGCCCGCCCTGCCGCCCCCCCAGGCCCAGGGCCCTCCCGGAACTACTGGGGCCTGAGGAATGAGGTCCCCTCACTGTGGCCTCTGTGCCCACCGCTCACGTGAGGGCCCTGCCAGCCCCACCACGGGCTGAGGAGAGCACCCTCCAGCCCCTGGTGAAGCCCAAGGCAGGCCACAGGAGGACAACGCAGGAAAGGGACACTCATTTGTGGAGTGGGGGGATCCTCACTTTCCTTTCTCTAATTTTTCTCCATTTTCCAATTTTTCTTACACTGGCATGATTTTCTCACTTAACCAGAACAGAAAGTGTCATCAAGAAGAAACCAGGCTCCCCTGGGGCATGCGGGGAGCTGGGGGCCGGGGTTCAGGGAGAGGTCAGGCTCCCCCGGGGCTGAGTCCCTCCCAGGTGCAGACTGGGTGCCCACCCTGTGTGCAGCCAGCTGTTCCCCAGGGTGCGTCCACGCCTCCCCGGGCGCCAGCCTCGTGCCGCTGCCGCTGAGACAGTTGTGTTCACTTGTATCTAATGGGGCGCTTAGCTACTGGACGTGGAGCAATTCCAGTTTAATTAGGTGTCAGGAAGCTGGGCATTAACTAAAGTAACAGAAGAATCAGCACGAGGCCAGCTGGGCCCGCCTGGGAAGGCGGGAGGCCGAGTGCGTGGCCAGCACTGGCCGCACTCGCCTGCGGCATCCACCCCCGTCAACCTGACCATCTTCGAATCTTCTGTCACCACCTGCCGCTCAGGCCACTCACTGAAGGTCACGTGGGGCCTTGTGCCTTGAGCTCCTGGCCATACTGGGCCCAGGGCTGGGCCTCTCTGGGCTTTATGTGCTGACCCCCCGGGGAGAGAGGAGGGATGCCCACCGATGCTCGCCAGGCCCCTGGGGCCCTGGAGGCTTGTCACAGCCCATGTCGGCTCTGGCCAAAGCCCCCTCCCCACTCCCCTGTGACCCCCGGAGATGCCTGACCGCCACCGCTGGGCACAGACTGCGCTCAGCTCCTTGGACGGGCACAAGGGCTCAGGCTCACAGGGCAGTTGGGGTCCATGGCCAAGGGCAGAGGACCAGGAGGCAGGCCCTGACCCTGCAGCCTGCACGTGCGCCTATGGCAACGTCTCCCTCATCTCTTCCCTTCTCTCAGCCCTGCTGGGCCTGCACCCCAACAACCTAACCCACACTCACACAAAGGTTAGTTTTTTGTTGCATTTATAGGAGCCGCGCTATGCGACTTTTTATTTTAAGAGCAGGCAAACTGAGAGTTTTATATTTCTTTCTCTAAGGAAAAATGGAAAACTAGATTACGTGGCTTACAATATGGTCTCCAGATACACTTCACCCACCCAAACAGTCTCCCTGGTTCCCTCTGCTAGGGGCCTGACCTTGGGGCCTCACAGGTAGGGCTGCCCCTCACCCCAGGACAGGCTCAGGGATCCAAGGCCAGACCAGGGCCCAACGTTCTCTGGTCCAAGCCACTTCTCAGCCTTTACGCAGCATCACCTCCTTCCTCTTGGCTGTTCTACCTCTGTTGATGTGTCCTGTTCTCCACCCTCCCTCTCCTGCAGAGGCTGAACCGAAGGGTCAGAACAAAGGTGCACAGAGATCCAGGTGTCTGATGCTGCTCACCGGACACCTGCTGCCTGACAGGCCCCCGGGGCTGAGTCCGGGCCTCGAAATCCGCAAGAGCAAGAGGGGTTCGTGTTAAGGCGACGGGCCCTTCCTTTCTGCACTCAGTCACCTGGGTGCTGATTGGGCAGGAGCCATGGACCCCAGTAGGACTCAGGCCTGTCAGCCAGGGGTTCCCACTGCAACAGCCACACCATAAAGAGCCATCTTCAGGGAACACTCCCTTAGGCCACTCCAAGATACACTTTTCAGAAACCATTGAGTCTCCCAACAGCCCCGTTTCTATGAGCTCCTGGGGCTCAGCCAGGAGGTGACGATTCAGGGACACCCAGCCAGAGAACGGCAGAGTCATCCCTCCCAGAAGCCTCTGGAAGGGGGTTCTGAGCGAGGGCTCAGAGTCCCTGGCCTGGAGCGTGGGCTTCTTGCCGTGGGAGAGTCCCCGCCTGCTCTATGCCGAGACAAACGCTCAAAGTTTATTGACGTTTCCCCTAACGATGATGATATTTTCCCCATCAGTCGAGACCCAGATCAATGGCATTTGAGTAACCGGAGACTGATGTTAATTAAGTCTTGGAAGGTTTGGTGACCACGCTTAAGAGAGGACCCCTCACTGCTGGCTGCAGAGGGGGTGGTGGGGACTGGACCCTCTCGTGCCTGAGCTGGAGGCAGGCAGGGCAGCCACCTCGGCATCCTTGGGCCCTGGCCTGAGACTCCCCGCCAGTCTCCCAAGGTCAGCATGTCCTCTGTCCCTGGCGGGTCTGAGTCTCAGCCCACGGGGCAGGATTGGCTGGGATGGGAGCTGGCCCCTCCCCCAGGCCCCACTTCTGCAGCTGGACCTTGGGCAGCGCTGGGTCCCTCCCCTCCCTGACCCCCATTTCCTCGTCTGTAAAATGAGGCAAGAACACCTCCCCAGCAGCCCAGGCCCCACCTCACAGGAAGCAGGGGCACATTATCTCTCCCCGCCAGTCACCTCATGGAATCGCCCTGAACTTGTTCCAAACTTCCTTCCCCTGGCCTCATCCTCTCAGCTCCCACCATCCCTGGACCTCCCCACGGGGAGCTGAGTCGGGGTCCACAGGACAGCCGCTGCCCACGGCAAGTGTGTCTGTGGCCTTGGATCTGCCCTGACTCCCGCTGTCTACCTGCTGCCCGCCCCTACTGAGGAGGGAGAGGCAGCCCCGAGGGGCAAGGCCCCTAGGCACATGGTTCTCCCCACCCTCTGCTCCGCCCCCGAGCCCACAGCAGACTCAGCCTCCTCACAGAGACTGAAGCCGCAGCCGGGGGCCAGCATCTCCTGAGCCCACCCAGCACCCCCACCGCGGGGCTGCACAGAGGCTGCCCTCAGGACTAGCCTGGGCCCCAAGGGACCCCGACAACAGGCCCCTCAGCATCCAGTGAGAGAGCCTCGCCCTTCACCCAAACCCACCTTCCAGATGAGGCAAGTGAGGCCCGACTGCAGAGCAGGGAAGGGCCCGGCCCGCCCACCGTCCAGGAACCCTATGTTTCTGTCCCTGTCCTGACTCCTTTGGTCAGGGTGCGTCCCAGGAGCCCTCCTGATAGGTCATCAGCCCCTGCCTGACCAGTGCAGGAGGCGGGGAGGGGGGCAGACAACGGGCTTATTGCAGCAGCTCAACCTGCTGGGCTGGGCGGGAGGGCGGCAGGGCCAGCGCCACCCACCCAGCTGCATCACCCGCTGCATCAGGGCCAAGGCCACTGGGTGCTCACATAGCGGACAGCTGACTCCTGCATCGGGTCATTTGCCGGGCACAGGAGGAGAGCAAGTGGGGCCTGTGGAGGAGCTTTAATGAGCAATCGGGCTTGGAGGAGCGATCCCGCTGAGGGCCTCAGAGCCTCTGACCTCGGATCAGAGAACTGACAGGCTAATGAGGGAGCGCTGGCCAAGGGAGACTCCTAGGGCAGTGACCCCTTGCCAGAGGTCGAGAGGGTCTGGACCTGAGGGCCTAGGCTGGGGGCGGGGGTGGGAGTGGCCAGGGCCAAGCGCCTGCCCTCAGGACCTTGGGCAGCCCCAAATTTTTCCGGGCCTCAGTTTACCCATCCTGGCGTGCCCTTGGAACAGGAGCAATGAAGGAGATGGTTCTCTCCAAAGTGGGAGATGGGGAAACTGAGTCTGAGACCTCACCTGCCTCGCCCATTGCCCCGGCGACATCTGCGCAGAGACAGAAGGTCCCCAACCGACCTCCCTGTGGGGCTGCCGCCTGTTCTTAATCTTGCACCTTGAAAAACTTTAGGCTCTCAAAAAAGCTGCAAGAGCAGGTTAAGTGGCCATCTGCCTGCCCCTGGCCCACCATCAGGCACTGGGTGCCACCCTGTCCCTTTGTGGCTTTGTGGCGTGCCGTGCAGGGACAGCACTGGCCCCAGAGAGGGGACAAGGTGGCTTTGAGGCCTCTGGAAGCTGTGATGACTCGGGGAGGGGTATAAACATGATGGTCCTGCCTGAAGGTCAAAGTGAGGGGACTGCACATGGTGTCAGCTGCGAGTCTGACCAGGCGGGGCCAGGATCTAGAATCAGAAAGAATGGCTCACATGAAAGACAGCAGGTCCCCAGGTCCTGCCCCGTCCCCCCACCCCCCAGGGCTCCTGGCATTATCTGAGCCGCTGTCCAGGGCTGGCAGAGTTCACAGACTCAGGGCAGCAAGTGCCAGGTCTCCCATGCCTGGCATTGCCCTCCTCTCCCTACGGGTGAAGGCTTCACACCGCTAAATGCTTCAGACTGCAGGCCTAGAGCAGCCCTCTAGAATCACTCAGGGTGGCACCAAGTGACCACTCACATTTTAGTGAGAATTGGTGGATGGAGCAGCCCTGTGCCAGATCCCAGGAGCACAGCAGGGTAAGCCCAATAGTAGAGGGTTACTCCCAGGGACCAAGAGGCTGCAGACAGTGGGAGGACAAAGGACTGGCCCCCGAAGACAGAGGATGCCCCTGCCTACCAGCCCTGAGACCCAGGACACCTGCAGGGTTGGGGCAGAGACTCCTGGGCCCCCTGAGCCAACCCTGCAGCTGCTCCACGAGCCCCTGTGGAGCAGAGTGAGAGGCAGGCTCCACCCACCATCCTAGTGATTGAGCAAGACCCCAGACTCTCTGCAGGTGGGTGTGGGGTCCTCACCTCTGGGTGTGGATGGCACCAGCCCTGGTGTGTGAGCCCCGGCAAGTGGGCGAGCGAGGGCTCCTTTGGACATGCCCCAGCCCAGGGGACTCAGCCGTGCCCCAGCACCAAAATGCCCACGCTGTGCAGGCGTCGGCAATTCTGATGGGTTTTCACTTAACTTTCTCTTGATCACAATTACTTTGAAAACTATTAAGTGTAGTAATTAATCATTAAGTAATTATTGCCTGCTATTGTACTAATTATCTGGCCATCGGGGGTGTCACCAAGATTTTTAATTGTTGGTAATACTTCTTGAACAAACTTCTCTACGCGTTTGCTCCCTCCCGGGGTGAGGCAGGGAGGGCCCACCGGCCTCCGAGTGGAAGGCCCTGCCCCAGTGAGTGCGTCCTGGGCCCTGGGCAGGACCCAGCTCCCTCCACACCCCGCAGGGCCCTGAATGCATGACCAGGAGTATGGCCCTCTCCCCGAGGCTGCACCCCCAGCCCCAGGCCGGCAGTCTCTCTGAGGCCTGCTGGGAGGATGGCATCGGGGAGACTGCAAAGTGTCCACCACGTGGCAGGCACCCACTGACAGCCCCACTGTCCCAAGGTCAGTCCCCAACCACTCGCTCTAGGCCCATGAGCTCCCACAAGCCTTACTGCCCACTCAGCCCCACGGCAGTCTCCAGCGTCCCCAAGAACTCTGGCTTCGGCTCTGTGACCAGCAGACACTGGAGGAGCCACCAGGAGCCACTCTCCTCGTGTGCACGGGCAGCTGCAAGGATGGGACAGCAGTGCTGGTGGCTGAGTGGGGCTAGGGATTCCTGGGGCAGGATGGAGCTGGCACCACGGAGTGACATTATGCGATCCCAGTGACCTAGCAGCACAGTGGGCACAAGCTCCCCACTCACTCCCTGCTGTTCTGAGGGTCCTCACGGTAAGGCCACCCCACCGATGCTGGTCCTCAGCTGGCAGCACGCCCTAGGGCCCCTGGTGGGCACCATCCCACTCTGTCCTCATGGCCTGCTGTGCAGAGGACACTGTGTCACCCCATGTCCCAGGTGAGGAAACCAAGGCTCAGAGGCAGGAGACTGGCAAAGCCAGGCTCTGCCCGCCTTGCCCAGATGCAGACTCTGCACAGCTGATGCCACCCAGCTGCTTCTGCCAAGCACCCGGCCTCGACCCCAAGCCACTCCCTTGGCTCCCACAGCACTGGCGCTCCCTAGCTCTGGGGAGGCCACAGAGGCTACCTGCCAGCCTGGGTGATGCGGGTGTGGACAGACTGGGGACTCCTCTGCCCATTCTCCACCCACGGTGGCTTCCTCTGCTTCAGCCTGGTCACATAGAACTTGAGTCAGTGCTGAGACAGGAGGGGGCACTGGGAGTGTCCATGAACTGAGGGCACTGGGAGTATCCATGAACCGTGGACATTCAAAGGCCCAAGTTCTTCAAGACCTGCTGAGCCTGCCCTTCTTTCCTCCTCACAATGTGCTCCCCAACGAGTAGCCATGTCTGACGTTCCGCCAGTTGCCATCAGACCAGTGTGGAGGCTCCTATGCTGGAGCAATTATTGCCAAATGATGGCGAACTCAAACGTAGTATGGGCTTGTCAACATGGAGTTCCAATAGTGGTGGTGATGGCACAGTCACAGAGATTGTAGTGACAGTGGTGGTGGTGATGATGATGGTGATGATGGTGAAGGTGGTGGTGGTGATGATGGTGAAGGTGGTGGTGATGATGATGGTGATGGTGGCAATAGTGGTGGTGGTGAAGGTGGAGGTGGTGGTGATGGTAATGGTGGTTGTAGTGGTGATGATGATGGTGGTGATGGTGGTGGTGGTGATGGTGAAGGTGAAGGTGGTGGTGATGATGATGATGGTGGTGGTGTTGATGGTGGTGGTGATAATGATGATGGTGATGGTGAAGGTGGTGGTGATGATGGTGATGGCAATGGTGGTGGTGTGGTGATGGTGGTGGTGGTGGTGGTGAAGGTGGAGGTGGTGGTGATGGTGAAGGTTGTGGTGATGGTGAAGGTTGTGGTGATGATGATGGTGGTGATGGTGGTGATAGTGGTGGTAGTGAAGGTGGTGGTGATGATGATGGTGATGGTGGCAATAGTGGTGGTGGTGAAGGTGGAGGTGGTGGTGATGGTAATGGTGGTTGTAGTGGTGATGATGATGGTGGTGATGGTGGTGGTGGTGATGGTGAAGGTGAAGGTGGTGGTGATGATGATGATGGTGGTGGTGTTGATGGTGGTGGTGATAATGGTGAAGGTGGTGGTGATGATGGTGATGGCAATGGTGGTGGTGTGGTGATGGTGGTGGTGGTGGTGGTGAAGGTTTTGGTCATGATGCTGGTGTTGGTGTTGCTGGTGGTGATGGTGGTGAGGATGGTGGTGAAGGCAGTGATCACAGTGGTGGAGGTGAAATGGGCAGGTAGTGACAATGATGGTGGTGATGGTGGTGATAGTGATGGTGGTGGTGATGATGATGGTGATGATGGTGAAGGTGGTGGTGATGGTGGTGGTGGTGGTGATGGTGGTGGCGGTGGTGAAGGTGGTGGTGATGATGGTGGTTGTGGTGGTGATGATGGTGGTGACAATGGTGGTGCCAATAGTGGTGGTGTGGTGACAGTCATTGTGATGGTGGTGGTAGTGAAGGTGGTGGTCATGATGGAGCTGTTGGTGTTGGTTGTGGTGGTGGTGAAGGCGGTGGTCATGATGGTGGTGTTGGTGTTGCTGGTGGTGAAGGCAGTGGTCACAGTGGTAGTGGTGAAGGTGGGCAGGTAGTGGCAACGATGGGGGTGATGGTGGTGACGGTGGAGGTGATGGTGGCAATGATGGAGGTGATTGATGGTAATGATGGTCATGTTCACGGTGACAGCAGTGATGATGGAAACTGATTCTCCAGGACCCAGAGTGTCCAACAAGCAATGTCGTTGCCCAAGCACCTCTGCCCCAAACAGCCACTGGCCCCTTCCCTGCCTGGTGGGCTGTCCTCTGGAGGCAGGAAGAAGGAGAGCTTGACCAGACCTGACAGGACAGCGGTATATCTTGAGCTCAGAGAGAACATTTAATCTTAGTTAAAAATAAATAAGTCCAATTATCGGAGAGGGAAAAAATAGCCTAGTATTTACTGCAAGTGAATCGAAGGTAATTACTCTGGGAAAAGTCCCCTTTAAGGATGTTGGGCACCATACCCTTCCTGTCGGCGTCACGACTGGCAGGTGGGCCACTTTGCAAGCCTGGTGGGAGGGAGCAGGGAAGAATGGCCCTGCCTCCCCCCAGGGAGTAGGTCCCCCTTCTGTCCTTCAGGGCAGTGGCTGCAGGGATAACAATGCCCTCTCTTCCCTGGCCAGTCCCCAACTGTTGGCCAGGCCCTGACCCATCATCCCTGGATTCCTGGACACCGTCCCAATCCAGACTCTGGCAGAGGGATGACTCTGGACATCCCCAGGCCCTTGACTTGTCCACTCTGTTGCTTATCCACTGTATGACCCCAGACAAGCCCTTCACCTCTCTGAGCCTGTGTCTCACCTGGAAAATGGGTGATGAGGCAGCTGCCCCCCAAAGGGGTGGTCCATGTTGATGGTCTGTGTCCCTTTAGCAGGAAGCAGGGAGAAGCTGGCCTGTGACAACAACCTGTCTGCTGTGTAGACAGCAGGGCCTCGCCTTCCCTCCCCAGAAGCCAACTCAGCCCAAGGGGTTCACCATAAGCACCTCCCCCAGGCTCCCAGCCTGGCCCTAAGACAGAACCCTGAGCCTCAAAGCCTCTTAGGCAGGGTGGTACCGCGCAGGCCTCTTGAGGCAGCGGCTGCTCCTGCTCACCCTGGCCGGCCCTGGGCAGCCTGCAGTCAGGTACAAAAGGACTTTCAGGAGTAGCAGAGCTGGATCTGGGGCCAACTGCCTAGCTGGGCCCAGGACCCCTGCCCCGAGTCTGCTGATGGCCTGGCAGACCTCCCACCCCAGCCTGGGGGCCTCCTGCCAGCCCCCTCCTGTGTGACCTGGCCCTGCCGGCCTCCTCTCCCCTTCCTGGTCCCCTGGTGAGTGAGGTCACCTCCCCCAGAACCAGCGCCAGGGTCTGCTGGGATTAGGGGCCTGGTGGTGACCCCAGCCCTGATCCCCAGGCCACAGGAGCCCGGCCCTGTGCCTGAGTGCGCACACGGCCGCAGGTGATGAGCAGGAGGAACCACCGCTGTAATTAGCAGGAAACGTGCCTCCTTTGCCGGGAGGAAAATCCCATCTTGGAAATACTCATCTGATGCAAGTTCAATTTCACCCGCGGGGCCATAAACCCTTTTTCCAATCACCTGGTGCCATTGGCCGCCAGCGCCGTAATCCTGGGGATGTTATTTAGAGCCAAGACATCACAAAAAAAAAAAAAACCAGGTCTGAGCCCCACAAGGAGCCCCCTCCATTCCCCGCAGAGGCTTCGGGAGACAGACGGTGCCCAGCTGGGCAGGGACGTGGGCGTCCTGGGCAGCCACCGAGTCACTTCATCGCCCTCCGTGACCAGGCCGGCAGGGCCGGAGACGGGCCCTTCCTGGGGGGGCAAGGTTGAGGCCTGGCAGCTCAGCCCACTCTGCCCTGTGGCTCTGCCCCAGCAGACACTGCCCCCGCGTCCCAACACCGTCGCCTGGCCCCATCCTCCCCGGGATTCGTATCATCTCACAGCCTTTCTTTAAAAATCGTTCCTTGATTACCGAGGGTAATGCTGAAAATATGTAATTGAATCTCCAAGAAATTACCATTTTTATAACTTGTGCCCAGTTCCTGAGATAAATTAAACGTCTCCCTCGTATGGCGAGTGGCTCGCAGCGCGTCCGTGAGGGAGACACTGCCCTTCGCGGTCGATGCGGGCCTTATTCAGAAGAGCACTCCCGGGCGGCTCCACCGCGCAGCTCCCAGTGGGCAGCAGTTGGCTCCAGAGGGCTGGCCGGCTGCATACTCCAGTGGGCGGGCTGGTGGGTGGGCGGCTCCTTTGCTGGGTAGTGGGCTGATGGTGTGGGTCACTGGTGGGGCCTGAGGCCAGAGGAGGGGACAAGGTGGAGGAGGGGCAGCTGTGAGCAGTCCTGGCGGGAGGGAGGGAGGGGGACCCACCTGCCCCTCCAGTGGACCCAAGTTGACCCCAGGGAGCCAGCTGCCCGCCAGGCTGGGCCGGGCACCTGGGGTCCCATGGCACCTCCAGTCAGCCCCTGAGAGGCTCGGAGGGGCCAGCAGGGAGTCGGTTGGTGGTATGTTGGTCGGCTGGTGAACGGGCAGTTGACGCGCCCCCTGCCAGCTGGGCAAGCGGGCGGCCTTTCACCTTCTCGGCCAGGAAGCCGGAGCTCCCAGGCTGTGGACTGAGTTTGCTGCAAGTGTCTGCAGGCTGCACTCAGCAGACCCCACTTCAGAGGACATAACAGCGAGATGTCACAAGGGAAAGCCGAGAGAGGGGTGCACCAGTCTCTGCTTCCCGAGACAGAAGGAGGGAAGCCCGAGGAGCTACTTCCACTGCAGACGTCCGGGCGGACTCCGGCCAAGGGCAGTGAGCTCAGGTCACCAGGAGCCTGGAACCGGGCACTGAAGGCTGACCTTCTCCTGGAAGGTCAGGAGGCCTTGGGCTGAGCCCTCTGCTGATGGAGAGGGGACTGGAACGGGGCGGGCCAGGGAGGATGATGGACAGCCCAGGAAGGGACTGGGTACCCTGCACCCCGTGACTATGCACCGCCTCCTCTCCATCCCCACCTGGCCCCCCAGGGGGCCCTGCAGCCCAGGGCTCATCAGGAGGCCCTGGTGGCATCATCGGTCTGGAAAGCCTGTGGTCAGGCGGCAGTGTGTGACTTCAGTCCACTTGGCAGCCGTGTGCTCTGGAACAGGGTGAGGGAGCTCTGACAGCCGTCATCACACTCTTCCCGCCACACGGAGCTACAGTCACGGGGACAGCTCCTGGGGACGAGGCCCGGCCCAGGCCCCAAATGCCCAGGGTTGAGAGGGCCTGTGCCCCGTGCTCTCTCTGGCCTGCAGCCCCGTACCCTAACTCAGAGCTTCCAGCCCACCCCCAGGCCCTGCCCACTTGCCTCTGACTTCTCAGGTCCTGCCTGGTCCTGACAAGGCCCATCCCCAGATCCCGGACAGCCAACCTCACCACCCCTGCTCTCAGCCCCACACCCGGGAGCCTGTCTCACCAGGACAGGGCGCGGACTGCTGGCCTGGCTCCAGGAAGCAGGGCTCGTGAGGCCCCCGGGCTGCCCAGGGGTCTGAAGGCCTCAGTAAGGGCTGGCTCACCTGATGCTGAGAGGTGGCACCTTGGGTCTTCAGACCCAGGGCTGGGGAGCCTGAACTGAGACTCCCAAGGCCCTGACCCCAGCACACAAGTCAACATCTGGTGTGCCCACCTGGATGCTGTTGCGAGAAAGAACAGTGGTGGTCATTCTCAATTTGGGGGCCGAGGCAACGCTTAAAAGTGGGGTTCTCACATCCCTTACCCCTGCCCGGTCTCCTTTCTAGTCCCCATCCACAGCCTCCTGGGCAACTCCTCCCTGTGGCTTGTGTCTTGGAGACCCTGCAGGGACCCCCGTCCTGACTCCACTCTGGCCCCCTGAGGGCGGCAGTCCTCTCACTGCTGTGCCTCTGCTGCCTCTCAGCTCTCAGCACCTGAGCCACTTCCTAGCCAAGGCCTCACAGCCCGACCGACCACCATGGTCGCAGGCCCTTGCCAGAGGCAGCTGTGCCCCCAGGACCCCTCACACCACCCTGCGAATGACAGAATGACCCAGGGCTGCCAGGCAGGGCTCTGTGCTGGGGAAGGAGCCCCAGCCCCTTGAGAGGGAGCAGGCGAGGGCCCCTGAGGAGTGCGGGGTGAGTCCCAGGATGATTTATTTCAATGTTCAGTGTGAACAGTGGGGTGGAACCCCCAAAGGACATTTCCACCCCACAACGGCCAGCTGCTGCCCCAGGCCCTCACAAAACCACAGATCCAAGTGGGAGGGGGTTTCTCCCCTGCACTGTCCCTCCCTCTCTAGAAGCTTCAGCCTGGGCAGATCGCCCCCCACCCCCCCACCCCCCCAACCCCCCACCACCGCTCCTCCCCACCCAGGGGCGGCCCCCTGCCCTGGGCTTGGGGTCCCCTGAAGCCTGCAGCTGGTCTGCAGGGCTGTGGCGCCATCTGGTGGTGGATCCTGGGACCTACACCTTGGCTGGCCAGGAGAACAAGAGGTGTCCTTCAGGGGTGGGAGCACCTGCCTCAAGGAATACTAGCGCCGACTGTGGCCGCTCGAGGTCTCCGCCCCTCACTGACCTTCGGTCTCTCACTCAATCCCTTCGGGCCCATGGCCCAGGCACAGGGACAGGCCAGGAGCTCATGGCCCATCACCGTCCACGCCCAGCAAGAGCTGGCTAGGGACAGAGGCAGAGAGCTGGGTGAGCAGGCATCCTGGATTCTGGCCCCAGTAAGGACCTGGTGAGGTGACCCTGGTACTGACCATCAGGCACTCTGGCCACGCTGGCTTTCTGGGCACCACTGTCCAGCTGGCAGGGGTAGATGGGCATGGGGGACAGAGAAAGTGCTGAGCCTAGCTGGGTGAGATCCTCTGGGGGGGGGGTGTCTCTGGGCCCAGGCAGGGGTGGGCACATCCGGTTCTCCTTCCCTGGAGTGCAGGGGCCCACGCAGCCCCCAGCATGGCCCCTCCCCAGCCTGGAGCCCTCAACGCCTCGGCTGATGGTAATTTATTGGGGCTGCATGTCCCTGAGAGGATTTTCCTTGACATTCTTATTATCTTTTCTGATTCTTAAATAAAAAATGTGAGCAGTGGGTTCTGGAGAGTCACCCAGGAAGGGAAGACAAATGACCTGCCACAGCCCCATGCCCAGGGAGCTGCTCGGCTGTGCTGGGGACAGGGCAGACAAAGGGTCTACTGCCCCAGCCTGGGCCTGTGCAGGGGGACCGCCCAGGGTGGCTCTCAAGGGCCCGCCCACCCAGCGCCCTCCTCTGCCTTTCACCTGCACCCTATTCCTAGGGCCTGCCTCAGCCTGTCCCCCATCCAGAAGGGCTGCCCCCACAGGCTGGGGAGGGGAGGGAGGCTCCCTGTGCTCAGCCACATGTGTCTGCTCACCCAGAGCGTGCCCATCCTCTGGCCCTGGGGTGGGGCAGTCACCCCTCAGGCCAGCCCATCCTTCTCATGGTCACACCCAGTCCTGGCTCTGACTCTAGAGGCCCCTGAGAGGTGCAGGACCATCCGCAGAGCCCCAGGGGCCCCACCAGTGGCCACCTTCTGTCTGTTACACACTCAGAGCAAAGGAGAACTCATCCCACCCCTGGGAAGGAGGTGAGGGATCAAGAGAGACCTGCAGCCCCTGGCGAGGCGATCCCCCCAGCCAGGCTGCATCAGGAAGGCTGCAGGGCCTGAGGGACACACAAGGTGGCTCTGAGGGCTGGAGGGGGAGGGCCTGGGCCAGGAGCCCGGGTTAGGGGGCACAGAAATGGGGCTCCTCCCAAGGAGCTGCAGCTCACCCAGGGACCCCGAATTCCATCTGCTGCAGACCCGCTTCCCAGCTTTTGAAATCAGCTCAGGACATTGAATGTTGAGGCCACAGTGAGTCCCGGCAGGAGCGCCCCAGCCGTCGCTCAGGGCAGGAAGGGTGTGGGCATCCACAGCCACCTCTCCCTCCCCAGCCCCACCCCTGCTCCCAGGCTCCAGGCTCCCTGAGGCCATTGGGCGTCATAGCAACTTGGGCAGGAAGCGGCTGCCATGGCAACTGGCGACCAGGGAGACGCAGGCTGCCTGGCAGCAGGGGCCGTGGCCTGGAGCTCCCCACAAAGTGCACTCGAGCCCCACTTCCCGCCCATGGCCAGGAATTCCGGCTGGTGCCTGCACCCAGGGCAGACTCACATCCACCCCGACACGGGCGCCCTGGAGCCCAGGCTCCATGCAGACCCCACCACCCCAATCCAGGACACTGATTTTCAGGGTACTTTGCATACATTAGCATATCTGTCCCTATACATGGAAATGCCACCAGGACTATGGATCCCAAGCATCCGCTCTCGCTCTGAGAGCCCCCCTCCACTGGGGCGTTCTGGAGCCGAGGGCCACATTGCAAGGACCACAGGGAGGGGGTGAGGAAGGTTTCAGGGACTTGGGGTCTTCAGGGCTGGGCTCTGAGCCACCAGCAAGCCTTCCAGACGGGGGCACAGCCTAGGTAAAGGTGGGGGTGCAGCAAGCTGCATGGGGCTCCCCAGTCGAAAAGGAGGCGCCCTGGGGCCATGGGCAGGGGAGGATGTGCAAGTGGGGTGGGGTTCCTGTGTCATCAGGGTGCCCTGGGCACCTCCTCGAACCCGCCCAGGGATTGCTGCTGCCTTCAGGCCTTGAAGCCCAGCCTGGACTGCCACAGTGAGACACAAGGACCCCAGGCAGCTGTGGCTGCTGTTCTTACAGGAGGAAGGACCTCTCTCTCCCCATGTAACGTTCCCAGGCACCCACCGGCACCTGGCAGGCTTGGGCACCAAGCACAGGATGCTGTCCCCACTCCACCTCCCGGCCCCCTCCCCACACCAGCTGCCAGCTGCCCAGAGTCGTTGCCCCATCCCCCTTCCTCGTGGCCCTCATGGCCAGCCATCTCACCTGGGAAGTCCTCCAAGAGGCCTTCCTTGGCCCCCACCTTGAGTGGCCCCCAGATGGGTACTCTGAACTGAGCCTATCCCGAGACCCACGAGACTCCAGATAGGAGCCTCAGGGCCGAGGCTGAGGGGGTCTTGGGGGAGGAATCCCATGGGGCCCTGCCTCGCTCCAGTGGCTGAGCAGACTCCCCAGCTGGCTGGGCAGTTCGGGGGACAGATGATGCCTGAGGGGGGCTCAGGCCTATCCTTCCCAGCTCACGCCCAGCCACAGCCTGTCCTTACTGGCTACATAGACACCCCCTGCCCCAGAAACACGGAGGGGCCTCTGGGGCTAGGGCCACAGGCATCCGGCCTGGCGCAGCCTGCGGACTGTGCACGCCACCTCCTTGGTTGGTGAGCTCCCCACCAGCGGCCCCCGCAGTATATCCATCCCACAAAGGCAACAGGAGTGAGACCACCTGCGGACAAGGGATTTCAACAAACTGCTTAAGACGGGAAGTAGGGGTGGACTGAGCAGCGCAGCCCAGGTGCGGACAAAGCAAGGACAGAAACACGGGGCTGGCTAAGGAGTGGCTTGGGGTGACTGTCCAACACTTGTGAGGGACAGCGGGTGACACGGGGACTGCCCAGGCCGACTCCCCCAGCCATCCCATCCAGACCGCAGCCCTGCAGTCTGCCTGAGGCGGGAGGCCGCCCTTCCAGGGGCCTGGCCCTCAGGAGCTCCGGGTCCTCGCGGGGAGAGACCCTGGCTCTCTCCTGCCTCCCTTCCACACAGGAGCAGAAAAGCCGAACACTGAGGATAGTGTCTGATGGGAAATCCTAAGACCGAAGACAAAAAAGAACCACAAAGAGAACAGAGAAAACACAGGAAGAAAAAGCTCCTCCCCCAAAACCCACTTCATCCCTACAACAAAACAGGACGCTCTGAGGAAAGAGGAGGGGTCACTTAAAGGACAAGCGAGCTGGGTTAGAAATCCAGAACGTGGTTGCTGGAATTCGGACCAGCAGCTGTGGTGCGAGGCCCCCTCGAGCTCCTGTGGGAGAATGCCCACTGAGCTGATTCTCTCCCAGCCCGACATCCAACAAGTGTGAGGACAGAGCAAGATGCCTTCAGGCCTGTGAGGGGCCTCATCATGTATCCCATGTGACAGGCCACTCCAGAACTTAGTGGCTAAAGCAAGCACAATTCAGCCCGGAGCTTGGTGGCCTGGCCAGCCCCAGGGGGTGGTTCTCCGCGGGTCTCACTCTGCTTGTCAACCCACCTTCAGGCAGCTGGGACCAGCTGGGATGACAGAAGCCTCCCTCCCCATGACCTCAAGTCCTACAGGAAGGCCACACCTCCCCCACAGAAGACACTCTCCAGAAGAGCAAGAGAGTGATCGCGGCCCTACACACGAGCGTTGTTCAAGCTCTGCAGCCCGCAACTTAGTGACAGCCCATCAGACTAGTAAATCCCAGGCTAGCCCAGAGTGCAGGGTGAAGGGAGGGGCTCCATCTCTTTCTGTGAAGGGGCAAAGTCACATTGCAGAGGGGCAAGGACGCCAGGAGAGGAGGGATTTGTGGCTGTTTCTACTACATAGGGACTCGAGTTTCATCTCATCTACCTTTCTGAGGATGTTACTTGAGGATGTGCTTCCACCACACAAGGGAGGAAACTGAGAGAGAGGAGGACATGGAAACAGGGGCTCCAGGAACAGTGTGGGGGGCGGTAGGACAGAGAGCAGAACAGAATGTTGGAAAGAAGGGAGCAGAAACAAACCAGGGGCCTGAGTCTGGCTCCACCACAGGAGTGTGCTCTGCGGTCACTAAAGGGGCCTCTGAAGCAGCAGAGGGCAAGCTCGAATCTGCTTCCATTGCTCAACAGGAGGGCGGCCTTGGGCCAGCGACTAAATGTCTTCATGCCTCAGTGTCCCCACCTGTGAAGAGGATATAGTAATTGTCCTTAGAGGACCATTAAAGTAAATGTTCAATAAATAATATATTTTTTAAAAAACTTGGAGCTGTTTTAGGCAAAAAAGCCAGATTGTGGGATGATCACCTCTGTGAAGGGAGAGCAGTCATGGTGCTCAGCTGCGTGGGATGTGCAGCTGTCCCCCGAAGCAGGCGCTGGGGCAAGGACCTCGAGGTGGAGGGAGGTGGTGCTGGACACCTGGCTGCTGTCCAAGTTTGTCTCTGCCATGTGACTGTACCACCTGTGTTACAAGCAGGTGAGGGGTCGGGGGCATGCAGACAGGGTGACCAGGTAGGCACTTGAGTAACAGGGGCGCTACCTTCCCTGGGTGGGTCCCACTAGCCCTGGCTCTGGCCACCGCCCTGGCCCATTGTGACCTCCCTGGCCGTGCCTAGACCTTTGTGACAGGCGCCCCTGAGGCAGACCTGTGAGCCGTGACACCCAGAAAGCCCTCAGTGAGAGAGTGGCAGGTTGGACCAGGCCAGAGCCTGGACCTGGGGTCAGGAAGGGGTCCCAGGGAGGTATGGAGGGGCCGAAAACCCTGGCCCCCTGTGGCCACTCCCACCTCCAGTGCCCCCAGTCCCCAGCTTCGAGCAGCCACGGAGGATGCTTGGACCCACCCTGCCAGGGATTTGTAAGGTGGCCCTGTCTGGTGCCTCTCAGCTCCACTCACTCAATGGAGTCAGCCAGGCCTTTCCCAGCCCCAGGGGCAGGGGGCGGGGTGCCCCGGGTAGGCAACGAGGCCCCGGGTGGCTTTCGTGGAAGTGAAGAGGGAGAGATGCAGCGGCAGAGACCGAGAGACCCAGCGGGGGCAAGACAAGGACAGATGGAGGCAGGGCTGGGGTGGGGCTGGTCCCTGCACTCAGGACAAGAACAGGGGGCCCCCAGGCGGGGAGGCGGCCCCAGCTCAGGGCCCAGAACCTGCCCTTGCCCGCCCCTGCCTGTGGGGGCAGGGACCCCAGCCTCACCCAGGGCAGCCCCCTCCCAGCTCCAGAGTGTGCCCCTGGGGCCTGCAGAGCAGTCCTTCCTCCAGCTGGAGCAGGAGAACCAGAATCTGGTGAGTGAGGGGCCTGTGGCGGCTGCAGGGCTGGCCCGGGCTCAGAGCCCGTCTGTGTAATGGGCTCGCGGCAGTTCCCAGCCCGCGCCGCGTAGGTCTCCTGCCTGAGAAGCAAGCGGCTGTGATGGGCCTTCTGTTTCTCTGCCCCACCCCCAGAAAAGGCAGAACCAGGACCTGCGGGAGCAGCTGGGAGCCCTGCTGGGGCCAGGGCAGCAGTTCCTGCCCCTGTGCCCGGAGCACTCGAGCTGCACTGCCCTGGCCTGGGTGAGTGCGTGCAGAGGCCGGCAGGACAGAGGGAGGGGGGCTGGCAACCACGCTGTCACTGCACGTACCACGCTCCAGCCGGCTCCGAGCAGTCCCGGACTCAGATGTGGCCGTGGCCTGAGGGCTGGACCCTTTGGCTCCTCCACAGCCCCCGGAGCAGGCAGGCCCCCGGCCCCCAGAGGACAGGCCACCCTTGCAGCTGCTGCGGCGGGAGCTGTGCCGGGGCGAAGAGGCCTTTGTGCAGCAGTCCCAGGTGGGCCAGGGAGCTGGGCGGTGGGGCCGGGTGGGCGGTGGGGGGGTCCACCATGCAGCAGTCCCAGGTGGCAGAGGAGGAGGGAGCTGACCACCACGGGCCCTGCCCATGCCCACACTGTGCCCCTCCCTCCCCCAGAACGAGCTGCAGCAGATCCGACTGTCCTTTGAGAGGAAGAAGATGGCCATTACTGAGGTGCCCACTGGGCTGGGGTGGGAGGGGGCGCTGGGGAGCCCAGCGGGTGGGGCATATGGTGGATCTAACTCAAGGCGTGACCTGGCCTCCCCCTCCCACCAGGTGTGGGATGGCGTGGCCGAGGTACACATGGCCCTGAATAACCAGGCCACTGGGCTCCTGGTAGGTCCCTGAGGTGACACCCAGAGGATGAGGGGCAGGGCCTGGTGCGGTGGCGAGTGGCAGGGGCACAGCAGCCCCATCGAGGTGGAGGACACGTTTTTCCTCCTCTGCCGCCCAGAACCTCAAGAAGGACATCCGGGGCGTGCTAGACCAGATGGAGGACATTCAGCTGGAGATTCTAGGGTGACATGCAGAGTTGGGGGCCTGAGGGGCCTGGCTAAGCTGGGATGGGGGCAGGGGTCCTGGTCAGGATGGGCTGGACCAATCCCTGACCCCTCTCCAGTTCCACTGCACCAGACCAGGGGGTGGTTGTAGGCCGGGGCGGGCGGCACGTGTTCCTGACTGTGTGACCCCCCCCCAGGGAGCGTGCCCAGTGCCGCACCCAGGCCAGGAAGGAGCAGCACATGGCATGCATAGCGGTGAGCCCCACCCCACACCCTCTCCCAGGCTCCCGCCCTGGAGGCAGACAGGTGGGCTTCGGTGGAGGAGGCCCCAGGGCGGGAGCCCCACTGGGAGCCAGGTGACCAGAGACATCTGGGTGGGTGCAGGCGCCTGTCCTGGGCAGGGGAGCAGGGGCCCACTGCACTGGGCCCCCTGCCCGGGTCAGACTCTGACTGGCCCCTCCCCGGCAGAAGGCACAGCCACCACTGGGATGTTCCGAGGGCCTCAGAGGCCAGTTCTGGTAGGTGGCTGCGTGAGCGCGGGCAGAGCCCATCCCCACCGTCCCCGCGGCACCCCTGCCCCTGACGGCCGCCGCCCACAGGCTGCTGGCCCTGAGGCTGCTGCTGGGTGCCCTGCTGGCCTGCACGGCCGCCTACGTGTACGTGGTGGACCCCGTGCCCTTCGAGGGGCTGGTGCCGCCCCTGCTGAGCCGTGCTGCCGTCTGGAAGCTCCGGGCCCTGCTGGGCCCGTTCCTGCGCCTCGAGGTGGACGACTTCCTGCCCTTCTAGGCCAGAGGCCCAGCGGCCCCAGGGAGGAGGAGGCCAGGCAGCCGGCAGCCCCAGGTGCCCAGGAGCTGTGCCGGCCCCTGCTCCCGCACTGCCGGGTACAGTCCCTGCCAGGAGCCTCGGAGAAGGGTGGCGGTGGGGTCTGTCCTGAGGGCTGGGCCTGCAGACATATAGTGGTGACACGCGTGGTGTGTGAGCTTGTTTCCATGGAAATGGGGGGCAGGAGGCTTTGCCACCTTCTGAGGCACATCTCACAGGGGGGTCCCTCAGGGTGGTGCCCCCACCTCAGCCCCCACGCCCCATTCTCCCACTGGACAGCCGCCCCTCCACAGGAAGCCCCCAGCCTGTCCCTGGCACCCGGGAGGGCTCTGAGCCAAGGTTGTCACAGGAGGGTCTCCACTGTGAGCACCAGGGGTCCTCAGGCCTCATCCCTGCGGCACGGCCCAACTGGGGGACCTCAGTGATGAGGCCCTCAGCCCTGAATCTACTGGCCCACTGACCTCCCATCCCTCACGTAACCCCAGTCCCTGGCTGGCAGACCTCCCCACCCTCCCCACACCCACCTGGCCACTTTCCCACCCCCCGGCCCCCCTGCTCCTGTCCCCTCCCCAACCCAGGGTCCCTGTCCAGTCTGGCCTCCTGGTACTGCCCCAAGGCTCAGTGGACAGGGAGACCATGCTGGTGGACAGAGCCATGGAGGTAAACACCAAACATTTTATTTAGGGCATTAAATCAGGGCGAGGGGAATCTGCTTCAGAACAATAGAGAATAGCTTTGTGGCTTGCTCACCCCCAGTGGGAGAAACAGAGCCACTGCCCCGGGGGGAAAAGGGCTGGCGGGCCCTTCCCTGCCCCTGGGGCGTCCAGGCCCTGCTGGCCAGAGACTGCAGGGTAGAGGACAGCGGAGCCCTCTGAGCTCCCCGGATGTGACATCTCAGAGTGAGCACCACCTGGGCGGGGCGAGGGCAGAAGCCGTCCATGAACCGCACTGGGCAGCAGGGGCTCCTCCCGACCCTGGCGGGGCCTGGACCGCTCACCAGGCTGGTAGCTCCAGGTTAAGGCATCCGTTCATGTGTCAGGTGCAGGGAGGGGGGAGTGCAGTGACCTGCGGGGGCAACCTGAGACCCCCACCCCAGCCCAACCCATAGAGGCCTGGGCTCCCTGGGGAGGAAGTGGCATCTAAAGTGCTTGGTCAGACAGGGAAGTTGGGGTGATGGCATGACACCCCGGGAAGGCTGTGCTGGTCCCAACAGCTCCAGGGCCCCCACCTGGGGTGTTGGACAGCCTGCAGTAGGTGGGGACTTCCTGAGGTGGGTGGGCACAGGGTCACGGGCCCCGGTGGGCTGGGAGTCCGTCAAGGTGTGGCTGGTGGAGAGGGGACCCCCAGCCCAGGTCCAGGGTCCGTGGCAGCCTGGCTCCTAGGGCTAGGTTGTCCTGGGCCCCAGAGCCGCCTACTTGGCGTCCCGCTCAGGCCCCAAGAGGCCAGGGAAAAGGCTGGAGGCGGCCGAGTGCGGGCGGCAAACAGCCCCAGCAGCCGGGCTCCAGGGGGCCCGCAGCGTCGAGTGGTCCTCAGGGAGGCCAAGGTGGCACAGGTGCAGGCCGGGGGGCACCCTGGACTGGCCACGCCACCCCCATCCACGGCTGCAGGTGCCGATCCGCCCCCTGCGGGCCGCAGCATCCCATGAGAGAGAAGCAGAAAGGTGGGGGTCAGCGTGGAGCAGAACTGCCCAGTGTGGGCCAGGCCAGGTCCCTCCCACACTGGGCCAGCCCCCAGCTCTGCCCAGGCTGTCTCAGCTTTGCAAAGCAATGGGCGGCCCCATATGCACCCCCATTCCACCTCCTCCTAGCCCTTGGGTTCCCAGGGGTCCCCTGGGGTGGCTGCGACCCCAGCCTTTCTCCAAATGACCCGTTAACGGCTAGGGATGACATGGACCCAAGGGAACCTCATGCTTTTCAGCCCCCACTTCCCAGGGCCCCAGCTCGGCTTAAGTCAGCAGAAATGCCTACTCGGAACATCTGAACCCAGGCTGCCAGCCAGCGCCTCTCCCAGAGCCTGACCCGCGGGCCCCCGCCCCCGGAGCCCCCACATTGCAGCAACAGCCTGGCCTTGCTCAAGGAAAGAATCAAAGTGACTCTTTTTCTTTTTTTAATAAAATTATATATATATATAGATGTAGATATAAAAACATAAAACAGACACAACGCAAGCGGACGCTGCCGTGTGCTTACTCTCAGGTCCCTGGCGCCAGGTGAAACTCCAACCCCTCCCCAGTGTGCTTCCCACGCAGGCGCCGAGGCTCGGCAGCCCGGATTTGCATGCCTTGGGGTGGGGAATCTCCAGGTGGGCAGGGAGGGGGCTCCTGGTCTCATGGGCCCCCCTGGCAGCGTCCGGCCCGGTCTGCTCCCACCTGCCCCTGTCGCCTCCCACAAGAGCATAAAGCAGAGGTTAAGGCTTCAATGAAAGCGGGTTTCCCGGCAGGGGGGCAGGGGGGCCCGAGCGTTAACACAGGGGACGAGGCACGGCAGCTCAGCGCACAGACACGGGGACGCGCCCACCAGCTGGGCGAGACGGGACACACGGAGCCCAGACCCCACCCATAGCTGGCTGTCCGTCTGTCCGTCCACCTGTCTGTCAGAACCCAGAGCAACCTTGCAGCTGGGTGCTAGTGGGCTGGGGGCTGGACTCCCCACAGAAGAACTGGCCTTGCCAAGCTACAAACTTCTGCGGGTCCCTGAAAGGCAACCGGTTAGGAGCAGCCGGGCAGTGGGGCCCTTGGTCCAGGAGGATGGGCCCAGGCCCCTCTGTCCATCTCTGGGCCATAGGGACCCGTGTGTAAGGGGAGTGGTAGGGACTGGCCTGGTGACAACCTCAGGGGGCACAGGTGCAGGCTGTGCAGCTGCAGACTGCACCCCTTCACTGCCTCACCCATGGGGCGGGGCCACTGACACACAGATCCTGCAGCCCGGTGGCCCTCAGCCCAGTCGTGCCCTGGTGAGCAGATGGGTGGACGGATGGGTGGAGGGCGAGGGACAGGCTCGTGGAGGCGTAGTTCTCTCTCCCGCTGATGTGTCCACACGAAGCCTGGGCCTCCGCTCCTGGGGCAGAGGAGTCGGGAGGGGGGCAGCCGCTGGGGGGTCCTGGTCCCCGTGGTGCCCCAGCAGATGGGTGCTGGTCAGTCCTCACACCGAGATCTCGTACGTGGTCCCACCCACGCCGGACACCTTCTTAACGAGCGTGTGCCGGGCAGGACTGGCGGAGGGCCCCGGGGGGCCGGCAGTAGGCCCCAGGCGGGCCAGGCCTGGGGACTGCCCGTTAAGCTTACTTGGGGGGGTCTTCAGCTGAGGGTGGTCCCTGCATCAAAACAAGCACACACACGCACGCACACAGTGAACACGGGACCACGGCAGAATGGGCCAGCAGAGGCAACAGGACAGATAACGCAGACGCAACAGAGCCCTCGGCAGCCCCACCCTCTGAGCTCGGAAGGTCCTGCCCAGAAAATGGGTGGGGATGCAGAGCCTGCCGAGGGAGGTGCTGTGCTGTCACAGGACAGACAGACAGACATCAGAATGGCCATCATCCCCCTTCCTGGTCCTTTGGTACCTCCCACTAGCACAGACCATTGCATAGGGAGGCGAGGTGGACACTAGCCAGCCGAGCCCCCAGGCCCGGCCCTGTTCTAGTGCCTGAACCTGGGAAGCCCAGTGGTAACAGGGGATCCTGCTCCCTCTGAGGAAAACGTGGGGTTGCCCTCTGCCCTCCGGCTGCCTAGCACTGACCAAGTGCATCTCTGACCTCACTGTGCAAACATTCACAGGGCAGGAGCCCCTCCCACTCTCGGTGGCTGTCTCTGCTTCACCACTGCACAGCTGCCACCTGCTGGGCCTCAGGCCCCGCCCTCACACCCACAACAGCACCCTACCCCCAGGACCAAGCCTGTGCTCGGTAGCCGGGGTGATGCCCTGATGACACTAATGCGCCCAGGGTGGGGCCCTGCACACAGCAGGTGCTCAGCTCTTGTACTTGGACCTGGCCCTGGGAGGCAGCCAGCCCAGCATCCTGTTACCCACCCGCTGGGGGCCTAGGACCAACCTGCTTCCTCCAGACCTTGGTTTTCCCATCTATGAGCAGGGCAGCCCTTGCTGCCCTGGGTTGTGTGCCCCACAGAGGGCCAGGGCTGCGGCCCCCAGGGTGGCACATTCTGCTGCGGGGCGATGTCACCCAGACTCAGCCTCCTGGACAGGGACAGTGGCATCACCCCACAAAAAGAAGCCCTGGGTCCCCCATGCACCCAGTCTGTGTGAGCCAAGGAAATGTGGGGTGTTGGGCTCAAGAAGCAAATCCTCCTGCCTCCCGGTCCTGGGATGTGCCGGGTGTCCTTGGAGCTGGGCTACCCTCACACGGGCCAGCCAGGAGCCTCCAAGGCAGGTGAAGCTGCTCCTCCTAGGCAGTCACAGGCCTCGTGGACAACCCACAGGTGCTCAGCCAAGAGGCCCCACAGGCGGCTGGACACCTGCCCTGGGCCGGGAAGCCCCTGCACCCCAGCACCCACCTCTGCACGGCCAGTGAGGGCGGTGGTTCCGGGAGGTCCGTGTGGATGAAGGCGACAGCCTTGGGGCCAGCGAAGGAGGGTGAGCGAGGAGTGCTGGGTGGGGAGGGTGGGCCTTGGCGCACTGGCGACCTATGTGAGCCGCTGCCTGGCCGGGGCCCTGGGGCGTTGTTGTTGGCCACGTCAGCCTGCAGGGAGGACGATGAGGTCCGCGGAGCCCGGCTCACAGCGCTTGACAGCGAGGACAGCGACGTCTGCAGTGCAGGGTTGCGGGCACCACCAAAGCCAGGCCCAACCACCAGGTCATCTCTGGAGCCGCAGCGCCGCGCGGGGCCACGGGAGCCCTCGGGCAGCATGCTGGCCTGCTGCAGGCTGTAGGAGCTGGGCGCATCATAGACGCCTGAGTCGCCGAAGAGCGAGTCGGCCTGAGAGCGCAGCAGCCGCTCCCGCTCCTCCCTGTCCTTGCGCTCCTGGATGGAGGCCATGATGGTCCTGGACAGGTTGTCGTAGCGCACGGGCGAGGGCTCCCGTGGCCGAGGGCCCAGCACGGGGCTGAAGCTGCGGGGCGGGGGCCGCGGGGGGTCGCTCACCACCCCCGGGTGCAGGTAGGGTGAGCGGTAGCCAGCCACACCAGCCAAGGGGTGGGCCGGGCACGTGTGGCTGCCAGGTGAGCCGGGGTTAAGCAGACTGTCGTAGGACAGGCTGCCATTGCGGTTGGGCAGTGCGTGGGGGGCAAAGATGCTGCGGTGGGGTGTGGGGGGCCCACCCTCAGAACGCAGGGGCTGCAGGGCCACATGGTCCCCCCCCCGCCGGCTCGCAGCCTTGAGGCTCAGGGAGCGCAAGGCGCCGGCGAAGGTGTCGGCGGCACTGAGAGGCGGGGATGGTGGGTAGGCCGCATGCAGGCCACCAGGAGCATAGTCGGGGAGGTCCAGGCTGGGCTCGGACGCGAAGTCCAGGCTGTGGATGCTGTCTTCTCCCAGCGTCAGGGAGTCAGGCCCAGGGACCTGGCGGAGAGAGGGGACACGTCTACGCTGCCCACTCGTCATGCCCTGCCCACCACCAGGTGCTCGGTGCCCACGTGGAGACTGCGATCCTGCAGACATCAAAGGCGGTGGCAGCTGCAACCACCCAGCTGTCCCCAGAAGCTATTTCCTGACTACTTCTTCCTTGCCCATCACAGAAGGAAGTGGGGACAGGATGGAGCAGAGCGCCCAGACGATGTCGACCCACGGAAGGCTGTACATTCTACCCCTGCTGGCAGTCCCCCAGTGGGGAGAAAGGGGCTGGGGGGGCAGCCTTGGGAGGGGGACCTCGAGGAGACGTAATAACCACACAACGACCCAGGGTGCTTTCCCAGGCACCCCACGGCTGAGGGTCAGGGGTGCTGCAGTGCAAGGGCAGAGCTGGCAGCTGCAGATGCCCAGGGAAGTGCCTTTAGAGCCCGCCCAGCCCAGGGGCAGCCACCACAACAGATCTCCATGATTGAGGCATATGGGTTTGGTCTGGGGACAAGAGCCTGCAGAACGTCAAAACCCAGAGGGGATGTGGATGAGGACAAATGTGGCCTCAGGGCACTTGGCCAACCAGCAGGACCCTCCATGGGATCCAGGATGATCCCAGGAAGGAGGCAACCTGGGCGATGGCACCTAAAGCACCCCCATCCCCAAGAAGGGCTAATGGACACTCCTCTTGGGGCCAGGAAAGCCCAGACTCACTGCCCGGCCCAGCAGCCAAAGAGGCCAGGTGGCACACAGGACATCTGTCGTGGGGGAGGAGCTCCCCAGTCTAGGTGTGCTGGCCCAGCTGCAGGCCTGCCTCTGAGGGGGCTGTGGAGGAGGGGGCAGCTGGGGCATGCTCAGGGCTCTGGATCACTCGTCAGGCTGTCCAGGCTGCCAACGGCTCCACAGTGAACAGAGAGCTCATACAACTCAGGGAAAATAAACGAGCTTTCTCAAACAATCTCAGATTCTTCTGGAGCCTTCTGGGCCTTGCCGAGGGAGTAATGGTGGAGTCCCAGGCATCCTGGGGGCAGCCCCTACCCGGCCAGCGGCAATGCCACCAACGCCCTCACCGGGCTCTCTGGGACAGAGCCCCAGGGGCAAGGCCCCTGGGGGAGGGGCGTCCCGGGGCAGGGCCTCTGGGGGTGGGGCCTCCCAGGGCGGGGCGGGGCTTCCCGGGGTGGGCCCAGGCCTCACCTGCTCACTGGGCCCGCAGAAGGGCGCCTTGGGACCCGTGGGAAAGGCGGGCCGGAACTTGTACATGGCTGGTGTCGGGGGGCTGGTCCTCTGCGCCGACAGGGCACTCTCTGGGGGTGATGGACCTCGGTCAGGCTGCGGTCAGTCCGTGCCCCTCACCCCGCTTGGCCGCCCCCACCTCACCAGCACTGCCTGGGCGTGGGGTCTGCCGGTCGCCGCTGAATGTGCCGGCGTCCGCCTTGGGGGGCAGCGGCGGCCCCAGGTCCAGTGGCTTCTCATCCAGCCGGTCCAGGCTGCCCTTGGACTGGGAGGGGGCGTGGTCAGTGGTGGGGAGGGTGCGGGCGAGGGGCGGGGCTTAACCGGGGACTTCATCTGGAGAATCCTGGGGATCTTTCCAGTCCCTCCCTTCTAGGCCCCTCCGACCTGCCTGCTCCCTGTCTCCAGCGGTCTGACCCTCACCGCATCCCACACCCCACCCTAGGGCCCCACCTTGCTGCGGCCCAGGCTGGCCTTCAGCCCGTTGTCGCTAAGTTTGACCTTGAGCGGTGCGGCTCGCTCCAGGAGCTCGGGTCGAAGGAAGGGTGGCTTCAGGCGCGCGCCAAGCGGCAGCCGGGGCGGCTCTGCTACGTACCTGCATCCGGAGCAGGGGGGTCAGTGGCCAGGGCCACCCTGCTGGCCTCACCTGCCAAGGGCAGAGGTGGACCAAGCTGAGGATCTGCAGCTGCCAACCCTGAGCCCCGCCCAAGCCTCACCGGGGCGCCAGGGGGCTGCACAGCACATGTTCCACGTTCCCACAGCAGCCTCGGGTGAAAGGATTCACGCCCCCTCGGAACTTGCCCGTCACCTGTGGACACGGGACCCTTCAGCCGACTTGGCCACCCAGGGTCCAGGCCAAGGTGGGCAGGAGGACAGACAGGGACAGCTGGGGTTCTCAGGGCAGGCTGGGCAGGGTCAGCCCAGGGCACCCCACCCAGGTCACCCCAGGCCTGTCCCTGCAGGGAGCTGTTGAATTTCTCGGCTCTGAGTCACTGGTGGCCACAGTGTCCGCAGGCGGGAGTGAGTAGGGGGACAGGGCAGGTACAGCCCTATACCCCAAACCCCACCTGGGGTCTCCAGGGGCAGAGCCCCCCACTGAAGCTGCACAGACAGAGGGCTCCTGCAGCTCTGCCCCGACCCCGCCATGGTCCCTGTGCAGCTCTGGCCCTCTTGGCCCATCAGGATCCTCCCACGCCAATCCCCATCACCGCATGGCCCCACTCAGGGTCTGCACCTGCTCGTTGGTGGTGCGCCCCCGAGTGACCAGCACCACGTGGAAGCCGGTGAGGCCAATGACGGGGATGAAGAAGAGGCCGGCCACACACATGACAGCCATGCTGGCCAGTTAAGGCCAACAGCCGTGGGCAAGAACATGAAGCAGGTGCCTGTGGACAGACTGCCCACCCAGCAAGGGCAAACGACCCCCTGGGACTCCCAAGCAGCCGACCACCCCTCTGAGCCTCGGTTCCCCCTGTAAAACATGGGGACCAAAGTCAGTGTGGTCAGGCCAAGGATACGTGATGGTGGTGTGGGCAGCGCCCAGCCCCTCGGCGTGGTTCAGCACGTAGACCAGGCCAAAGGCGACGACACCCACCATGTGCGCACTGAGCGACAGCAGGAACAGGAAGAAGTAGCGGTAGTTGCGACGCCCGATGCAGTTGTTGACCCAGGGGCAGTGGTGGTCGAAGTCCTGGGCAGGAGCAGCACATCAGGGCGCACAGCGGGCGGGGGGGAGGGGCAGGGGGAGGGCGGGGCAGGGCGGTCACCTCTACGCAGTTGTCGCAGACGCTGCAGTGGGAGCAGCGCGGCGGGCGGTAGAAGTGGCAGGTGGCGCACCACTTCATACGGACCTGGATGCCCCGCACATCCACGTTCTTGTACAGGGGGGCCCGGAAGTCGTCCTCCTTATCCTCGTCCTCATCCGCTGTGAGCCGGGGCCGGGGAGCAGCAGGAAAGTGACTTCCCTGGCAGAAGAGCCTCTCCCCGATCTGCCAGCCCAGGTACCAGGACCCCCCTCCCCTAAGGCCCTCCCAGGTCAGCCACTCACACTCTAGTGAAAGTGAGCAGATGAGCTGCCCCAGCACAGGGCCCTACCTCGGGGGAAGACGCCAGGGTCCATGAAGGTGGCCATGCTGAAGTTGGCCAGGACAAAGAGGAAGATGATGCCATTGTAGACGGGAATGGCTGGGGACACAGCTCGCGTCAACCATGGGCACCTGCGTTGGACAGCAGGCCAGAGCTGGGTCTGGAGGTGTGGCGAGTGGGTGAGAGGGATGCAGGGGCATGGCCACGTGTGTGCACGCTGGGCCTTTGAGGCCACCATCAGTGGTCAGCGTGGCAGTCAGGGAAGCCACTGCTGCCACGGGCACCCTGGGAGGCCTCTGCCCCTAGGCCCGCCACTCCTGTGCGCAGCCACCAGGCGCTGTGCGTGTCGTGACAGTGTGCAGGCTCCCTGTGTGCCAACTCTGGCCTTGGCCACACCCCGCTGGCTGTTAAGAACTCTCAGCTCACAGTTGGGGAAGTGGGGTGCAGAGATGCTCAACGGAGGCCCGGGGTCACAGCATTTCAGAGGAGCGGCCAGAGCCAAGCCGCCTCCTCCACGCCAGCCCAGTGTCTTTCCCGGGCCCCCCGCCCTGGGAGGACGCAGACTGGAGGCAGGAGCCCAGGACAGGAAGTGAGCCCGCTCCCCCTCACCCAGACCTGTCCCTGGCTTGGCAGGGCCCCTTCTCCAGGGAGACTCTGGGGCGTGGGGGGCCCCAAGGAAGGGGGGCTCCCCTGAGGGGCACAGTCTCGGGGTTTGGGCCCCGGGCACATCCCCACCCAGGCAGCCCCTTCGTTTTGGTTTGTCACCTTACTCCTCACGTGGCAGTGCGGAACACAGAGACTCTTGAAAAGCACGATGCCCCTACCCCTTCACCACCCCTCACCATCCCTCAGCACTTGGCTCAGGCTGCCCCCTCTTCCAGGAAGCCTTCTCAGACTCCTGGCTCCCTGTAAGGGGCTTGCACACCTCCCTAGTGGATGGTCTGCCCCAGAAAGCGTCTTCCTCAGCCCTCATGGGACCCGACGAGAGCCCCCTCTGTGGAGACCCGTGGTTCTTGGGCACATGGCCTGTGGCCCCCTGCCCTGAGCCTGCAGTGGGTTCCTGAGTCTGCTCACTCTCCTCCCACGGATCTCCTCTGGCCTCAGGCTCTCCATCTCTCCCACAGCTTCTGTGACAAGCAGGGGGCACCCAGGCTCTCTGCAGACTTGGGGGGCCCGTGGGGATCCCCCTGAGCAGACTCGATCAGGAGGACAGGGTGTCATGGCTGCCAGCAGGGTGAGCAGTGCCCGTGGCCCTGCCCGCCGCCCCAGCGCACACCGGCCATGCTGGCGCACCCACGCCTGCCTTGGCCAGCAGCCAGCCCTGCCGCCCCAGCCCCACCTCCACGGCAGCAGAACTTCCTATTTTTAGTGGAAGGCGAGAGGCTATTTAAAGAGTATGCTTCCCACGGCAGCATGCTCGCTGGGCCGGGAGCCACCCATTCCTCTTCTCCAGGACCCGCTGTGGAGGTGGCTACACGGCCTGAGGACATGGGGTCCCTCTACCTGCCAGGAGGGCCTTCCTCCGCCATCCCTGCCCAGGCAGCCCCGAGTGCCCACCCGCAGACACCTTCCACACTGTCCATCCTGGCAAACAGATGATGCTTAATGTGTGTTTGTGGCCTCTGAGCCAAGCCATTCTGCAAAGGTGGAGCCACCCCCTGGAGAGAAGCAGGCACCCCCGGACCCAGGGAGACATGGGCACTGCAGACCCAACTCAGGCCTTGCAAACCAGCTCCCCACAGCACCTTCTGAGAAGAGCTGGCCACACGACCCACGCAAAATGAAAACACAGGCCCGTTGTTACAAAAGTGTCAAGAATTTCAAGCAGTTGACAGAAGATCATCAAAGCAAATGTGGGTCCTCATGGCTGTGCTGTCCACAGGCCACTTCTGACCTCACGGCCCTGCCCTGTCCAGCCTGTTCTGGGAAAGGAAGGGGCTGTGGGGGCCCGGGAGCGCTGGGACCGGCTGAGGACAGGTGGACGTGCAGACAAGGGGTGCAGCAGATGGGCAGGCACTGAAGGCAGGAGGACATGTCGGGGAGGCTGGAGGGTGGGCCCCGTCCGCCATTGCTGTCCAGCTCTTGCTGGGGAGTACCCTTAGCCTGCTGCCCAACAGCCCTGCACAGTGGACCAGACATTCCACCCTCCCAGTTGCAGCGGGGTACTTCTGACCTCCCCATTTTACAGAGAAAGAGCAAATATCAGTGGCTTGTCACACGCCCACGGCCTGAGGGCAGGTTGCTTCTGAGCTGGGATCGGGCCAGCTCACAGGCAGGCAGGGACTAAAGCCCACGGGCAGCACCCCCCGCCCTGACCAGAGTTCCCACGGGCCCAGGCGGCAGGTACTGCTTTGTCCTCTCTCAGCCTCAGCGACCCCACAGACAGGCCACATGGGCTAGACAGCATCCCCAGGTGAGATGCCTGGGGCTGGGGGAACAGCAACCATGCAGCGACGGGGCCACATCTGGAAATCTGCACTGTGACTGGGCCGTGCTTGCACTGAGGCACGGGGTGGCCTCTGTCCAGCGTGAGCACAGCCATCTGCGTGCCTGGGCCGCGCATCCTAGAGAGGCTGGGTGGGGCTGTAACCAGTGTCGGGCAGGCTTTGGAGGGTCGGGTTCTCTGACCAGGCCTGAGCCACTGTCCCTCTGGCCATGGTCTCCAGTCCCCCAGGCTTGACTCAGACCCAGGATCAGGCACTCCCATGCATTCCTGTCCCCTCAACTTCCCCCAGGTGGCCTTTACCACCAGGCTGTGTCGTAAGGGGGCCCGGGCCTGGATCATGCCTAATAGGACTGGCTCACTGGCCAATGCTGCCAGGGCCCGGAACTCAGCTACCTCAGGAAATGGCTAAGTGAGAGAAGATGAAAGAGCACATGTAGGCACATGCAGACACACAGGCATGCCCACACAAACATGCAGGGACAAGTGCTTGCACACGTATACAGTGCACACAGACACCCCCAACATGCCCCGAGACATGCATGTGTGAATGCACATGTGCACAGTGCACGAGCATGCACAGACACCCACACACACAAAAGGTACATGTGCACAAACACAAGCGAACATGTGTCAACATGAAAGACACATGCACGAACATTTGTGTGTACAGACATGCATACTTGTGCACATGCTGGCACACACACACACACAGGCATAGCTCCACCTTCATTCATGCACAAACACAGATATATGCACACGTGAACACAGAGACGCAGACACGTCCCTTCTCCCACTGACCACTGCACGCCCTCTCTGGACTCCCCTATGCTCCCTGTGGACGGGCAAGCATGAAGACATGGAAGACACGCAAGCCTAGGGGCCAGGCCTCACACGCAGCACTGCTCAGGCCACCTCACACCTAGGCTTCAGAGGGCCCCTCTGCCCACAGGGATGACACTCCACACCCACCCAGGGGACCATATACTCCCGGCTTGCCCTGCCAGGCAGGGGTCAGCCACTCTCTACTGGCTGCAGCTGCACTGCAGGCCTGGGGTCAGCCCAGCTCTGAGGCTCCAAGCCCTCCTCCCTCGACAGCCCCCACCTCCCCAGCATCAAGGCCACTGCCATGGGCACCACCCAGGTCAAGGCCGGCAGGGAGACACCACCCAGCAGGGGTGGGGGGGGTTCTGCAGGGGGAGCATGCACAACACAGCTAAACGTGGGATGGAAAACTTTAACTCAGATGTCTTCATTTAAATCAAGTTCTTCATTAACACCGTTTGTGTTTGAGAGTGATGCTCACACACGGGGGCACCCAGGACCAGAGGGTCTGCGGCCACTCTTCCCTGATCATGCCAGGCGGGACCTCTGGCCACATGCACCCACCCATCCAATGCCTACAGACAGCTGAGCAGATGGGGAAACAGGCTCAGGGGCCAGGGATATCCCAGCCCACACACAGCGAGTCCTGGCAGGGCACACACCAAGTTTCCCCCTCCCCATGCAGCCCCTGCCAGCAGCTTTGTCCACCCGGCCCTGCCACAGGCAGGCCTGGTCCTGGGCTGGAGCTCCCACTGTCCCAGGCTGGGTCTTATGGCCTGTCCAGGCCTCCGAGCATGGCGAGGGCTCATCCTGGGGACCAGCCTCAACATCCCAGAAGTCAGCCCACTGGCCCTGGGCAGAGACGAGACGCCTCAGTCCGGCCCCAGGCGTCCCATCCCACCAAGCAGCCGCGGCCCTCTGACGTTCACAGCGTCCTCATCAGTCAGCAAAGTAGCTCTGGAAGGAGGAAGGGCAGAGGCAGAGGCCCGGCCTGGGGGCTCTGGGAGCCCTGCACCCAGCACCTGACCTAGCCTGCTGCTGAGCCATAATGGTGAAGGGCTTCTGGGGCCCAGGGGGACATGACCACACCAGGAGCCCAGGAAGGCTTCCTGGAGGAGGGCCCCTGGGAACCTGTCCTGTGGTGTGCTCCCCATCCTCAGAGGGGGATGCCCTCACTTCTGGGCATCCTTCCCACGCCCCAGTCTCTCCTGGCAACATGTCGGCATGTCCTGCTGCTCCCAGCCCCCTCAGTGAGCTGGCCTGCAGGAGGGGTCCTTGGTCCTCCAGGCCTGGGGCTCTCCACCCTGCATGACACCAGGAGCCACTGCCTGAATGGACCTGCCCCATAGCGGGCAGCTCACGTTTCCTGAGCGCAGAGAGAGGGTCTGGGGCCACTCAGGATCAGTGAAGTCCAAGGCGCAAAGTCAGAGAAGGCAGAAGTCAGGGGCCCCGCAGACAGGGTGGAGGGCAGAAGAGGGGCTGCTCCCTCCTGGCATGTTCTGAGGCTGCAGCAGGCCTGGGCCCAGAAACAGGGTGGAAGTGTGGGCGTCCAGGTGACGAGAGGCTGGTCGCAAGGAGGGAGCCGCCTGGCCCCTGCTTGCCCGGAATCAGCAAGCTGGGCATGGCCGCCCTGCAGAGCCTGTCCTCAGGAAGCCGGCTGCCTCGAAGGAGCCCAGCAGGGCCAGGGCAGAGGCAAGCCAGGGACCCCAGTGGCCATTCAGCCCAGGGAATGTGGCCTCCGGGTCGGGCTGTGGGGAAGCCCTGTTCCAGGCAGCGAGTGAGGCGCCCCGGCTAGATGGTCGCTGCACCTGAAGCCTGGCTCGTGCCCCTGGAGCCCCCTGCCGCGGGCCATGCACAGCTCCTTCTCCCAGGTAGACTGGTCCCCAGCAGGGCAGGACGCAGGTGCCCCCAGGGAACCCTGCTTCTGGTGGCACGGGTGTCCCTGAACCCAGAGCCCAGCTGTGAGAGCAGAGGAAGGGAGAGCTGGCCCTTGGCATCATGTAGCAGCCTCAGTGCCCGCCACTTGCAGGTGGGTCAAGTTCACAGGACAGCTACATAAGGGCCCTCTGACCCCACAGGAAGGGCTCACGACAAGCACACTCCAGTGGGGCCCAGGAGAGCCTAGGAGGAGAAGAGACGGCGGGCTCTCTGGGGCGGGGTTGATTTCAATTTCTCTTTAAATTTTCTTCTTGCATTTTACAAGTTCTTGATAGAGAACACGTATTACTTGGAAAGTCAGAAGGAAAACGCTGAGTTGCACTTGGGGAGTGAGACATCAGGCCTGGCAAGTGGAGGCCAAGTTGCTAGGAGGCAGGGCCGGGACCCCTAAGATCCTGGCTCAGCCCCAGGCCAGGACTAGGCTGGGACCCACCTTCCAGGAAACCCAGCGGGACGCCCCCTCAACCCCTGCCCAGTGCCCACTGCCCACCGCCCTGCTCCTCTGTGCCCCACAGCAAGCAGCATCTGAGCGACGAGAACACGCCTGCTTGCCAAAGCCCGAAATAAGCCGATCCACACAGGCCCTTTTCAAACACGCTTTTGGCGGCCTGCTGCGCCCACCCCAGCCCGGCCTCCAGGCAGCGCTCTCTGCCTCCACAGGCACCCAGTCAGCCCCGTCGTCCTCATGGCTGCCACCCTCACTCTCGCTCAGGTGAAAGGGTGCCAGGCCAGCTGCTCCCCCCCCTGCTCCGCGCTCACTCACACTCAGGCTGACCCGCCTTGGAACCGACACCCCACTGGCTGCGGCCACCCCAGAGGCCTCAGGTCCCCAGGAAGGCTTAAGTGGTAGTTGCTCTGGTCACCTGGGCAGTGTCTCTGCCTGGGACTTGTGTGTGTGTGGGAGGGTGGTCACAGATCTGCATACTGAAGCCCCTAACCCCTCCTTGTGGCTGAAAGAGCCCTGGGGGGGTCCCCCAGGACCGTGGAGAGGAAGTGTATCATCCACACACCACTCCGCATCTCAGGTGCAGAAGCCAGGGCTGCACGGGCCCAGGACCCAGGGCCCTGCCTGCTCTCTGCCTCAAGGGTCCCAGTGCCGGCCATGGCCAGTGTCCGTGGGTGCGGCCTGGCCTGGGCCCACCAGCTGTTGACCATTGGGCCTTCCTGAGAAGGAGGTCAAGGGAGGGCGGAGGGCACTGCCAGGCCAGCGTCACCAGCAGCTGTGGGGCAGGCACGTGGCAGCCGGGCCAGGCCACACCTACGTGGGAACAATATGGCTCTGGCCCAGGGCCAGAGAGCTGGGAGGGGACCCAAGAGCCACCCTCGCTCCTTGCAGGGAGCGCTGGTAGCTCTGGGCAGCCCACGTCCCCTCATGCAGCCTGCGGGGAGGGGAGGGCTGCAGCCACACCCTGGGCAGCCACTGCACACACTCCCCTGTCCAGGCCCAGTACCCCCACCAGGACCTGCCTGGCACACTCCTGAGGTGCCTGCTGTCCCCACACACAGGACTCACCTGTCCCTGCTGCCCCAGGATGAGCACACTCATGACTTCAGCCTCAGCGAAGGGTGGGGGCTCATGTCGCCCACAGCTCTGGTGCCCCCTGCCCTGCCCAGCCCGCTGGCCCCTTTCCCCTAGTCCCACCAGGTCGTAGCCACTGCTGTACCCAGCCCCTGCCCCTTCTGGCCTGGCCATGGCTGCCTGTGCCCCCGGCGACGGGCCGGACTCACGTGAACACGAAGAACAGGGTGCTGGAGCCGACCAGCAGCGCGGCTGCCGTGGCCACCGGGATGTACTTGGCGGGTTTGAGGCGCGTCCCGGGGCTGCGGGGCATCCTGGGCGCCGCGCCGCCGCATCCCTCCCCGGGGCCGGGCGGGCGGGGCCGGCCGGGGTCGGGCCGGGGGCGGGCGGGGCGGGCTGGACGCAGCGCAGGCCCGGCAGCGGCGGCGGCGGAGGAAATCCCACCCCTCGGGCGGCGGCGGCGGCGGCGGCGGCGGCGCGCTGATGTCAGCACGCCCCTTAAGGTGGACCAGCAGCGCGGGGGTCGCGGCGGGGCGCGGGGCCGGGTACGCCGGAGGACGCACCCGGGCCTGGCCGCCCCACGCACCGGTCCGCGGCCGCTCCCGGCGGGATGCAGCCGGCGCGCTGGAGCCCCTGAGCCCCCTCGGCCCGGTGCGCGGCAGAGCTCGGCCGGCATCTTGCGCAGCCATCAGGACCCTGGGACCGGCAGCCGCTCCTCCCCTTGGTGCCCAGGCAGGCGAGCGCCCGCGGTTCTCTGAAGCTACGCAGACGTCGCAGTCCTGCAGGCCTTGCCCCCTGGGCCACCACCTAGTGAAGGCCAGGCCCTGGCGCTGTGGCATGTTGGTCCCCTCCTGGGCCTGTTTGCACAGACCTTTCCCTAAACCCCTCTGAGTGTGTCTCAGCGGGGCAGGCCATGGCCCCTGCTCCATGCTAGTCCCAGTCAGGGCCAGAGCCCTCCATCTGGAGCCCCGGGCACTCACGAGGGCGGGGGTGTGACACTGTAGGGGCACCTTCATTATCTCCTGCCACCTCGCCGCCCTCAGGCCACTTGGCTAAGGGGCAGGGGCGCTGGTCCTCCGGGTCTTGGCCCTTGCGCAGGCTTGGGAGTGTATGTGGGTGGGGACCCAGGGCCAGGCAGCCCCTGGAGGCAGGTGGAGTGCCCCACGCAAGCCCAGGCACCCTGCCCTGCCCGGATAGGCCCCTGGGCAGGCCCACCTCCCACAGAAAATCCCACCCGCTGGTGCCACGGCAGCCACCACTTAAGGTGGACCAGGGCGTGGGTGGGACTGGCTGGGCGGTGGCGGTGGCCTCCCTTGGCGGAGGAGCCAGTACAGCACCTCTGGGAGGTGGGACCTCAGTCAAGCTCTACAGCCTCCCCAATGAGGACCAGCCAGTATCTCTGTCCTCCACTCGTCCCCAGGCGCCTCTGCTCTGACTCAGGAGCCCCACCCAGCGTGGGGATCCACGTGGGGTCCTCGCCCTGCCACCCCAGGCATCCGCTCCTCTGTGGCCAGAACCCCATGTGGCACGGACCACCACTGCAGGCCCTGCGCCTCCTGGCCCCGGGGCCCCTCCTTGCCCTGACATAGGCCTTTGGAAGGCTCTGCCCCAGCTCTGCAGGCTGCGGGCTGCGGGCTGTGAGCTGCTGTTAAGGAACCCAGGACGGGAGCCGGGACCAGGACGTTAATGTGGCTGCTTGACAGCAGATATGATGATGGGCTTTCTCCCACAACACCCTAGTTGTAGCCTCTGCCCCGCAGGTGTCCACTCTAGGAGGCCCAGCACACGAAAGGGGCCCTAACACCAGGGGGAGGTGTGGGACACCAGAGAGGATTCAGGGTGCAAAGATAAGCAAAGAGCAGACTCCACGTGGAGCAGACACCTCCTTAACCTCGGGCCTGAGCTGCTGCAGCCCTCAGGGCGCCTTGGAGCCTGCGGACACAAGGTGCAGGTGCCTCGCACACGAACTGGGCTTGCCCTTGCTATTGCCCTTCTGCAGCCCAGCACACAGAGGCCACAGGCCCACGTCCCAGCTCCTCCCAGCAGGCTCCCCACTGTACTGAGCCCTGGGACCGGGCCTGACTCGGCCTGTGCTCTGGGTCGGGGCACCAGGATGGCTGAGAGCCATAGAGAGTGCCAAATGCTGGTCATGGAAGACAGGTACTTGCACTTCCTCCTTAAGTCCCTGCAGACTGCCTGGTAGAGTGGGTCTCAGGTGAGGTGCGCCCAGCGAGGCCACAGGAGGCCTCAGCACCAACGTTGCTGCTAAGCCTTAGCCCGGGCACCCTCTCCCAGGGAGTTAAGGTCCCAGGAAAGGGGAGCACAGCTTCTCCAACCTGCAGGAATGGAAAGGTCCTTCCTCAAGACCATCAGCACCTCACTTCTGGCTCACCATCACTTCTGTGCCACAGGGAGCCCACCAGAAAATGCACTGGCTCGGGGCTCAGAGGAACCCTGCTGACACCCTTGCTCATCCCAGCGGGGCCCACTGTGCTGCAGTGTCAACAAGCCCCATCTTTACATGCACATTGGTCACAGCGTGGCTCTGCCCCCAGCCACTCTAAGGGCCTTCTCGCTTGGACACATCACCTCACCCAAGGAGGAGGAGGTCAGCCTGGGGTTTTACATCAAGTGGCATTGATTTCATATTGGAGTCTAAAGCAAAGACAGAATGTTAACCACCCACTATGTGCTGAAAGGGGAGTCTGACGTCCTTCCCTCCAGGAGGGTCAAGCCCTGGGGGGAGCCTTCCACATCAGTGCATCCAACAAGCCCTGAGGGAAGCAGCCTCCACCACTTAGAGCGCCACAATTCCAATGCAAGACGGACGAGGTACACAAGCTCCAATGTCCCTCTCTGGGCAGGAGGACCACTGTGCCCACTTCCTTGAGAGCATCAGAGGAGACCCATGCCCCACAAGGGCTAAGGCTGCCAAACTAAGTCTTCCATTTGGCTTTTAAAACAAGAGTGACTTCCTTTGGACGAGCATCCCCCAGGGGGACCAAGAACACAAGGTTTAAGTCGGACACAGGTCACAGAACGTAAGGGTAGACAGGGAGGTCAGAGGAACAGCCCAGCTAGTCACGACTCAGGCCACACCGTAAAGCACCTCTTGTACGTGTTAATGGCGAACAGCCAGAGAATCCAGGGTGTCCACTCTGGAGTCAGGTCCTCACTTGCTGCTCCCCGCTGGAGGGCAGGGCAGCCACCGCTCCTCAGAGCCCCAGTGGTCTCCCCGGACACATGCTATCATGGGTGGGACCGTGCACTTTAGTCTCCCAGTACACTGAAAATCCTCCCCTTAGGATGACGTCTACACACACCACCTTTCTACAAGACAAACCCTCAAATGACGCTAACCATCTGATTCTTGAAAACATCCTTTCATTTAAAGTTCTTGGAGATACCCACAACTCCCCCCCGATGGAGATGCTGGGAGCAAGCGGACAGACGGTTCCCTCCCACGATGGCAGTGGGTTATCTAATGAGGGCCGCAGGGGCGAGCCCCACCTATGCACTGCGGCAGACTGGACACGCGTGCTCTGGGACTGGCCTTTCCCTCCGCCAGGGCTGAGGGCCATCCTGGCCAACCACAGCTGGGACAGCCCAGACAGCCTCGGCCAAAGCCTGGAGGCCTGCTTGGCCTCCCAGTACAAAGCCAACGCACTCTGGTGGTCGTTTCTCTCCCTGAAAGGCCAAAAGAAGAAAAGCTACCTACTCCCAGCCACAGGGCAGCAGCACAGGAGCCTTCAGGAGGCAGAGCACCCAGCGCCGCCTCCCTGACCGACCAGCCCCACACCAGCCCTGGCTCAGACACGCCACGTCCCCAGTGGCCAACAGCAGCCCAAAGCCCCCGGCAGAGCGCAAGTGGCAGTGGTGGGCCTGCAGGAGCCCACACTGCTCCCCGGACAGGGCCGGCGCACACACGGTCCTGCCCTCCGTGCAGGTTTCAAACGTGTCGTTTATTCACTATCTTGACGACTATAAATAAGTGTTTCCACTATGGAAAAGAAAGTTAGCACAGCACATCTTCATGACTGGGAATGGATTTTCTGAAGTCAACTTCACAGGGTAAAAACTTAGAAAAAACAACCTGAATGCTGGAATTCAGTTCTTTATATAAAGTCCCTTGTAAAAACAAAACAGAATAAAAAAACAAAAAAGGGCGGGGCAAAATTAAAAAAAAGAAAGGAAAGGGAAAGAAAGGAAGGGAAAGAAGACAGGGCAGACAGCTTATTGCTTCTCCTCGGCCTGCTCTCTGCTCTCCTCCTTCACCGAAAGAGCTTCTAACTTCTCAGCCACTTTCTCGGCGTTATCGTTTTTGCCCGATCCTGCTCAAACACAGGGAGACACAGTAAGAAAACAGAAGCACCACTCTCCCCAGCCCGCACGCAGCCCTGGGACACACGCCCCATAGGACAGCCTGCTTCTCCACCCTACGCCACCAAGATGGACTCCAGGGTGACCCCAACAACCACGTGCTCATGCCTGTGACCCTGGTCAGGCTGCTCAGTGACCTCTCGTCACTTGCTACAGAAGCCATCATCGGGCCCCAAGTAGGCAGGTGACCACAAGGACATCTCGAAGCCCCTTCAGCCTCTGCTGGGCTCTAGTCAGATGCCGTGACCTGCTTGCCCAAGTGCCACGAGCCCAGGCCAGAGAGCACGTGCTCAGGGCCCCACGGCCAGCTCACTCCCCAGAGCTCTCCATGTCCCCAGGCAGCTGCATCGCCCTTGACAGGTCAAGGTGGCCACAGCACCCTGGAACGTTTCTGTGGCAGACAGAAAAAGCACCCGCCTGGGGCTGCAGCCAGGTGCAGAGTGAGTCTGCGGGGAAGCCCCACCGCAGGTGCCACATCACCTTTCTTCTCTCTCTCTTCGATCTCTTTCCTGCATTCTTCAAACTTTGTTTTGAATTTCTGTGCATCTACAGAAAGAAAAGAGGAGACTTCTTAAGAGCCTGAGCAGTGAGAGAAACACGTCCTGGTGGCTCTAAAGAGCCAGGATTCACAAAGCGCCCATCCCACGGCCACTTCTGACCCGAGGCTGAGCTAGGCCATCTGACACGGCCGTGGGCTTGCTTTTGCCTGGATGGTACAGTGTCCCGAGTCCCTCCCGAAGCTGGTGCTGTGCCGGGCCACCTCCCTCCATCTGACTCTGTGACAAGGTGGGCAGAGCAGCACAGAGCACCATGGCCTCAGGCCACCCAGGGGCAGGGCATCCTCACCAGGCACTGCTCCCGACTCGTGGTGGAGTAGCCTAGACAGGCCCCGCCCCAATGCAGAGGTGAGGCTCCCTCAGCACCAACGGTCAGCTACTGGGTTCCGAGCCCCGGCACCCACCCAACTCCTCCAGGGCACACTGGCTCCAGCTTTTGACAATCTGGACTGGAGAGATACCCAAGCAGGGGAGAGGTCAGCCTGGGCCTGTGGATCTCAGCACAGGCTCTGCTGGCATTCAGGTGACTGTAAAGGGACATGCCTGCCCTGGGCAGACCAGCTGGCACAGTCCCCTGGGGTTAAGAGGGGAAATACACTGCTCGTGACCTCAAAGTCCAGGTGCGGCCCCACGGGTATGTGGCTCGACAGGACCTTGATCCCTTCCTCAGGGGCCACCAGACTGCGGGACAGAGACAGTCCCTACCACACGCCCCCATTATGTCACCTCTCCTGGAAGAGCAACATCATTTCTGTTTGCAGTTAAACCACTACACTATAACGGAGGCGGCCAGGCAGGCCAGGCCCCGACAGCCTGCCGCCCTTCGACTTACTCTCGGCGTTTAGGAAGCGGATGGCCAGCAGCTCCGGCTTGGGGCACTCGTCGGCAAAGTCGGCGTGGGTGTTCCAGACCCAGGCACGGTCACTGCCCGCATTCGGCTTCAGCTCCATCATCGGCGTGACTGGGGGAAGAAGCTCTGTGAGGGTGGTGCCAACTGCCAGGAGGCCAGCCCACCCACCCCCAGCTGCCCCACAAGGGGGCCCTAGTCACCAACCCAAGGTTCCACTTCGGGCAAAACAAGGATGATTTGGGGTTCACAAACTAGGGCTAGACAAAGTCCTCTGGGACACAGATTTTACCCAGTCCTCTTTGAAAACACTCATGTTCACTTAAAACCAGGACCGTCCTAAATTGGGGAGCAGGGTGGCTGGCTCCCGGACCACGAGGACACCATAGCAAGGCTCTCCAACCCCACTGGACAAGGATTCCAAGGCCAACATGGCCACTCATACCCAACCCCTTGGTCCTGCCCCTGCTAGAGCAGCCCCCAGGCCCAGGACACGCAGGGGACCCAGCTAAGCAGGCCCTGCCTTTCCTGCGGAGGGCGCCCACCTGACGGCTGTGTCCACGCTCAGCCACACCATCGGGGCCCCAGCCCATGGCAAGGTGGGGGCAGTGGAAGGCCGAAGCCTGAAGGGGGGTGACTACCCAGGAGGGCAACCATTCTTAGCCTTGCACTGTCCAAGGAGACCTCGGGGGATGAGGACACCAGAAGTGGACACTGCTCGTGACTTGCTCGTGCATCACAGAAGACAGAAACATGGCCTGGAATGAGCACCAACTCCCCATGTCCTCAGGCTCCAGGCAGACCCAAGGGGAACGAAGGAGACAGGCTCCCTAACAACAGAAGTATCCCCAGAACCACATCTGCCTATGCGCCTGGGGCAGAGGTCTCTGGGGACATGGGACGGCCCATGCCCAGCCTGGGGCACACATCACATCTGAACTTGGAGCAGTCCTGGTGAGGCCGCGTGCTGTACAGGGCACACAAAGGTGCCCCGGCCCCTTCCCGCCACGACCCACCCTGTCCATCGAGCGTCTGTGACCCACTTACGACTCAGAAACAACCCAGTGACCTGCAAGGGTCTGGGAGAAGCACGGGTGTCAGGAAGACCCCGAGGAAACGATTCCGAGGGGCTGGAAAGACAAAGACCAGGCCAGAGCAGACAGGCCAGGTAGAGGGCGAGAGGACTGCAGGAGCTGCTCCTAGGCAGCTAGCCAGGCTGCGACGTGGGGCCTGGTGCACAGAGGCCCCTCCCCGACCCTTCTGCATCCCCCTCGCCTTCCACCCAGAAATACAGACACTGGACAGGGAGCCCAGAACACAGCTGTTTCTCAACACGCTCACAGCACTGCAGAAGAGCCCAACAGCCAGGAGACAGACATCTCCTGTGGCAGGGTACTTACTGTCACCTCTTCACAGGCCAGGCTTTGTGTGGCTTTTCCTGGACCCTACATCACACCTGACCAAGGGCCTCCACCTGCCACCACCCACTCCCTGTGCAGTTCCACAGGCACCTAAGGATGACCTTCACAAGCAGCCACCTTCTCCCTCCCAGGCACCTGGCACACATGTGCACGCACGCCCCGCCTGGTCCTCAAGCAGGCACAGCATGGTCCCAAGCCCATGCTGGGGGGCTGTGTCCATCCTGTCAGGTCCTGTCTGCCCAGACTCCACACCCCTGCGTGCTATAACCTTCCCTGTAGGTCTGCTCTGGGCTCAGAGGGAACCGGAAAAACTCATTTCCTATTTTAAATTAAAAAAAAACACACCACGACCGTGCACTCCATGTAACAGTGTGCTCCCAGGCTGTCAGCGCAGCCCTGGAAGCCTCCTGCCCACTGCAGAGCGCTGGGCTCAGAGCAAACCCAGGCCCGGGCGGCCACCTACTGTAGTGGTTGGCGCAAATCTTCAGGGTCTTGTCCCTCCTCATGAGAAGACGGATGGTCCCTTTCTCCTTATGTTTCAGGAGCTTGACGTCACCAGTGCCTCGTTCCTTCCATTCTGGGAGATCATTCTCTGAAGCAAATCGGAATAGCTTTGCCCGCCTTCAAGAAAAGCCGTTAAGCGAGAGCTTAGATGTGCAGAGAAACGGGAACGAGTCAGTCAAACGTGTCCTTGGGAAGAGCACGCGTTTTCTGTGTATCACACAGATGGCTATGTGTGACGTCTCCACACACCCTTTCCCTTTTTGTACCGCCAGGACTACAAGTCAAACGCCACCAAAAGGGCAAAACAGCCCAACGAACTCCAGGTTTTTACTTCACGATAAAAAAGAAAACAGATTTCTACAGTCACAGCATTTTCCAACAGAAAGACCCAACCTCTCAGCAAAGCAGCCCACCCGAGTACGCTGGGCGTGCCTGCGGCTACCAAGCAAGGGCAGTCCCGTGCCCAGAGGGCCACAGGGGAAGCAGGTGAGGCTGAGGACCCGTGCCCCACAGGGCCAGCCCTTCTCTCAGCTTCCAGATGCACCCTGTGCTCCCCGGCCCCCACCCAGAGAGGAGGCTGCAGGCCTCTGCTCAGGCCACCAGGCCCTGGTCCAACCCCTGCCTCCTGCCCAGGGTAGCCCCTCACGGGCCCAGGCGAGGCCCCACCTCACCAGGCACCAAGGCCCCAGCAACAAGCATCGGGCTGGGGCGACGCCCTCCTCTCCCCCTCACACCTGCCCTCTGCCTCCCCGCAGCTCACAGGTCCCTTTCCGCAGAAGACCGCTCTCTCCCAAACTCAACCCCGTGGAGTGAGACGCCCTCAGGGCTGACTGGAGCCTGAGGTCCCTGATGAAGAGGCCCACCCTGCAGGCCTCACTTCCCTCAGGAAGGGCCCAGGTCTAGGACACCAGGGAGAGCAGGGAGGGGGCAGCAATAGCACCGCTAGCAGTCCTCACCCCCGGGAGGCGCCAGACCTCAGAGAAACGCCCCCCACCCTGGGAGACCAACGGGGCATGCAGGCCCCCCCCGGCCCCCCTCCTTAGGGGTCGCAGCAGCGGTGATGGCCCCACATCTACAGCAAAGCACTCAAATGTTAACCTGGTGTCTTGGACGGCACAGGGAGGGGAGCAGGGGAGTTCCACGAGCTCGGCCAGGGAACACACCAGTGTTTACTGCCATTAACGTGTAACAGAGCCTACAACGTGCTGCAATTCTGAGTGGAGGCAACAGGCCACTCTCGGCAGTGCTGTGACCATTGGGACATCTTGACCCGGCGGTGCCAGCACTGCCTCTCAACGACCTCTGCCGCTGCAGCTCCCCACCGAAGCTCCAGAAGCGCGTGGACAGTAACTATGTTGTTGCTGAGAAAGACTGGCCCTGAGCCGACATCTGCACCCATCTTTCTTTATTTTATGTGCAACGCCGCCTCAGCATGGCCTGACGGGCAGTGCCATGTCCGCACCCGGGATCCAAACCTGTAAACCCCAGGCCGTCGAAGCGGAGCGCACAAACCCAACCTCTCGGCCACGGGGCTGGCCCCGTGTGGAGAGTAATTTTTAATAACTAATCTCAACTCTAACAGCACCCACTTTCACTTGTAACTCCAAGCGTGATTTTGTGCAATCCAAACACTGAGTCAGGGACTCACAAGCTTCAGACAGCTAAGTCCATGGTGGGAAAATAACAACAACTGTAGATACTCCTCCCTCAATCAGATGAAGGGGGCTATGGGAGTCTTAGAGGTGAGGGTGGCAAAGACGGGAGCAGGGTGCTGAGGAGACGCACCCTTGTGGACAGTGCAGCAGTGACAGGATACCAGGGAGCGACTGTGCCCTTCACAGCACTGGCCACCAGGCAGCAGGGGCACCCAAGAGAGTTAATGAACAAGTGGACTCTCAGCAGCCTTGATTTCCATGAGGGACTAGTCACCACACAATTCCAGGCCCTTTCTTCAGCCTCAGTCTGAGTAAAGGTCCGACCAAGACCTTAACACCCCAAAAAACCCGTAACCTCAGTCTTACACTAAAGATAACTATTTCTGGAGCAACATCAGCTTACTTACATTTTAAAAAGCTCCTCTTCATCTTCTTCCAGCGTCTTAATTTCTTGCTCAGGAAGAGAAACTATGGGCTCAAACTGGGGGTCATGGTTGGACTCATCTGCATTCTCGGTGGAGGTATCGTGGTCCTCATGGGTGTCCTGTGGAGGAAGGTGTGGAGGTGAGTGTGCTAGCTGTGAACGTGACCCCAACCAGGCCTCACCAGTGCATCCCTGCTAGTAAACGGCCTCACCCGAAAGGAAGAACTTAAGCCTGAAGGCTTCCACACTAGGAAAGGTCTGCATGTCCCCCCAGCACAAAGGGAGACACTGGACCTCAGCACCCGCCCCCGAGGCATCAATCGCATCTGTGCAGACCGGCTGGGGCTCCTAAAACTCAGCCACCTCCTGGCCCAGTGGCCTGGAGAAAACTGCCCCATCTTTTTGAGCCTCAGTTTCCTCCTCTGTAAAACACATATGATGCTACTGCCCAGTGAAGATTAAAAGACAGATAAGTCGAAAAGAGCTTCAAGGGGTGTTACCCTTAAAACAAAGAGCAACCCTTTGACTTCTTCCTGGTTGAGAAAAAACTGTGCTCTTGCTTACTAGAAAGAAAAAAAGTTGTTATGGGACTGCTGTGATTTACACAGAATTCACAGGTTTATCAGCCGTTTCGTCTCGGTTCCGGAAGCTAAGTTGGTAAGTCAAAAGAAATCACATAATAAGAGCCCTAACACTGCGATCCAGCTAAGATAGCTATGAGGCACAAAGGATATCGTGGGTTGAGTCTTACAGAACACGTGGCTTGGGGATCTGCAAGTCCAAGAGAAATCTGGAGACTTCACTACCAAACTCAAGCCGAAAAAGAAAATCTGAGCCTTCGCCGCTTTGCTCGGTGGGACGGCACTGCGGCTCTGCCGCGCGAGCTCACCCAGGCAGGCACCGCAACCCACGGAGCCGCCCCCGCCCTGGTCCGTGCGTCCAGGACCGGTCCACCCGGCCGGAACCAGCTCCCGCCGCAGAGGCCTGTGGCGGCTCGAGACACGAGATCAGAATGAATGAAGCGCTGCGTGAGCGACGGACCGGAGGGAAGCCTGCCAGTGGGCCGAGCCCGAGAAAACCGGCCCCTCGTTCGCGTCCCCGGCGAGCGGCGAAGTGAACGCGAGACCGAGCGGCGCGGGGGCCCCACGTCCCGGTGGAGCTCCGGGCTCACGGGCCGCCCCAAGGTCACGCGGGGCCCCGCCGCCCCGAACCCCGCGCGCCGGCCCCGGAGGCCTCGAGTCCCAGGCCGGCTGCCCGCAACCCGACCCGCGCCGCGCAGGCCCGCAGGCGCTGAGCTCGCAGGCCAGCGGGGGTTGGCGGCGCCGGCGCGGGCCGCCCACGTGGCCCCCGATAACGGCCTCGGCCCTCCGGCCCCCCATCCCCGCCCGGGCCCGGCCGCACCTTGGCGGCCGCCATGGGGGCGCGGCGGCGGCGGCTCGGCTGGCTCGGTCGTCGCTGGCTCCGCGGCCTCTTGGCGGCTGGTCGCAGCTCCTTCCTCCGCGTCTGGCGCCGACGCCTCCCGCCCGCCCGCTCTTCCCTCCGCCCCGCGACCCGAACCCCGACCCCTGACCCCGGCGGCGGGAAACGCGCCGCGATTCAAAACCAGTGCAGCTTTATTGGCTCAGACGGCGGACATTCTCATTGTCCCGCCCGCCCCGCGCTTCCCGCCAAAACGCCCGCGGCGCATGCCCGACCCGCCCAGCCGCCCCGAGAGTGTGCGCTCCCGGCGGCCCCCGCGCGCACTTCCGCCCCGCGGCCACGCGCGCCCCTCGAGCTCTCAAACGCGGCTGGGATTGAAGCCGGCGCGCGGCGATGACGCTACCGGAAGCCAGGATCATAGAGACGCGCCGCCTGGGCTGCGTGCGCTGGCGCACGGGAGAGCCGCCGGCGAGGCGAGCGCCCGGCGCGGGCCCCTGGCGGGCGGGCGGGGCACCCCATGTCCGACGCTCGGACCTGAGCTACGAGGGTTCGAGTCCCGCCCCCACCCTGGGCGGAGCCGGGGGCGGCCTCGTGGCGGTGCACCCGCCCTCAGCGCCTCTCGTGTGCCTGGCCCAAGGCGAGGTGGCCCTCGTAGGCCCGAGTCCAGGCAGAGGACGGGCCGGACGATGAGTGACAAGCTGGACAACGAAGTAAAGTGAAGGAGATCCTGGGGCGAGACGCGGGCGGAGATGAGAGAGGACGGGGTGGAGATGGGGCGGAGCAGGAACGCCCAAGAGAAGACGGGGAGGGATGGGGGGCGGTGAGAGGGGAGAGGGCTGGAGAAGGGGACAGGAGTGAGGAGGGTAGAAGGGGACAGGGCTGCGGGAAGGTGGTCTGTTGGAGGTCTGCGTGTGGGGAGGGAGCCTGGGCGTCCAGGCCCCAGCCCAGACCCTGCCTGTCCCCATACAGGGCCCTGGGCCCACGGAGGGCTGCGGCCAGGACAGCGGCAGTGCCCCGGGCAGCCCCGCAGCCGCGGCCCCCCAAGAGAAGGAGGAGGAAGAGGGGGCTGGGGCGGCTGCAGAACCCGGGGCTCAGCCTGGGCTCTACGGCTACATCAGGGACGGCTTGTTCACCTCGGAGATCTTCAAGCTGGAGCTGCAGAACGTGCCCCGCCACGCCAGCTTCAGCGATGTCCGGCGCTTCCTGGGCCGCTTTGGCCTCCAGCCCCATAAGACCAAACTCTTCGGGCAGCCTCCTTGCGCCTTTGTGACATTCCGCAGCTCAGCTGAGCGGGACAAGGCCCTGCGTGTGCTGCATGGTGCCCTTTGGAAAGGCCGGCCGCTCAGCGTGCGCCTGGCCAGGCCCAAGGCTGACCCCATGGCCAGGAAGAGGCGGCTTGAGAGTGAGGGGGAGCCACCCGCCACTTGTGTCGCTGATGTAGTGACCCCTCTTTGGGCCGTGCCCTACGCAGAACAGCTTGAGCGGAAGCGGCTAGAGTGCGAGCAGGTGCTGCAGAAGCTGGCCAAGTGAGTGTGGGCACAGGCCACCCCCTTAGCACGGAGCTCTGCTGCGCTGTGTTGGCTCAGCCTGCCTGGTGCACTGCACGGACACCCCCCGGGCTGCACAGTCTCTTGGGGAGCTAGCCAGTAAGACTCTTAGGCTACCAGTGGGGAGGATGAAGTCCCAAGGGAGGGGTCTGGGCACCTGAACATTTGGAGAGTGGCTGGGGATGGGCAGGGGGCGACAGGCTGAGGCCAGCCTCAGCCCCACCTCACCCTACAGGGAAATTGGGAGCACCAACCGCGCCCTGCTGCCCTGGCTGTTCTCGCAGAGGCACAAGCACAACAAGGCCTGCTGCCCGCTGGAGGGGGTCAGGCCGTCGCCCCAGCAGGTCAGGCCCCGCCCCGCCCCTCAGTCGTGCTGAGGAGCTGCTCGCCAGTCTCTCTCTGCCGTCTTCCTGCTTTGTGTGTATTCCTAGTGTTTGTCCCAGAACCACTAATTGTTGTCAGCCTCGTCCCCTGTACTGCTAGGCCCTGTGGGGCAACCAGGCCTCTCGGTCACCGCCATCTCTCCCTCACTGTGGGGTTCCCTCCGCGAACGAGTGCTTGACGGCCAGGATAAGGTCAGCATATCTCTGCCTTCCTTTGCCCTCCCTGCAGACTGAGTATCGTAATAAGTGTGAATTTCTGATCGGCGTCGGGGTGGATGGGGAGGACAACACAGTTGGCTGCCGCCTCGGCAAGTACAAGGGTGGGACGTGTGCTGTAGCCGCCCCCTTTGACACGGTGCACATCCCCGAGGCCACCAAGCGGGTGGTGAAGGCCTTCCAGGAGTTCATCCGGTGAGGACTTGCAACTTGGGCTGGGTGTTCCTCGGAAGTCCTGAGGCGGTCTCAGAACACAGGGCCTGTGTCTTGCTTGGCAGGGGGGCGGGGGGTCTGGTGGTTGTGGTCTCATGGATGTTGCTGGAGGAGAGAGCAGGGAGGCTGCTGGCTGAATCCTGGTCGGCAGATGTCCGGGACTTAGGGCCCTCATGGCTCCCACAGGTCCACTCCATACTCGGCATACGACCCAGAGACATACTCGGGCCACTGGAAGCAGCTGACTGTGCGCACCAGCCGCCGTGGCCAGGCCATGGCCATTGCCTACTTCCACCCCCAGGTCTCCAGCAGGGTGGCCCTCAAGGAGGGGTTGTCCGGGCCGGAGTGAGCTGCGACACAGCCTGACAGGGTTTTTCCTACTGCCTACTCTAGAAACTGAGCCCTGAGGAACTGGCAGGGCTGAAGGCCTCCTTGGCGCACCACTTCATGGCAGGACCGGGCAAGGCCAGCGGGGTGACCTGCCTCTACTTCGTGGAGGAGGGACAGCGGTGAGGAGCCAGTGGGGGAGAGGGGCAGATCCCTGTTTGGGCTCGTGACACTGACGGGCCACCTTGCCACCCACAGGAAGACTCCCAGCCAGGAGGGCCTGCCCCTGGAGCATGTGGCTGGGGACCGGTGCATCCACGAGGACCTGCTCGGGTTGACTTTCCGGATCTCCCCTCACGCCTTCTTCCAGGTAGCCCAGAATCTCTGGGCATCACAAGGACATACAGAGGGAGGCCTGACTTGATGGCAGGACGTGACTGGGACAAGAGCAGCAACAAGGGGTTAGCCTGGCAGAGGCGTGGGCAGGAGTGTCCAGGCGGGGGAGCTGCAGGGCTGTGAGACAGGAAAGGTGGTTTACCGCTGACTAGACCCTGGGACGGCCCTGCTGGAGGGCCGCGTATGGGTGTGGAAGCAGGAGTCAGGGCAATGCCAGGGCTCTGGTGTGAGCTCTGCTGGAGTCTGTGATGTCTCATGCTGATTCGGGGGTCCCACAAGTCTGGCACTCAGGAAAGAAGCTTGAGGGGGTGGGGGGGGGGGGGCTGTTAGCATCAAGTTGCTTTTTAAAACCAGGAGACTAGGTGAGGTCCCTCAGCATCATGGGGATCAAGGGGCAGTCCAAGGACTGACCCTTGGGCCCTCTGGCACTTAGAGGTGGGGGAGCAGTGGGAGTAGGAGACCTGAGAAGAGGACGATTGAGCTGGGGACTGGGCCACAGAGGCCTCTGAGCAGGAGGGGCATCCGGGGCACAGGGGCTGCAGCGGGGGCTGGCCCAGACAGCAGGGCTGCTCTCACATCCTGGGTGCCACCGGCCCACCCTCCAGGTGAATACCCCAGCAGCCGAGGTGCTCTACACCGTCATCCAGGACTGGGCCCAGCTTGACACAGGGAGCACGGTGCTAGACGTGTGCTGCGGCACTGGCACCATTGGCCTGGCCCTGGCCCGGGTGAGCCCTCCTGCCCCGGTCAAGGCAGTCTCTCCCCACTCTACCCGTTTTGTTCCTCGCCTCGTGACCCCCAGTGACCCGCAGCTTAAAGACTGAGAGGTTAACCCCCACCCTGTCCCAGATCCTTTTCTATTGCCCACATGATTCCTGTTATCCCCCTCCCCCAAAAGCCCCCTGGGGCGGGTGGGGTGCCATCAGTGTGTGCCTTTTTCTTGCTTCAGAAGGTGAAGAGAGTCGTGGGGATTGAGCTGTGCCAGGAGGCCGTGGAGGATGCCCGGGTGAACGCCCGCGACAATGGTGAGAGCCATTGTGCCACACAGCGAGTGGGCGGGCAGGCCCTGGGGGGCAGCAGTCATCCCTGCATGTCCTCAGCACAGCACCTAGAACCCACCAGGTGGCTCCTAGGGTCCACCAGGAGGGCAGAGGGTGCAAAGGGCTCCCTGAGGACCTAGTGTGCACCCACAATGCCTGGGGCTGCCCGACAGGGAAGGAAGCGCCAGCAGGCTCCCTGGCCAGGTCTTCCTAAGGCCCCTCTAGCCAGGGGCTTCAGGATACCAGGCAGCTGGGCGGGCCCTGTGGGGGTGGATATCCTGCATCCCCTGACAGGGCTGCCATGCCATTTCCAGAGCTGAGCAACGTTGAGTTCCACTGTGGGAGGGCTGAGGACTTGGTGCCCACCCTGGTGAGCAGACTGGCCTCCCAGCAGCTCGTTGCTGTCCTGGACCCACCCCGCGCCGGCCTGCGTGAGTGGCCTCCAGTTAGGGGGTGATGTGGGGAGAGGCGGGCAGCGATGTCTGGGTGGCACACATCAGGCCTGATGCCCAACCCCCCTGGGACCCCCATACTCTCACTGAGGTGAGGGACCCGTGGGGACTCTTCCTTGAAGAGTCTGCCTCCTCAGATTCCAAAGTGATCCTGGCCGTCCGCAGAGCTGAGAATCTCAAGCGGCTCCTGTACGTCTCCTGCAACCCCCGGGCGGCCATGAGCAACTTTGTGGAGTGAGTGTCAAGTCGGGGGCCTGGGGTGGACTGGGGCCCAGCACCCAGCCCCACGCCCCCCATAGGAGCCCCTGGCTGGACCCATGTGGCTGACCATGACACTCCATTCCCACCACAGCCTCTGCAGGGCCCCGTCTAACCGGGTGAAAGGCACTCCCTTCCGGCCTGTCAAGGCTGTAGCCGTGGATCTGTTCCCACAGACCTCACATTGTGAGATGCTCATCCTATTTGAGAGAGTGGAGCAATCCAATGGCTCAGGGGCCCCGGAGCCCCAGGATTCTACAGCCCAGCCCCCACCAGGGCCCCCAGATGACACCCTGCAGGGAAGCGGGGTCTCCCCCTCTCCCTAGGCCTGTGGAGCAGCGGAAACCAGCCCTTCCAGAACAGGGCCCAGTTTGCATCACAGGAGCAGCAGCCCAGGGGCTCCCTGAGACCTTGCCTTACCCCAGGACGCTGAGCCACCAACCACGGAGGGCATGAGACCTGGCCACCCTGCCCAGGGCCATGGGATCCTCTGCCCCTCTGCCACCCTCCCCGCCCCGTTCTTTTTGGACCAACTGGGCCAAAAGAGCCAGAATAAACAATTGCTGAGCCACCAATGTTTCTGTGATGAGCCCAGAGTTTTGGCACACAAGTGCTCGTTTCTGCCCCCCGCTACAGGTGCAAAGGAGCAGGGCCAGGAGGGCACCGAGGGCACCCCATGGGGATAAAGCTAGGTCTGAGTCTCTGCCTCCTGCCAGCACTGTCAGCCCTGGGCACAGCCGAGAATCAGCCGCGGTGTGGCTGAGCATTGGCGCAGTTCTCCCAGTCCCACTGCATGGCCGTAAGTCACAGCAGAGAGCTTGCTATTTGATAGAATGGCTGGTTTTATGCTTAACCCTGAGAAGCAGACATGCAGATCTCATGGCCAGTGTACACGCTAGGGGGAGAGCTCAAGGCAAGGTGCCGGCCCCGCCTACCCTCCCCACCCTGGGCAGGCCCAGTGGTCAGCCCCTACTTTTCTCTGTGAGGGGAGGACCCTCCTGGGCCTCATCCCCAACCTGAACTTGAGCCCTTAAGGGAAGCCACCTCCCTAGTGACCAAGTAAGGAGCCAAGGGTCAGACTGGATGCTGCTCAGCTGCTGCAGGACCAGCTGCGTCCAAGCGAAGGCTCCAGCCTTTCAGGGGAGGCTCCAGGAGAGGTTCTGGACAGTAGAGGGTCCTCCAGCCCACCAGCCTCCCACAGTTAGAAGAAACAAACACCAGCCATTCTCTTTGGACAGTTTTGTTTTATGTGTTCAGACAATAAGGCTCACCCTTACAGCCGTGGCCTAGCTGCCACCTGGAAGGTACACAATGGGCTGTGGCTGCACACTGTCCCTGCCCTCCGCCCGCACTGCACGGCTGTGTGCACACGACCCTTGCACCTACACACAGGACAGGGAGGAAGGGCACAGGAGGCCACAGTGAGGCTCGCCCGCCTCTAGTAACACATGTGCACAAAGCCTTGGCTCACGATGGTGCATCTGGCTGTTTTAAGGGCAAACAGTCTGTGTCAAATGATTATTCACAGCTGCAAACCAGAGGCAAGACAAAAGCAGGCGTCTAATTACAGCAACTTGATTTGAGAGTTTGTTTTATAAAGATCAACACAGGAGCCAACCTTGGTCACACAGGTGGTGAGGGAAGGATACACTGTGGCTGGCCCACAAGGCCGACACTGTCTTCCTGAAAACAAATGCCATCAACCCCACCCACGGGGGATGTGGTGGGCGAGTGGCATACCCGTGGACCAGGACAGTGCAGCCCAGTGCTGGGCTCCTGCATCCAGCAGTGCGCCACAAGTACATGGCACTGTGAACAAGTGCTGGGCACAGGGAGCCAACGGCTCACCGTTACCTTGCACGTGGGGACAACCCAGGGCCCCAAGCACAACCACATCCCCTGGGACTCAGGGCAGGGGACACATCCGCCCCTGCACCTGTCCACAGAGGTCACCTGGAGAACACAAGACTGCTGGTCAGAGGAGCAAGCTGGTCACTAGGCCTGGCTGTGCGGGGCGGCTGCCCTGGAAACCCAGCGAAGCCATTGTCACAGGGAGCAGGACAGCTGCCCTCCCCCTGCTTGCACCAGCTCTGGAGAGGAGCGCCAGTTTGTGATCAAGAAGGGATTGCACTGAAGGTCCTCGTTTTCTTTTTTAAATAAGTCTACGTGCTAAACTGCATTAATTGTTTATATATCTGCTACATGATTCCAAATCTATCTTCTACTCTCACTGTAAAAGTTTCTTTCCAAATGCTAAAATATCATAAAAGCTTTAAAAATTGATGAGTGGATAGATGGACTTGACTGTGCAAAAATCTTTAGTAAAAAGTTGCCAGAGGCCAGCGAAGGTGAGGGGCCTCAGTGTCTAAGGTGTGTTTTTAGGGCATTAAGACTTGCTCAGAAAATTGGACCACACCCCAGCCCCAGGGCCAGGGCAACAAGCCAGGTGGAGACTGGCAGACCTCATACTAACACTGGCAACACATTACAAGGATGAAGAATCATCACCTTGATGGTTTGCCTGAAACCTCTGAAAAATAGTTCTGATGCTAAAATTGTGTTTATTTTAAACGAAAAAGGACTGAAATACTCCTTCTCGTTGTATCTTTTTCAGAGAAAAGGGGAAAACAAAGGAGGCAGGGAAGGGACTGGGGTGCCAGCGTGTGCCTTCTGACCAGGTCCCTGCACTGGCCCACAGGAGCCCTGGGCACAGAGCACCACAGACTCAGGAGTCACTTTCTCATTTCATCTGTCATTAAACTATCATTTCTTATCAGTGCATATTATGTACTAAAATTCATGAAAACCTTCATAAAACCAGTCTGCAGCAAATCCATACAAGCAGAGGTCCACAGTTGTCTTCAAGCTCTTGGCTTCCACTTGTGAGTGCAGGCTGAGTCCATCTTTGAACCTGTCCACTCAGACCTGTGGGCGGCTCCCAAGGAAGAGCTGCGGCCTTGGCTGTCCCGGTGCACCGGAGCCCCACCCCTCCGGCCCTGGCCCTCAAGACACGCAGCCGCGGGGAAGGAACTCAGATTGGAGGCCTGAGGCTGCAGTGAGTCGCGTGTGGTCTCTCCAGCAGTGGAGCTGGCAGCCCCCTGCACCAGGCCCCACCACCTCCCTCACACATCCACAGTGCAGAGGGGCTCGCCACCAGGCTGTGCAGATGCCACAATAGACATCTTGGGCTTCTTCCGTGTCTCCTCCTGGAAGAACAACGAAGGTTAGTGATGCTGGCAACGTGGGGACATGCAGCCCTACACTGGGCAAGAGGCTTCAGAGGGAGACGAGTGGGTGAGGGGTGAGACCAGCAGAATGGCACCCATGCTCTGTGATGCCAGGCTGGAAGGAGGAGGGAAGGCCTGAGGAGCAGGCCAGGTAGGGGCTGAGCGGGACGGTTTCCCTGGAGGCCATCACAGGGCACCATGTGCTGGCACTTCCCTGGGAACCAGGACACACCCCCGAAGTGAAGGGCCAAGGTCACAGCCGCCAGGGACAAGCCACCTGGGTGAGTCTCTCTCCTCACGGCCCCCTGAGGGCAGGAGTGAGGCGTCTCCTGGACTGGAAAGCCACACAGATGCAGACACCTCCTTCTCAGGGTTTTATATATGCCCGGGCTAAGACCACAGCTAACAAAGGCCCTGGCCCAGAAACCCCACAGGTGGGTGGCTTTAGGAAGCTTCACCAGGACTGAGCCCTCCCCAGGTTCCCTTGTTCTGTGAGGCATGGACTCGAGGACGAAGAGGTCAAGGATGGCAGTGTCACCCACAAGAACCCTGGCCGATGCACTGTCTCTGCCCTCAAACGGCTGGTGCTGAGTGGAGACCCAGCGTCAGTGCACAGGAGGCCAGGCCCTTCACAATCACAGGCCAGGGCTGCCAGCTCTCTAATTTAACTAAAAATGAAATGACTGGATGCAAGTAGCAGGAATGCTGAAGCTCAAGGAAAAGCAAATCTAATCTGGAAGGACTGAGGGCTCGCTGGGAAGACGGGCCTTTTCAGGTGCCCGGGCAGTGCCAGGGCCTCAAGAACCAGTGACGGATTCCTGGGAAATGGCCTTCCCCGACAGCTGCCAGTGTGGTTCCAGCTCAGTGCCCCTCTGCTGTCTTTGGGGCGGGGGTATGGAGGGCATCGAGGAGCTGTGATGTGTGGTTCTGGCTGGGACGGTGCTGGCAGGGCCCACACACTCACCCTTTCCTCGGCCAGCCTCTTCATCTCCTCCTGCAGCTTGCTCAGGATGTGCAGGTTCGGCTTGTTCTTCTTGGCATATTGCTGCAGCTCAATCACGCTCTTGTCGGAGGTCTCCTGGGGAGCACAGTGCTCTCAGGACTGCCCAGGGCCTCACAGGCACCCTCTGGCCAGGAGCCAGAGCTGCACAGCCCCACAGTCGACCCGTGCCCAGCAGGCTGACGCAGCAGCAGAGAACGTGGAGCAGTCCACGGCCACCCCCACGTCCGCCCCATCCTCAGCAGGCTGAAGGCCACAGCCTTCTCCCTTCAGGGGGCAAAGGCACCCTAGCACCCAGCTGCCACTGCTCCTAACCCAGGCACAGCAGGGAGGCTGGACACACCTCCAACACGGCCAGCAGAGACCGCATACTGCTAGATGGGACACGCCCTGGCGGTACTGGGGCCAGCTGAGAGCCTATCGGCCCCAGAGGCTGAGCTCTCTGCAGGCCCTATGACTTTCAGAACAGCATCAAGCTGTCTTGAGACCCTTCCTGTCTTGAGGTCATCTCTGAGGACAAGAGCCATGCCTTGGGGTACCAGACTCCACCAGCCCTCCAAAGCCACGCACTGAGGCCGTGCCTGGGCTGGACCCCTCACCCTCCAGCTTAGGAGGGGTTCCCACCCATGGACCAAAGCGGGCTTTCTCTCCCTCAGTCTCAGCCCAAGACAATGCAGATGTAAAACACACACAGAAAGGCAGAAGTAAGCTTCATCTGCACTGCATCTGAGTCTTCTCAACAACACGTACCCTGAGGTTCCTTTAAGCACCTTGGGTCCCAGTGTCACCTCCCTCACCCCACCGTCTCATGCCCAGAGTGAGGGCCTCTTCAGGAATGGCCTGAGGGCCCACAGCATGGTCCTCAGGGTCACGACCCTCCACACCAACCACCCTCCACTTACTGGGGTGTGGATAACCCAGACTGTTTCTGTAAACACCAAGGGAAAAATTTTTAAATGTAACACTCACATCCCAACAATTCCCTCCACCCCACAAAGCACACAAACCTAAGGGTATTGGTTTAAATCTCAAGATCTTGGCAAAAACAAAAACAAAATAGTGACACATACAAGCTTTTTAGGTAAAAGTAAACTAGTGTTCGTAGCCAGGAGCACTGCCCTTACATGCTCGCCCCTCAAGCCAGCAGGTGTCCTCACATTAGCATGAGGGGTCCCTCAGAGAGGCCCAGCTGCTGAGCCTTCCTGGGACCTGCACCTCCTGCCTGGCCCTGCGGCTCTGCCTGATGCTCCAGACCTCTCCCTCCACAGCCAGAGCTGGCCCAGGCCTCTTTGGGAAGGATGACCCCACTCTCACCATAAAGTCACAGACGTGGCCCAGCAGCAAGCCTGAGACGCAGCTGTGAACAAGAGCAGAGTGACCCAACTGTCCTGTGACAGCAGGACCCCAGCCGTGGCTGTGGCTGGGGGAGGACAGGACACAGAAGCTGGCCAAGGCCCGGGGGAGGGTCTGGTACCTGTTTGACCATCTTGCTGCTTTCGCGGCCATACATACGCAGTAAAGACCCCCAGTTCTTGACGTGCGGGTGCAGGAGCTGGAGGATTTTCTGAGAGGCTAACTGTTTTCCAACTCTCTTATTTTTACCTGTGAAGAGGGAGAAGAAACATGGAGAGAGGGAGTCACATCCAGCTGTCCACACAGCTACCTCACCTCAACAGCAGTGCCCCTGCCATTCCCCCCAGCCAGCTGAGGGCATGTGCTATAGGAAGGGGTGGGAAGTGCTCCGCCACTGCACTGAGCATGGGCATCTCGTGACCAATGCCAGGACCTACCCCTAGCCTGCTGTGCAGAGTAGCCCACGAAAGGCTCTGGGAGGTCAGGACAAGCCCAAGGTCACATAGCTTAAGAGGCCTCCCTCCTGCCACAACCCCACATTTCTAGACACACAGACAAGAAGAAACGAGGCATCACAAAGCACGTGGCCTGGGGCTCCTGGGGGGAGGGCAGAGGGGAGGGGCTCTACCAGAAGGCCTGGAGGAGGAGAATCCAGAGGATGTGTGTGCTCTGGAGGAGGTTTCTGGCAGAGGGAAGGCAGGGCCAGGGCGCAGAGTGGGTCAGGAGAATGGCAAGTGCCAGGAGATACCTCTGGCCAGGGGGGCCAAGACTGGCCAGGCTTCCAGACAGGGCCTCTCAGGCTGGACGAGGGGATCACAGCGCCAGGATCCCTCCTTTGTCCCACGCCCTGCCCACCTGCTCAGGAGTGCGTCTCAGCAGGGAATGGGGTGCAGGGTACCCCTGGGTCTGAATGTGGTCCTGCAGTTTTCCCAAGGCCCACATATGCACTGCCTTCTCATTTACATAGCACTGGCTTTGTTATTTACTGCAGTTACAAAAAGTTTTCTTTTAAAATAAATATAAGTATAAAATAAAAAAAAAATATTTTTAAAAGTGGCTATTTCAAAAACCAAGTTAGGTAGAGGATACAGGTAGCACACCCAGACCAGAACAGAGGGGCAGGCGCACTCAACACACGGTGCAGAGCACGGCACGGTAGAGCCCTGCTGCCCTTTACTGGGACACCCCTCCTCCCACCACAGGGCCCAAGGGCTAGACGGCGGCAGTGGTGGCAGGAGGGGAACACATGGCCCAGCCAAAATGACCAGCCCCAGCCAGGGAGAGGGAGGAGGACAGAGATCGCACAGACGGATGCCACAGTCGCGCCTCAGGCTGACTGTTGCAGATGTGGCCGTGAGGTGCTGGTGGACACAGTGCAGCTTGGAAGTGATGCCAGGGCAGCGGCCAGGGACGAAGCCACAAAGGCTCGAGGCTCTGGGAGAGGCCATAGGCAGCAAGCCGGCAGGCGACACCCCCAGTGGCCGTCTAAAAGCGTGGTGGGTAGCGGGAGGAGAGGAGGGGGCCCTTACACCAGCCGCGCACTGTGTGCTTGCCGCACGCCATGACATATTCGCTCTTCTGGTTTTTACCAGGAACCACTTCAAACTTGATGGATGTGTCACCCATTCCATGGTTTCTTTAAGAGAAAACAAAGACAACAGGTGATATCAGCTGAGGAGGAAATGACTGCTTCTGGAAAGCCCTTTCTCTGAAGACAAGCCAAGCCTTTTCCTTGAACCACTTCTCAGCCGAAGAGATCCTCCTAGCACACCCAATCCAACCCCACGGGGCCCTGATGGTCGCCAGGCATGAGGGGCTTCTGTGCGTGCGGGGAGCGCTGGCAATGGCTCGGACTCAGCATCCCGTCGTGAACCAGGATAAACAGCCAGTGAGGGTGCTGGCGCCCGAGGGAAGCCCCCGCAACCTGACTTAGGGGGAAACACCTCGCCCTACCTTTTAAGGCACTCGTGGAGGATCTGATAGGGAGACAACAGTCCGGCCTTGCTGGTCAGCTCGTAGACCCGTGAGTCCTCGATACTGATGTGGTTAAAATACTACAAAACAAAGTAGCCGCCCCTGAATGCTGGGCCAAGCCTGCCGGCCTCGCACAGCTGCTCCCCGTGCTGCTGCCCCCAGAGGCTTCCTGTCCTCTTCACTACCTCATGGAGCACGCCACCCCCACAGCCCCTGTCCAGCTGCCCCGAGACAGAGTGAGAACGGCACTACTCGAGGCTAGAGAGTACGCTGCGCGACGGGGTGGGAGAGACGGGTGCCGTGAGGACCCAGGCTGCATGGCCGGCCAGGCCTGGCAGGCTTGCCTGAATCTGAGTCTGATCAGACAGTTAGAAATCTAAAGATAAACAACCTTAGGAGAAGAACGTGAAGGTCGTCATAAGTGAGATGAGAGCAGAGAGGAGGTAAGCCAGACACAAACGCTGCCCTCCTAAAGGCCAAGCTCCCTGGAGGCCGAAGCGCCATAGCACAGACCAGCCCAGGAGGCTGCCAAGGGCCTGGCCCGGCTCTATTTTCAAACACAAAGTCGTCCTGGCTCTGAAACCAATCACTGTGACCAAAGAACAGAAAAGTTATGAAAGGTTTACAGGAAACCACTTAACCAGTCAGGGGAAAAAGAGAGCTCTGCAGGGCTCCACCAGCCCAGGAGGTGGCTCTGAGCCCAGCCGGGCCCTGGTGAACGCAGGGTACTGCCCGGCCCACTCAGGAGCACAGCCCCCTCCCCCGCAGGGACAGCCTTAGTCTCCTGGGGCCGCCATAACAAAGTACCACAAACTGGGTAGCTTAAAACAAGATTTACTTTCTCACAATTCTGGAGGCTGTAAGTCCAAAATCAAGGTGTCAGCAGGGCCCTGCTCCCTCTGAAGCCTCTTGAAGAGGATCGTCCCTTGACTCTTCCAGCTAGGCCCAAGCTCTCCTTGGCCTATGGCAGCATCACTCCCATCTCCACCAGGCGTCCTCTCTATCCCCCGCCCCTCTTCTTACAAGAACACTTATGACACTGCTGCTCTCAGCGGGAGGTGGGGGTTCTACTCTCTCCACCTGCTTCAGCAGTGAGGCAGACTCTCGTGACAGTCAAGGATGGAAAGGCTCTGTTCCTGAAGAAGACTGCTGATTCTGATGAGCAGGAAGTCCTCTTGCTATCGTTTGGCTATTGTCTTCCATCAGGTCCCCACAAGACGCCTCCACTCTCAAGTGCCCACATCAGTGTGGGTCAGTTTCCAGAGAGTTATTCACCAGGACGTCAGGGCCTGGTCCCGTCCTCAATGGCTGCCAGGCAGCCGAGCCGTCAGCAGCGCCTGGCTCTCCCTCAGCGCACGAGGACCCACTCTCTCACCAGCAGGCAGCACCCAGGCTGCGGACCTGCAGGCAGGCTGAGCATGTGGAGTGCACCCGCGTGCCCCGCAAGCTCCAGGAGCCTCCCTCACAGGGCTGAGGCCGACACACACGGCTGGAGAACACACACCCGGAAGCCCAAAGACATTCAACAGCCTCTGGTGAAGGCCCACACCACAATTCCTTGCACCAAGTGGCCTCAGCCACACGTCACTAACGGTTAACCTGACGGGAGCATGGGGACTGCAGCTCAGATTGCACAGGCAGAGGGAGAAGCCCAGGTGGCCAGTGCTCAGCAGCCAGCCAAAGACCACGAGTGAGCACCAAAGGCAGCCCAACACCCATAAATCCAACAATTTAGATAAAATGGACCAAGGCCTTGAAAAACACAAACTACTGAAACTGCTCCATTCTATTCAAGAAATTGAATTTATAGTTAAAAACTTTCCCACAAAGAAAACTCCAGGAGCGATGGCTTCACTGGTGACAACTATCAAACACTTAAGGAAGAAGTGACACCAATTCCATACAATCTTCCAAAAAATCTCAAGAGGAGGGACAAGTGCCAACTCATTTAATGATGCTGGGCGTACCCCAATATTAACACCAGACAAAGACGATACGAGAAAACTACAGACTAATAATCTCCCATGAACACAGATGTAAAAATCCTAAACCAGGTATCAGCAAACTGAAACCATTAACACACAAAAAGGAATAGATACCATGCCCAAGTAGGACTTACCCCAGGAATGCATTTTTTAAAAATAAATCAATCACAAACACAATTCACTATATTAACAAATTAAAGAAGAAAAACATTATGATAATGTCAATAGACACAGAAAGAGCATTTGACAAAACCCAACACCCTTTCATGATAAAAACACTCGAGAGACCAGGAAGAGAAGAGCCCTTCCTCAACCTGATAGAGGGCATCGACAGAGACTGACAGCAGACATCCTGCTCAGAGGAGGGATTGGTTGCTGGCCCTGAGATCAGGAACAAGAGAAGGGTGTCCACTCCCCCGACAGCTACCCCACTCTGTGCTGGAGCCCCCGTCAGAGCAGGAAGGCAAGAAAAAAGGCAGACAGCTGGACTGAAAAGGAAGCAGGCCAACCACCTTCCCACTAGACAACCTGATCCTGTACACAGAAATCCCAAAGAAACCCACAAAAAACTACTAGAACTAATAAATTAAGTTCAGCAAAGCCACAGAACACAAGGTCAATATACAAATAATAAATTGTATCTCTATATACTAGCAATCGACAGTCAGAATGGAAACTAAAGTCCTACTCACAACAGCACCAAAACACAGGAAACACTTTAGCCTAAATGAACACGACACGCGTGGGATCTGTGTGCCAACAACGGCCCAGCACCAATGAGACATCCAAGGCGCCCTCAGCAGATGGAGGGACATGCTGGGCTTGCAGATTAAGACTCGATGCTGTCAGGATCTCACTTCTCCCTAAATGTATCTACAGGTTTAACACAATTCCAACCAAAACCCCGGTAGAAATTTTTGTAGATACTGACATGCTGTTTCTAAAATCTACATGGGAAGGCAAAGGAGCTAGAATAACCAGTGTTTTTGAAAAAGAACAAAGTAGGAAGGTTCACACAATCTGATTTCAAGACTTCTAGTCATCAAGACAGTGTGGCACTGGTGAAAGGACAGACACAGATCAAGGGGACAGAACAGAGTCCAGAGACAGACCCACACTGACACGGTCACACGGCTCCTGAGAGGGGCAAAGGCAGTCCTAGTTGAACGGAACGCCTGCCACAGGCCCCGCAAGCCCATCTGCAAGGTCAGCAAGGCTGCCCAGGAACCCACACAGCCTCACAGCAGCCTACTGCTCATCACCGCAAATAGAGACGCGCCCCACGGCCCTCAGGCAAGCAGGGAGGACCTCCACAGAGCCCTGCGGCAGGCACCACTCAGCACCGTCAACGCGGCACCAACACCGGTGAATCCCACAGGCATCGCACGGGGTCAGATCCTGATTCAAATGTAACACCACCGACAGGACTTTCTGGAACTGGCCAACCTACAGGGATGGTTCAGTGCCTACCAGAGAATACAGATGAGGGAGTTCTGCCTACAAAGGGGCAGCGCGAGAGAATCTAGGAGGGGAGAACATGAAAATGTTCTGTCTTGCTTGTGCTGTTGGTTACATGACAAAAGTATGCATGTGTCAAAACTCACAGAACTGTACCCAAAAGTGAACTTATCTCTAGGTAAACTAAAAAAAAAAGTAAAGGGGAAAAAAAACCAGAAACAGTCACTAATGCCTAAATTCTAGAATAACCGTGAACCAACCAACCCACAAAGGCCGTGAACCAAACAATGCAAAAGTAAACAAATGCCAAGCAGAAACCCCAGGCCTGTGAAAGGGCGTGGCCCCTGCTCTGGCTGTGTGCCCCCTTTTTAACCAGCAAGCGTGCTCTGCCCCAAGCCTCCGCTTCCCACAGCAATTCGCGATCTGGGCGCCCTGCATTGGTGCCACCTTGTGTGTGGCCTCACAGACGGCAGCTCACGCAAGAGCTCCCACAGCACCGGGGCCCACCCGGCCCACCTTGGCAACTTGCCCTCCCCTCTGGAGTGCAAACAATGAGGACGCTGCCCCCCAGAGCCCAGGCTCTGGTGCCACACGAGCACCACGAGGAAGAGTGGTTGCCACTGCCCAGCCTTCACGAGAACGTGAGACAGAAACAGCGGGGTTTGAGCCAACGCTCTGGGAGGAAGAGCCAGCCACTCCGGTGAGGCTCTAACACCCCAAGCTGACAGAGAAGCCACTTGCTCCTCTGACAGAGTCTAAAACAGGGACAACACAGAACACATGTGTGCGCACACATACACTGTGTAACTCAGAAGCGTGAATAAAACCTCTCAAGAGACGTGAACACACAGTTGGTCACTGTGTCCAGTTCCTGGCACAGAGCTCCTGTAAACCCTTAGGATTTCCTGAGCCATAAGAGTATCTTTTGTTATTTAAAATGAACCGTCAGGACCACACCTGAGTTTATGCTGACCAGGTGGCTCGGGGTGGGGTGCCCAGACGGCTTCAGGACGCGGCTGGTCACCAGAAAGACCAAACACATGCTTAAGTACCTCTTCATCTGGCCGTCTGTTTGCACCCTTTCTAATAAACCAGTAAACATAATGCTTGCTCCTGAGTTCTGGAAGCCGGTGTAGCAAATTATCAAACCTATGGGGAGGTCATGGGCATCCTTGAATTTGTAGCCAGCCAAGCAGAGTGTGGCTAGTCTGGGCAGCCCATTGGTGGCTCGCATCTGGTGTGGGGCAGTCCTGTGGGATTGGCCTTTAACCATCTGAGCCTGGGACCTGAGCCAACTGCACACAGACAGTGTTGGACCTGACTGAGCTGTAGACACTCAGCTGGTGTCAGAGAACTGGAGAACTGACACAGAAAGGCCCCTGATGTGTACAAGACAATCTATTAACTGGGATTTCCAAGCCCAGCTGACACTGCCCACATGGCCCCTTCCCATGTGCCCTTCTCCACGTGGGGAAACCTCCTTTCTCAGGCTTGTTCTTGATGCAATTTCTGGAAAAATCCCTTGCTTTCTAGAAGAGCCCCAGGGTACATGGTGAGAACCTGTGTCCTACGAGTCTCCAGCGGGCAGCACCACCACCGTGTGCATCACCTTGCTGGCTGTGTGGGAGAGGGCGGAGCAACAATGCACATCAGCACGGGCTTGCCTGAGCAAGGCTGCCAGCAACCTGCAGTCTCTGTCACAGCAGACACTTCCTCAGAGGCCCTGACGTGAAAGGCTCCAGGGACAAGGCTACAGACACAATGACCCCACAGATCAAGGACTGAGGGCAGGAGGAAAGATGGACAACAGAACGAGTGAGGACAAAGACCGCCAGCTGGTCACCAACAAGACCACGTGCCTGCAACAGAGAAGAGGCTCTGCGCAGCTGACTGCCAGGTCCCAGCACCAAAAGTGAGGCGGTGACAGGGCTGACAGCGTGGCCTGGGCACACTGCCCCACAGGTGTGTATCCCAGAGCATAGCCACACGTGAGGAGGCCACACTCAGGTGGTGGGACTGCAAAGGACAGCTGGGACAGGGCAGGGAAGGGCCTGTCATACCCAGTTGAGATATCAGTCTAGCAGGGAGCACAGGCTGCTTTGCAACACACACAGCCACCCAAGGCTGGAAGAGCACGGAACATGCCCCGGTCCGTGCTGGCCGGAGGGAAAACTGGGTGGCCCCTGCCCAATGGGGCCAAACACAAACATAAGCTAAAGTAAGAATAAGCACAGAGACTTTCAGAGTGAATAAAAAATGGACTCAATTGTTTAGTCACTCAACAACCAATCAAGCAAGATGCTGTTATCTCGAAGCCTACAATACTAAACAGAGACTCTTTTGGAAGTTCCCTTGAAACCAAGCATTCCCAACCTTCACTCTACTAGCCCTGGAGAATTCCCAATGATCTCAACATGTCATAATTTCTCAAATCAATCTTAACTCACCTGAATTCTGTAAACTCTACCACAATAATATCCACAGGCAAGTGGGTCATAGATCCTACAAGCTAGGACAGGTGAGACGCCCCCCCCAATCTAGGGGTCACAGCAGAGCCTACTCAGATCAACTGGTGCACCAAAGCAAAGCCCCATCATCTTCCAGAAAGGCTGCTGCAGCCACACACCCCTGCCTGCCCTGGCCACAGCCGGCGCCCAGCGCCAAAACCACCATCATGCCTTCATGCGTCCCCACCCCGTATCAGAGGTCAGGAAGGACAGGGGATGAAACCTACACAGCCCAGGTACCATCAAGTGCAACGACCCATCCCAAGGGTCGGGCAGACCAGGGACAGTGTAGGGAAGGCTCATCCAGTGCCTGAAAGCCTCCCTGCACACCATCGCTCCACAGCCAGCTCGTGCAGAAATCAAGCTGATGACGCGACTGCTCCTGGAGGAGCCACTCCTTCTAGGCTGTGTCTGCTCTGAGTATGTGTGCCACTGATCTGGGGCCTGTACTTAACAATGAAGCACAGAAGACACTGCAAACTTGAATGTAAGTCAACAGTGCCATGGGTATTTTACCATATTTTATAATAATGTAAGTCCAAGAAGACTGGAAAAAAATTTTAAACGCATCTTGAAGCACTGCTGGAGCGGCAGAATAAGGACCTCCAAAGAAACAAGAACACTGACAATAACTGTCAAAATCAACTTTTTCAGAATTCTGGAAATTAAACAAAGACTATAACCTGAGGAGCATTTATTCAAGAAAAACAACAGAACCTTGCTAAGCACGAGCTTTGTGGCATTAGGAGACCCATTCCCATCTCCTCTTCCCAGCTCCGTGGCAGCCTTCAGAACCAGCAGCTTCACAGCCACTGAAGAAGGCAGAATGGCCCCAACACCTGAGCCACAGAACCGTCACGATCCGGCCTGTTTGGCAGCTCTTTAGAAAAGCTCTGTGGCAGGACTTGTCTGTATTTGACCCAACTGCAAGTTCACTCAGTTGAAAACAACCCAATTCCCCAGGAAACTGGTCAAAAATAATCAGTGGCAACTGTTTCATATCACAGTTGCCTGAGGCTGGGATACCAGTTGACAAGTCAAAAACTGTGAAAGGAGAGCTGGCCCTGATGGCCTAGTGGTTAAGGTTCAGTGTGCTCCACTTCAGCAGCAGGATCTGGTTCTCGGGCACAGAACCTCCACTCATCTGTCAGTAGCCATGCTGTGGCGGCAGCTCACATAGAAGAACTAGGACTTACAACCAGAATATACAACTATGTACTGGGCCCTTGGGGAGAAAAAAAAAAAAAGAGGAAGATTGGCAACAGATGTTAGCTCAGAGTGAATCATTCCCAGCAAAAAAATAAAATAAAAGGAAATGCTGAAGAATGAGATGCCCATAGGGGTTTTAAAAAGCTCCAACATGTCTGGGGATCTAGATGGCCATGTGCCTGCCCAGGAAAGACACAAGAAGGCCCTAATCTCTCACTGCTGGTTGACCCAGAAGTTCTGTGCAAGTGGGAAGTAAAGACTAAGGCAGAGCTGTCAACTACTGGAGCCCCAAAACCCACCCAGAGCCCTGTGGCCAAAGCTGGGAGGCTTACCGGCTCAGGTCAGGACATTGCTGACCTGAACTTCACAATATTAGTCTAGGAAAGTCACTGTTACGGGTTAAATTGTGCCCCCCCCCGCCCCCCATTCCTATGTGGAAGTCCTAACACCCCCAGTACCTCAGAATGTGACCTTATTTGAAGACAGGCTCTTTATAGAGATATAATCAGGTTAAAATGAGGTCATTAGGGTGGGCTCTAATCCAATCTGACTGGTGTCCTTATAAAGAGAAAATCTGGAGACAAACACACACACAAGGAGAAAGCCATATAAACAGTAAGACAGTCATCTCCAAATCAAGGAGAAAGGCCTGGAAAAGACCCTTCCTGCAGAGCCCCCAGCAGGAGCCAACCCCGCTGACATCCTGACTTTAGATGTCTAGCCTCCAGAACTGTGAGGCAATAAATTTCTGTTGTTTAAGCTACCCAGTTTGTGATACTTTGTTACATCAGTCCTAACAAACTAACAAAGTCACTAACAGAGAGCAACAACAGAAAATAGCAAAAACAGCAAATCTTGGGAAGGGGAGGAAATCTGATATCCACAGTTGCCACATTACATTATTTAAAATGTCCAAATTTCACCATGAAAGAGAGGCCAGCCCGGTGGCACAGCAGTTAAGTCCGCACGTTCAGCTTTGGCACCCTGGGGTTCCTTGGTTTGGATCCCGGGTGCGGACCTACACACCACTTGTCAAGCCATGCTGTGGCAGGCGTCCCACATATAAAGTAGAGGAAGATGGGCATGGATATTAGCTCAGGGCCAGTCTTCCTCAGCAAAAAGAGGAGGACTGGCAGTGGATGTTAGCTCAGGGCTAATCTTCCCTAAAAGAATTAAAATAAAAAAATAAAATGTCCAAGTTTCACCAAAAAAGAAATTACAAGACATGAAAAGAAACTGAAATCAATAGGCCATACACGTGGGGGAAAAAAGCAGTCAGTACAAACCATCCCTGAGGAAGATGGACTTATGAGAAAAAGACCTAACTCAGCTGTAATAAATATGCTCAAAGAACTAAAACACAACCCCATCTCTCAAAAATTAAAGTATAAGAACGATATCTCACCAAATAATACCAATAAAGACAGAAGTTATGAAAAATTCACTAGAGAAGTTCAACAGCAGATTTGAGCAGTCAGAAGAAAGATCAGCAAACTTGAAGACAGGCCAAGTGAAAATATCCAGTCTGAGGAACGTAAAAAAGAAAAAGAATGGAAATAAAAAAAGAACAGAGCCTCAAAGATCTGTGGGGTACCATGAAGTGTACCAATTTACATATATCAGGAGTTCCAGAAAGAGAGGAGAGAAATAAAAGGGAAAAAAGAATATCTGAGGAAATAATGGCTGAAACTTCCTGAGGATGAAAAACATTAATCTACACATCCAAGAAGCTCAACAAACTCCAAAAATAATAAACCAAAGAAATCCACACCTAGACATCTCTGTCAAAGGCCAAGGACAAAGAGAGAATCTTGAAAGCAGTATGAAAAGCAATCCATCTAATGTGACCCTCAGTAATGTTAACAACTGACCTCTCATTCCTCAGAGGCCAGAAGGCAGGAGGATGACGTTTCCCACTATGCAGAAAAAGAATGTCAACCAAGAATTCTGTTTCCAGCAAAACTATGCTTCAAAAATGAAGGAGAAATTAAATTCCTAGGTAAACAAAAACTGAGAGAATCCATTGCTAGTAGACCTACCCCACCAGAAATGCCAAAGAGCCTTTAAGCTGAAATAAAAGTATGCTACAGACCTTAACTCAAACACATACGATGAACTAAAAGCACTGTAAAAGCTTAAGATAACTGCATCAGTAAATAAAAGACAACAGAAATGCATTCTGCTTAAAACTCCTTTCTTCTCCTACCTGAGTTAAAATTAGACAGCTACAGAGAGCAATAAATATAAATCTATATTGATGGACACACAACATATAAAGACGTAATTTGTGAAAACAGGATAAAGATGGAGGTAAACAGAACTCCAGGAGCAAAGTTTTTGTATGCAACTGAAATTAGTTGGTATTAATCCAAACTAGATTGTTTTCATTTAGATGTTACTGGAACTCCCTAGAACAACCACTGAGAAAATAACTAAAAAATATATATGAAAAGAAACAAGAGAGTTAAAATGGTACATTAGAAAGCATCTATTTAACACAAAGAAGGCAGTAACCAAGTAACAGAGGGGAAAAAAAAGACAGAAAACTAATAGCATAATGACATACATAAATTTTACCTTATCAGATATTACATTAAATTTAAATTGGCTAAGCCCTCTGATCAAAAGGCAGAAAGTGACAGAATGATTAAAACAAAATCCAACTACATGCTATCCGTAAGTGACATAGTTTAGAGTCAAAAGCACAAATAGGTTAAAAGTAAAAGGATGGAAAGATTTATCATGCAAACAGTAGTTAAGGGAGAACAGGAGTGACTATATCAGACAAAACTGACTCAGATAAAAACTCTTACTGGAAAGATTTTATAATGACAAAAGGGTCCATCCATCAAGATGACAATAACTATTATAAACATTAAATAGAAACTTCTACTGTCGACACTTCTGACACCAAATGTGTGGGTTTTCTACCCCCAGCAGTTCTGACAATAACTGCCAGGAATTAGAGCTGACCCCACAGGAAGGGCTCAGTCCCACAAGACTGCTGCCACCACTTCAGATGCTAATCACAAGTCCAGGTTGTTACCCGCGCTTCTGACCAAGCAGCCATATATGTGAGGGTTCCCTCAACCCCATCCTCAGGTTCAGTAATTTGCTAGGATGGCTCACAGAACTCAGGAAAACAGTTTACTTACTAGACCACCAGTTTATTATAAAAGCATATAACTCAGGAACAGCCCAATGGAACAGATGCAGAAGGCCGAGTATAAGGGAGGGTGTGGAGCTCCCACGCCCAGAGCATGCTGTCTTCCTAGCCCTCCAGTGCTCCCCAACCCAGAAGCTCTCCAAAGCCCTTCTGTCAGGGCTGCTATGGAGGTTCCACTACGTAGGCATGACTGATCGCATCATTGGCCATCAGTGATAACTCGACCTCCAGTGCCTCTCCCCTCCCTGGGCATGGGGGAAGCGGGTGAACGGTGGGGCTGAAAGTTCCAACCCTCTAATTACATAGTAGGTTCCTCTTGCAATCAGCCCCCTTCCCATCCTAAGGGCTCCAAAAGTAACTCCATTAACACAAAGTCAGGGCTGGTTGAAAGGGGCATGTAAGAAGAAAAAAAGACTTCCATTCACCTTATGAACCTGGAGCTATTTCAAGAACTGGGGACAAAAACCAAATACTAATTCATTGTGTTACATTAGAAGCTCTGTGCCAGGAACCAAGGACAAAGACCAAATACGTATTTCCAGTATCACAAACACATAGCACCTGACAACAGCATCCCCAAAACACATGACGCAAAAATGACAGATGAGGGGAGAAATAAACAATTTGGCAATAATATTTGGAAACTTCAATACCCACTCTCAATAACGGATAGAAGAACTAGGTCAGAGAACCACCAACATCACACACCAAGCAGACCTAACAGACGTGGTCCACACTACCCTGTAACAGCAGAATATATATTCTTTTGTGTTTGTTTGTTTGTTTTTCTTAGGAAGATGAGCCCTGAGCTAACTACTGCCAATCCCCCTCTTTTTTTTGCTGAGGAAAACTGGCCCTAAGTTAACATCCATGCCCATCTTCCTCTACTTTTTATACGTATGACGCCTACCACAGCATGGCTTTTGCCAAGCGGTGCCATGTCCATTCCCGGGATCTGAACCAGCGAACCCCGGGCTGCCGAGAAGCGGAATGTGCAAACTTAACCACTGCGCCACTGAGCCGGCCCCAGAATATACATTCTTATGTGTACGTGGAACATTCTCCAGGAGACACCATATGTTAGGTCATAAAACAAGCCTCAAGAAATTTAAAAGGGCTGATTGAAGTCATAGAAACTATGTTTTCAAACCACAATGGAATTAAATTAAAAATCAATAACTAAATGAAATTTTGGAAATTCAGAAATATATTAAAAGTAAACCTTCTCAAAATATCCAATGGTTCAAAGAAGAAATCACAAGGGAAATTAGAAAAATACTTTGAGATGAATGAAAACAAAAACACAACACACTAAAGATTGTGGGCTGCACAAAGTGGTTCTAGAAGAAAATGTACAGCTGTAAATTCCATATTTGAAAAGAAGATCTCAGATCAATACCCAAACCTTAAGACACTAAAAAAGAACAAACTAAACCCCAAGGCTGGCAGAATAAAGGAAATAATAAAGGCCAGAGCAGAAATAAATGAAATAGAGAATATAAAACCAATAGGAATAATCAACAAAACCAGAAGTTGGATCTTTGAAAAGATCAACATTGACAAAACTTTAGACTGACCAAGAGAAAAGAGAGATTCAAACTACTAAAATCAGGAATGAAAGCAGGGACACAGCAACCTTACCAAAATAAAAAGGATAAGGGAGTACTATGAACAAATGAATGCTAATGAATCAGATGACCTAGATCAAATGGAAAAATTCCCAGTGAGACAAAAAGTCCCAAAACTGGCTCAAGAAGGAACAGGAGATCTGAATATAGTCACGTGCCACACAGCAAGGTTTCAGTCAACAACAGACCACATATACGACAGGGATCACATACAATTAGTACCATACAACTGAGATGTATAGTCAGCTATACCATCAAGGTCTGTGTAAGTGCACATTCTGCGATATTTGGACAACAACGAAATAGCCTAAGGACATGTTTCTCAGGATGTATCCTGGTCCTTAAGCAATGCACGGCTGTAGATGTATAACAAGTAAAAAGAATTAGTAATTAAATAACTTCAAATAAAGAAAAGTCGAGGTCCAGATGGTTCCAGTGGTGAATTCTATCAAGTATTTAATAAATTAATACTAATCTTTCACAAACTATCCCACACAATGGAAGAGGAAGGAACACTTTCTAACTCATTCTATGAAGCCAGTATCATCCCAATACCAACATCAGACAAAGATATCACAAGAAAAGAAAACTACAGACCAGTATCCCTTACAAATATATAGCTACAAAAGTCCTTAACAAAAAACTAGCAAATGAAATCCAGCAACACATAAAAACAATTATATACCATGACCAAGTGGGATTATCCAGGAAGTCAAGGTTGGTTTAACATTCAAAAATCAATATATTACACCACCATATTAGTAAAATAAAAGACAAAACTCATACAATCATCTCAACAGAGGTAGGAAAAATATTTGACAAAATCCAACATCCAGATCACAAGTGACGTCAGCAACATGGCAGAGTGAGCAGTTCCCTTTGTCTCTCCCTTTGAACTACAACTAAATGAGCATGCACTGATCAATGGAGGATACTTACACAGCACCTCAGGATGCTGAAGAGACCCACGCTGCTATACATTGGTGAATGGACTGCCCCAGGGGAGAGGGAGATGGGTGAGAACTTTGTGGCCCCCAGAAAGCCCAGTACCCACGAGCGACTGCTCTCCCAGCTGAAGCACTCATAGCACCACCGCAGCCCTGAGAGGGCGTGCGCCTCAGTGAGACTGTGGAAACAGGTGACAGCATCCCTGAGCCCCCTGTGATTGCTCTCTGGACCAGCAGGAAAACCCACAGGCCCACCGCAGCCCCAGGGAGGCTCAGATCCAGTAGGGAGGCCCTGCCCACCAAGCACAAAAGGCCAGTGCAACCTAGGAGCAGACACGGCGCAGCTGCAAGTCCGGGAAAACAAACCCCCAGCTGCCTGAAACGCCCATAGCTCTGCTGCAGCTCAGAAGGGGCAAGTGAGACCCAGCGGGACAGTGGGAGTGGGCAGTGACAACCCTGAGCCCCAGTGTGGTCGCTCCTAGGTCCAGTGGGAAAGTCCATGGTCCCTCCATGGCCCCAGAGAGCGACTCAGCCTCCATCCCAGTGGGGACACCCTGCCCACCAAGCTCAAAGGCTGGTGCAACCTAGGACCAGATGCGAGCAGAGCTGCAAGTCTGGGCGAACAAGCTCCCAGTTGCCTCAAAAGCCCATAACACCACTGCAGTCCCTGAGGGGGGAGCGCATCAAGGCAGGGCTGTGGGGGCAGGTGGCAGCAACTCAGAGCCCCTGATTGTTCCCACAGTTGGTGGGGGACCTCACAGGGCCACTGCAATCCCAAGGAGTGTCCCAGGCCCAGTCAGGAACAGCTGACAGGGATCCTAGTGGGCACAGATTACACAGCTCCTGCCCCTTCCTCCCAGTAGCAAGTGGAAGCAGTAACCAAACTCTTATCTCCATGCAGAGAAACAAATCCAGCCGTCAAGCAGTATGAAAAAATATATTAAGTCTCCAGAACAGAAGGAAAATGACAAGTACCCAGAAAACAATCCTGAAGACACAGAAATCAATAACCTAAATGACAAAGAATTCAAAATAGGTATCATTAAAAAACTCAACGAGTTAAAAGAGAATGAAGACAGACAACTCAATGAGTTCAGAAGCTACGTCACAAAAGAGCTTGAAACTATAAAGAACCACCGATCAGAAACGTTAGAAATGCCACTGGGCCAGCCCCTAGAACAACCTAACTTTTGTAGATTCTGCCTCAAAGATTCATTCCCACCGTGGATCTACTGTAAGGGGAGAGCTGATTTACTTCCAAATGAGAAACACAATGGATGAGATAAAGAAAAATTTGGACTCCCTGAACAGTAGGACTGATATTATGAAGGACAGAATTAGCAGTCTGGAGGACAGGAATATAGAAGTGCTTCAGATAGAGGAGGAGAGAGAATCAAGACTAAAAAGAAATGAAGAAACTCTCCGAGAAATATCCGACTCAATTAGGAAATGCAACATAAGGATTATAGGTATCCCAGAGGGAGAAGAGAATGCAGCAGAAAGCCTGTTTAAAGAAATAATAGCTGAGAACTTCCCAAACCCAGGGAGGGAGTTGGAAATCCATGAGGCAGAAGCCAAGAGATCTCCACACTTCATCAATGTAAAAAGACCAACTCCAAGGCATATAGTAGTAAAGCTGGCAAAAGTCAACAACAAACAGAAAATATTAAGGGCAGCAAGGCAGAAGAAAATAACCTACAAAGGAACCCCTATCACGCTGCCAGCAGAAACCTTACAGGCTAGGAGAGAACGGAATGATGCAGTCAAAATTCTGAAAGACAAAATCTTTCAGCCAACAATATTCTATCCAGGGAAAATCTCCTTCAAATATGATGGAGAAATAAAAACTTTCCCAGATAGACAAAGGTTAAGGGAGTTCATTGCCACAAGACCCCTACCACAAGAAATCCTCAGGAAGGCCCTCATACCTGAAAAAAAAAGGAAAGGGGTTATAAAACCCCGAGCAAGGAGATAAGCAGAAAGACAAAATCAGAAAATTGCCACTCTCCATCAGAACAGGTTAGCAAATGCTTAAGCATAACATTAAAGATGAAGTGCAGGGAAACACCAAGAATAAATATAATCTTGTCATTTTAACCACAAACTCACAAGGTGAAATAAGATGTAGCCATAACAACTTAAAAGGGGAAGAGGAAAGGGATGGAACCAGCTTAGTCTAAGGAAATAAGAGGCCATCAGAAAATAGACTATCCATGACATTTTTTATACAAACCACATGGCAACCACTAAACAAATTATCAGAACAGAGACACAAATGATAAATAAGGAGAAAACTAAGAAGACCAGCATAGAAAACTACCTAAGTGAATTGCTAGTCCAAAACACACGGGACAAGAAACAAAGGAAATGCAGGAGAACTGGAAAACGAGCAAAATCCAACATCCATTCCTGACAAAAACTCAGCAAACCAGGAGGAGGAGGAAACTTTCTCAATCTGAGAAAACCCACAGCTAATACAGCATGCTAACTGAAAGAAGCCACAAAGGACCACACGTTGTACAATTTCATTGACATGAAATATCCAAAACTGGCAAATCCATAGAAACAGAAAGTAGATTAGTGGTTGCCAGGGGTGAGGGGCTGGGCAACCAGGAGAATTGGGAGTGACTGCTAACAGGTAGAAGGTTTCTTTTTGGAGTGATGAAAATATCCCAAGATTAGATTGTTGTGATGGTTGTTCCTCTGAATATACAAAAATCCACCAAACTGTACAATTTAAAAGGACAAAATTAATGGTATGTAAATTATATTAACAATTAAGCTGCTATAAAGAAAGAATGGAGTCAAAGTTTGAGAAGCCCTTGCTACAAATAACACTGGAATCATATTTACCCAAAAAGGTTTAGAAATACTTTAAATGGTTCTTAATATAAATAACAATCTAACTTCTTTTTTCCTTTTGAGGAAGATTGGCTCAGTGCTAACATCTGTTGCCAATCTTCCTCTTTTTGCTTAAGGAAGATTGTCGCTGAGCTAACATCTGTGCCAATTTTCCTCTATTTTGTGTGGGACACTGCCACGGCGTGGCTTCATGAGCAGTGTGTAGGTCTGCACCCAGGATCCGAACCTGTGAATCCTAGGCCACCAAAGCGGAGCGCATGAACTTAACCACTATGCCACCGGGCCAGCCCCTAGAACAACCTAACTTTTGTAGATTCTGCCTCAAAGATTCAAGAGCTGATTTACTTCCAAATACATTTATTTGCACCCACAACTTCTTACCTCCCACTGCAAGACGGAGGAGACAAAAATCTCTGACAAAAATGACATTTTTTCCCCTGCTCGCACAAAAACAAGAAGTTTCTTTTATGAAATATTGTGGGGGATCAGAATTGGCCACTCCAAAGTCTCTCTTTGGCTTGACTATTTTTAAGAACAGAAGACTCTGAAAGAAACTTTGACTTCCCTTGTAAGTGCCTAAAAGAATTCAAAATATAAGGGCCTGTTCCAGGAAGGAGCTAATACCATAAGAGAATTGTAATGTCACATAAAACGTGTCTCTCAGGTCACACTGTCCGTAATTTGGCCCATTTACATTTCCCTTTCCATAAGTGTTGCCTTCCTCCCCGTAGAAGTCCCAAACCACTACCCCCAACATTCTCCTTTGTCTTTAGCTGAAGATGACATTTAAGTTGGCACCTCGGCCATTTTGGCAAGTTATACAGTTTCTTGAGTTTCTCCCATGTTCTCACATTTTGGTGAGTTTCTCACAAAATGTTGAATTTCTCAAATTATTAAACTTGTTTGATTTCCTCCTGTTATTCTGTCTTGTGTCAATTTAATTTGCAGCCCAGCCAGAAGGACCCAGAGGGTAGAGGAATGTTGTTCCTCCCCTATAGTTAACAGAGTCCCCTGGGGCTGGGGTGATTAAACCCCTGTGCAGCCCGCACTAACAGGGCAGTGCCACACACTCACCTCGAGCTCTTCACTGTCTTTGGGCTTCTCCTCAGATGTCTGTTTAACAAAGTCAGGGATGAGGATTTCCAGCGTAGCTCGGGCTATGAAAAGAAAAACCCTGAGGGTGAGGGCTTGGGCCCAGCCTACTTCCTGACTCCTGAGTGAGCTGCACGCTGGCTCTTGTGCAGGGCCAGGGTCCCCACAGCTCAGAGGGGAGCAAGGGCCCTGGGAAGCAACAGCATTTTAGAGGCAAGGACAACAAAGCATGGAAGAAAGGACGTCCTGAGGAAAGGAGGCAGTGGGGCAAGCATCAGGCTGCGGGCAGCCTCACAAGCTTTCGCCCTGAGGCACTTGTAGCAGGTGAAGGAGGAAAGGAGATCCGCCGGTAGGAGGAATCACAGTGGTGGCGTGCGGGCAAATGGTTCAGCAGGACCTGGACCAAGTAGGGACGACTGAGGCCTGATCAGGCTGCTGTGAGTGGCAGGGAGAAGCAGCCAGATCACATGGATACTGTGAAGAAAGTGTGCGCAGGGAAGAATACAGGGATGCCTGAAGCTGGACAAAGGCGCCCGAGTGAACGAAGCTGCCATTCGCCACTTGGAGAGGGAGGCAGGGCCCCGGGGGAAGGCAGGGAATGTGTGCAACAGCCTGAACCTGCAGGGCTGTCAATGCCTGCCGAACGCTGGAGCACAGGTGTGCAGAGAGCAGCTGGGGTCTAGGTGGAGGACGTGGATCTCTGCACGTGGGAGGAGCACAGCAGGCCCTCCCACTAGGATGTCTCCACCCACACACTGGGGCCCCACTCCACAGGTGATCTGCTCCACACCCTGGTAACAGGCAGTTTGTTGAGCTGAAAAAGTTTTTTGGCAGAAGCTCTCTAAAACGGACAGCAGGCCTTCCTGGAGACCAGGCCAGAGTATGTGAGCCCAGCACAGCCTCACAGAGGAATGGCAGACAGCAATGTATTGTTCCAATCATCCTCAGTATATACCATCAAAAGAGAGCAACACCAAGGGAACTCTGAGTCCAGTGAGCAAAAACACTCTCACTGACCCCGAGACTCAGTGAGCCTGTGATAAAACTGACACACTTCACACTTTGTAAAGGGCAGAGCCGCTCTGAAGACAACACGGCAATAGCAGAAACCACAAGAATCGATGTGTGAGTGCCAGGGTCTGGGGTGCACCCAACAACCACCTGGCATTGTGGTCCACTCCCCAGAAGAGGCAAAATAACTGGGGCAAAATGGCTTTTGGAAAAGAATGTCAACAATTACTAGTGCTGGGCATGAAAGCAAACATCAAGTACATGGTCAAAAAGAGCGATGGGTTTCAACCATAAAACAAGCTTTTCCAGACACCTGCAATGCCCTGTTCAGTGAGTGGTAGTCCCAAGTACGGAGTCTGAAGGACTCAGGAAATCATCCTCAAATGTAAAAACCACTCGCGGAGAATGCTGACAGCATGCCGATCTGTCTGTTCGCCGTCTCCTAGCATACCCACGTTTTGCTCGGTTTAAATACAAACCCACTCCAGAGCGTGTGCCCGGCACAGCCAGTTGGCGCTGAGCACACCCCACCGTCTGTGAGCAGCCGGGTGAGAGCAGGAGACTCCAGCCCAGCTGCCACTGAGTGGGGAAACGACCGTCCACTTTTATTTCTCACATTTTACTTTCTCTACTTGAATCTTTTCCAGTGAGCACATAATTTAAAAAATCCAAGTAAGTGGTTACACAAATAAAATGGATTTGTCCCCCCAACACCCCTCCCACCTGGGCTGCTGCTCAGCCCTCCCTAGCCAAGGGGAGGGGCACACACGGCGAGCAGCATGGTTCTCTGACACCCAAGCAGGCACATTACCAGCTTTATTCTTCGCAAGTTTTTTGCTGCTTGCAGTTCCAGATCCATAGGTCACACCATCAATGGTCACCGAGGCACCAAAAGGCTCACTTGGGTTCTCTTAAAATTAAAATTACTGTTTTAAACACACTTGCCAAGACATTACAAGTGTACACACACGCATACACACAATCTGCTCACACCAACAGACAAGGTGGGGTCAAGGCTGCTGCTGGAAGGCAGAGGCCGGGAAGCTCTGAGGCATGGAGATGGAGCCGAGGGAGAGGCAGCAGGCAGAGACCAGGAAAATCAAAGGAAACGGGGGACCATGGGATAGGGAGCTGGAGGGGAAACAGGAGGCCAGAGGGCACCAGGGACAGGGACCAATGTCTGAGAAAGACGGACAGAGGACTGTGAGGGGTAGGGATGCACAGATGTTGTGAGCCAAAGAAACAACAAGGAAAATGAGGAGAAACGCCTAGGTTCTGGCTTCCAAGGGGAGGAGAAACTGGATTCCACAAAGGTGTGATGAGGACAACCACAGAGACAGCAAGTGGGAAGGGCAGGCCTAGGGCGACTGGGAGACACAGCAGGAAGGCCTTCCTCAGAGCAAGGCAGCCGGGGCTAGACAAGAGGAAGGCAGTGTGGAAAGCAGAGGATTCAGCCTCCGACAGGACCCGTTCCGTGAAAATGACCCACCGCCTACCTGCAACACGCTTCTCCTTGCCCTTCCCTTTCATCCCTTTCCCAAAAGAGTGGGGCCAATGGTCAGCTCCCGCCTCCCCAGCCGTGACCAAAGTGACGCATGTGACTGTTCATGACAGAGATGGGGAAGGTCAAACTTACCACATTCAAAGAAATTATACACGGGGCGGACCTTGAGGACACGCTGCATATACTCGTGCAGGATGCAGACCTCCGATTTCCCATTGGGGTTAATGACAAACTCTGTGACAAGAAAGACCATCTCAGCAACAGCATTAAGACCCACCACAAGCTAGCACTCAGGACCTGACACCATGCAAGTTACGGAGTCACTGAATCAGGGGCTCACCACCATGAATGCGGTGGACCTCTGCATTCAAAGGACAAACACAAGCTTGGAATTCAATGCAACTCACACACAAAGCATACATTCTAAGAACATGAAATGAAAAATAATAGTACAACCAGTCTGCCAATGTTAAAATTTACCAGCCTCACTCACCTTTCTTTGTGGGTGCATCTTGCACAGATAGAGTGATGAGCTTCTGATTGGCTGGCAGGATGGGCCTCTCGGACTCAGCCTGTTTGCGTTTCATCTCTCTGTTGAACTGTCGCCGCTCAGCCCAAGTCCTGAATTTCTTCACAGTAACTTGCTCGAAGTCAAAGCGCTTCTCCAGGTAGTTCCGAAACTCCTCAAGATCTGAATGAGGTTTACCAGAGGATGAGATTACTCATCTTCAATGTAAGAGTCATGCTTCCTCTGCCCAGTGAGTGCGACAGTGACAGGCCCCCTTTCTCAGGAACAGTGCCCCACACCTCCCTCCTAGCTCTTCTAGGACCCCTCACACGCAGGAGTTATGAGACAGGCAGGGCAGCAAGATACAATCGGAAATCCTGAACGTGCAAAGTCCTCTCTTTGAAAAACATTCAGCAGGTGGGCTCAAACAGCCTGCCCTGCAGTGAAGAGACAACTACTACTCAAATGGGCAGAACTAAGCTCAAAGACACAGGAGAGAGAATGAGAAACACCCACACACATCCTCAAAGCAACTGTGACTTGAGAAGAGGGAAATGTCCACATAACAGTGGCAGAGGTCCCCAGCGCTGCCTCCACGGATTGAAAAAGCTCACTCTGAGCACCTAGAGCTCAAGACTCCCGAGGATCAGGGAGACGGGCCTTTCCAACTAGACAGGAGTGGACAGGGGTCCCTAGCACAGTCCCTTCCTCACAAACAGGAGGAACAAATGGCCTTCAGCAGGAGGAAGGAGACCACAGGGAAGGCGTGGAATGCAGCATGCCCGCAGACAGGTCCTGGCCAGCAAGGGGGAAGACAGTTCACTGCGGAAACTTACCAACCGATTCGTCTTTGCACACCTCGACTTTGGCCTTCACCTGCCCCAGGGCCCCAGGGGCAGCCTCGGCCCCCAGCGGGTCCTTCTCATCTGGGGGCCCTGGGTCGGCCCCCACAGTGTCAGGCTCTTCCAGGGGGAACTCCAGCTCTGCAGATCGGCTCAGCGGCTTGACAAGGGACACCTCCCCACTTGGGGTAAGCTCGCTGTTCTGCTCTCTCTCCTCATTGTCCTTCATTTTCTTGTAATGTAGACAAGGGATGCTACTCAGAGGAGGGTCATGTTTCTGTGGATAGTGAAATTGCAACAAGATTACAAGGATGACCCTGAAAGTCTGAATAACCGATGCCTTTCACCTGCCACTACTTGGCTATGATATAGTTGTGTGCAGACAAGCATATTTGGTCTGTGAACTTACAAGACTAAATTCACGACTGGCGCGCCCCCTACCCGTATGCTTCCCGTTCCCAAGAAGTACGGCCTGGACCAGGTGACCACCCGGGACTCTCTGTGTAGGTACACGGGGACTCCGGAGTTATGGAATGTCATGATCCACCCGTCGGGCAATGGTTCCGTAGGTGGGCGGCCACGACCTGCACAGAAGACAAGGACATCCTACAATCTCTTGAAAACACTTAGAATTGTCGGGATGTTTAAAAATTATGACATATGGCAGATAAAAACTTAGAAGTTGGCCAAATATTGAAAAGAACCCCTAAGGACTAGGGCAGTAGGGGAGTGGCCCACCCCTTCTACCAGAGAGCCTATCCCAGCCCCACCTGTCGCTCAGTGCCTGCTGCTCGGCACCTCTTGCACTCCAAACTGTGCTCAGTACTGGTGTCCTTGTTTCCCGGGGTCTAACCCAGAGAATCCAAGTCCCTCTGTGACAGCAGGAAGCTGTCCACCCTGCTCAGTGCTGGAATCCTGGGCCTAGAACAACATATGGTGCATGAAGGAGCCTGGAACGGGGTTCTGCAAGACACAAGTCCTAGCCTCAGCTGCTGCCTCCCCAGCTAGTGAGCACCATGTACACTCCACTCCTCACCTGCCTGCCATGGCCACGGCTCAGACAACCCAGGAGCTGGGTACGCTTTGCTAATAAATTGCATGTCTGTCAACCACTGCTCCGTGACCAGCTGACAAGTCTGCACTGGACCTGAGCTGCACACTCTCACTAGCATACGGAAACACTGCTGCAAATTAATAAATTCTAAATCAGTTTTAACACACTATCTCAACTCCTTCCTCACTTTACAGGCAGTCATAAAAAAAAGCTCAAAACTTGTTATCCACTTAATACCTGCTGCTCACAGGCCTGGCTGCTGGGAAAAGCACAAGGCAAAGATTTAACTAAGACTTAATTTTCTTGCAGATACTCGAGCAAGTTAAAAACTTAAAACAAAGGAAAAAAGCAAGCGAAGTCTAAAAGAAAATATACATGGGGCTGGCCCGGTGGTGAAGCGGTTAAGTTCACACGTTCCACTTCAGCGGCCAGGGGTTCGCAGGTTTGGATCCCGGGTGCGGACCTACGCACTGCTGTCAAGCCATGCTGGGGTAGGCATCCCACGTAAAATAGAGGAAAATGGGCACAGGTGTTACCTCAGGGCCAGTCTTCCTCAGCAGAAAAAAGAGGAGCATTGGTGGCAGATGTTAGCTCAGGGCTAATCTTCCTCAAAAAAAGTTAAATAAAAAATAAATACATAGTGACAAAAAAGGCACCAATGACTCTCAAGGAAAAGGGAATGGCACCCCAGTGCCAGGTCCCCACCCAGCATCACTGACCCCAGGCCTAACACACACACATGGCTGACACTGGCCAATGGCTGGTGTCAGGACAGCCCCCAGGAAGGAGTGCTGCACAGACTCCATCAGGCACTCTCACCGGGTGCTAGGGCCAACACGGAGCCACCTTACACCAGCTTTGGGCTAAGGCAGGAGAAGGAGAACGAAACAAAATAAGAGCCAAGCACAACACAGGACACAAGTGCATCTGGGCCACTCATTTGAGACAATGAGCAGTCACAAAGTGGACCCGGCCACCAGTAGAACTCCCATGCAGCCCACAGGGAGTCTGTGAGCATAAGGCTCACACTGCAGCTCCTGGGAGGGAGGCAGCACTGCCGGGCAGCCTGCCAGGCAGCTAAGTGGAAGAGGAGGCTACAGAAAGGCACAGCAGTGCCGCTGCAGGCACCTGAAGTCATAGCCAGGCACACTGCTACGCTGGGGGCTGCTCAGGACGTTCTCAGCTCATCTGCTCAGAGTGAGACTGCTGAAGCTACACAGAGAGCACAAAGTTAAACTTCCAGAGGCACCGAGGGAAAGACTGCCCCCACTTCCCAGAAGCTGAGGCCCCAGGTTCATCTCCATCTGCAACCAGTGAACCCAACACCTGTCCTGTTCTAACACTAGCTGACACGGGCAGACACGTGACACCCAGCATGGCTGACATACCTGTTCTGCAGCCAGAGGAGACCACACACCACCTGCCCCTCGATTTCCCCCTGTGATGCCTTACCACTTTCTGCACCTTGGCCCTCAGCCGAAGGTGTCACCTGTGTACCCAAGTCCCCACGTCTCTTCAGCCCCTCTTCACTGCCCAAGTGCCCAGCCTGACATCTCACCTGGACACTCAAAGGCATCTCCCGGCCAGGAGAGATAGAAACTGACACCAACTCCTCTCAGACCAGCATCGCATTGGTGAAGTCACTACACAGGCACAACTCTAGGCACCTCTCGACTACTCTCCCCATTGTCCCCAAGCCCAAGTGCAAATCCCACTGCCTGCACCTTTGGCACACCTCTACCTGTACCCAGGAGCTCCCACCCTATCCACCCGAAGTGTATGCACCAGCCATGCTGAGGCCACAGGAGCTGTGCTTTCAGACAAAAATTGTGTACCAACATCTGCCTGCTTCTAGCGGCTTGCCCTGACACTCAGCATGGAATCCAGAACCCAGACCACGACCATCATCCGCCACGGGGGCTGAGCACCCACCTCTGGCCTCAGCCTCCACACCCACTGGCTGCCAGTCTCCCAGCACACACCAACGTCCCCTCCTCAGAGGTCCCTTCCCTGCTCCTCCGCACAACACCAGCCACTGCGTGGCTCCCACAGCACACACCAGGATCGGCACCTGGGCCGCTGCATCGGGTGCATCCTGCAGCCTGTCCTCCCTTCGCCACACGTGACTACCGTGCCCTAAAACACAAGCCCGCTGCCCAGACCGCCCAGCACCCTGGGGCTCTCCACTTGCACTTCTGCTGCCCTGGGGACATGCAGCGCCTCTGACTTTGCGACTTACTTTTGAGTACTGTTTTAATCTTGGTCATCATTGGCTGCACGCTTGTCTCTCCATCAGACGGATGGTCGCTGTCTCCTCCGTATTTCTCCTCCATTCGTCTCTTTTTGGGAGCACAAAGGCCCTCTTCCAGCAGAGCATCAACATCGTTGTCAAAATCATCCTGCAAAACATGCTGTTCAGACCCCATGGCCCCCGGCGCCCGCGTTCCTGCACCATGGGCAAGCTTAACAGCATTTGTGAGAATGGACACAGAAACAAGGCACTGTCAAGGGGGCCTAGGTGTGCCTTTATGGTACGTGATCATCTCAACGACGAACGGGAAAACACCAACAACAGAAACCAACACGCTTGGTCCCGGTGCACACCCCACCAGGGAGCCTTCTCAGCAGCACCTTCCAACTCAGCTCAGGTCAGGTAACAGGGACAAGGTCAACCTGTCGGCTAAACTTTTCATTAGGAAAGTTTAAAAATCGGGACTCTTTAGAGCTTTCTCTTTTCCACCTTAACATTATTCCTCCTCATCTGGGTTGTATCTTTTTTCTCTGCAATATCAGCTTTCAAAAGATGTTGCCATTCCCAAACACTTCTCTTTGGGATTTGCCAAGAACACCCCAAAGGAGGGGCTGCTGACATACCTCATAGGAGAAATTCAAGGCCTCTTCATCCACTCTGTCTCTCTGCACGATGGCTTTAGCCGTGAACCCGCCTGCTCCTTCTTCATCTAGCTCCAAATTGTCAGTAAAATCTTCTACCTCATCCAGCACTGCATACTCCACTCTCTTTTCCTGCTCCAGCTCATTCTCCTCATCCTTCTTATCAGCACTCTCACCCCCTACACTGATCCCATTACCAACACTCCCGCCAAAGGGACAAGCATGCACGTCTCCACTGACAGGGCTAAGGGCCCGACCGCACTCTGCACGAGCGTCGCGCTCCACTCCTGTGTACAGCACCTTCCTGTCCTTACTCCTGCAGCTCTCGGTAAAGCTCACACTAATCTTTACATCCTTAAGCAACTTAAGGTCAGGGGAGAACTTCCGGACCGCAGGTGCGTGCCGGGCGGTGCGCGGGCTGTGGCCACTACAGTTCGGGTCTATGAGGAGGCGGGCCTTAGAGAAGGATCCTTTGGAGAGAAGAGAAGCTCCGTAGAAGTTGAGCGAGTCCTCAGCAGGGGGTTCGGCCTGTCCATCACCACCAGAGCCAACGTCCATTACCTCTGCATCACTGGACGTTTGCAGGGGAGGTGGTGGAGACTGTTCACGGGGCAGCGCTTGGAGGGGGCAAGCTCGGTTCTCCATCACCACTTCTCCTGCGGGCTCACGCGGGAGAGGAGAGGGACTCTCATATGTCTCCATAGTAAAAGCGTTAAGACTATTTTAAAGACCAGAGTTTTAAAAGACCTTACATAAATCTATACAGCTAACATGCACAAGTCCGTCGAGACCCGGGTGCCGTCCTGCCCGCGCTGCACACGCTGGCGGCTTAGTCAAGCTGGCCACATTGCTCTTTTCATTAATGTAGACAGCTTTTAGAACCACTGCCTCAATTATTGGAAATCACAATGCACTCAGCTTAAATGACTGACGACTAAGCGAGTCTGTCTTCATGCCAAAGTGGCACCTTTCTTCTTCCACCTGCAAAGAGATTTAAAAACATCATCACAAAATGACAGAAACCTTCAACTTCCCTGGTACAAAGAGCCAAGTGCTATTAACGGTATAGTAAAGAACTTAAAATAATACTGCCTAAGAGAACCTTTCAGGTTTCAAAACAAACTGACTTTACTTTTTTTCTTGAGAACCTGCGTTACAATTTAAGCCCAGAGTTAAATATCTTATTAACTGTCCACTGTAATTCCTACTTCAGAAACACAAAACGAGTATTATCTTAAGGTTCAAAGGGATTAAACAAAAAAAAAGCCACACTAAACATCACCGCAGCATTTCCCTAACTCAGTTTATCAGGTAAGCAAGCACACGGTGCAGGGCTGCCCTTTCCAGAACACACAAAAGGTGTGCGGTCTCCCTCTGGCCATCAGAGCAAGAGCAATCCACTCACCTGCTAGGGCTGGGTCAGTCAGAGGGGAGCGCCACACCCCTGGCTCAACTCTGCGGCACCAGGGCCTAGAGGTACGGCCCGGCACTCTGCAATCCCGGACCCCAGAGCTCTCCTGGGCCCACAAGGTGGGACGTGGATAGGGACAGTGATGCTGTGTGATAAGATCGCCAGAGGTGGCATGGTTCTGTTCCCAGAAGAGGAGGGGGTAGTGGCTGTGGGGAAGGGAGCCTGGCCAGGGTTGGTGGGGGGAGCTGCAGGAGACAGCTGGAACCAAGGCACAGGGAGCCCTGGGTGCCATTTGGAGCCTGGCTCCATACTGGGGGCAATAAGGAGCCACGGAGGGTGAAGTGACTCTCATGCCATAGTTAGTCACTATTTGAGGAAGAAGACTGATAGCTATGCTAGGCACAGTGCCTGCACCCAAGGCACAGGGGCCAATCCTCAAGACCAAAAGGCAAAAGTGGGAAAGGGGCTCTGGTGACAAGGCTGGAGCCCTCGAGAACGGCGAAAACACAGAACTAAGCGCACTGCTGACCAGGCAGAGGTGGGAGAACAGACAAGAGGGAACTGAAGGGGAATGAGGCTTCTCCCCTGGAGGTACACACGTGTTCCAGCATCCAGGCAGGAGCCCGCAGAGGAGAATGGAAGGAGCCTCCAGGCAGACCTGTCTGACAGGTGCTGAGGCCACAGCTTTGGAACTGTGACTGGCCTAGAAACAGGGGGCCAGAACGTATGAGTGAGGCAGGAGTTGCCAAACGACAGGAGAGAGGCCATCCAGAGAGGAAATACAGACCAAGAGGGCTGAGAACACAACTCTGAGAAGCTTTACTCTAGAGGAAGCACAACAAAAGGGATGATGTGTGGCTCAGAAGGCAGGTCAGAAGAGCAATCCGAAAAGCCGGAGGTCTGCAGAAGGGCCGGGCATCAGAGCAGGAGAAGCACATGTAGACACACGCACGCACACGCATACATCTACACCCCCGCACCATGCAGACACACACATGCACATGCACGCCCACGCCCACATGGGGCAGGCTGACTGGTAGCATGAACAGGAGAGAGCAGACCCCACACATTTAAGAAGTTTACAGGGAAGGGACAGAGCGTGGTGGTTGTACTTTAATGGAGACACAAATAAAAACCAGAGACTTGTTTAGATTTAATTAATTCATTCGACAAATGTTCACTGACCATCTACTCTGAGGGCGGCACTACCATGACCAAGCAACAAGGTCCCCACCCCCTGGACAAAGTTGGAAAGGCAATGACCACTGTGCTGTCACTCTATTTCCTAGATTCTAAGCTGTCCTTTCATTTCTGAATTCAATGGGAATTTAACACAATACCTCCTCCAAAGGTGTGCCCATCAAAAGTGCTTAGGATCAAGGAAATACAGCATGGAGACAATGAGACCCAGACCTGCAGTACACGCTGAGGAGGCTGCAGCAGACGGGCACAAGGAACACTCAATGAAGCAAGGCCAGTCTCCTGGCAACCAAGAAAGATCATCTCAGAGAAGGACAGACAGGTCACACGCCCAGTGCTACAGAACACAGAGAAGACCAGGACCAAACCCCTCAGCGCCCGGCAGGTTTGCAGAGACCCTAATGAGGGCCAATCTACGATCCTGGAGACCGAAAAACAAACATGAAGACAAGTGAGGAGATGGGAGGACTGAAGACAAATGTTGGTACAGGATATTAAAAGGTTAAAAAGCAGCCAGCGTAGAGGCACAAAGCACAGACGCTAACAATAATAACTGACGAAAGGGACCTGGAAGAAGGGTGCAGGGCGGGGTCAGGGGTCGTGAGAGGGACAGTGCGCTCCTAGGAGGTCAGGAAAGCCTGCCCAGGCCCAGGGGCAGCAGTTCAAGGCTCAGGACTCTGCAGTAGGGCAGTTTCGGGCAAGTTACTTACTGTTCCTCTGTAAGCTTTCTCTATCCACTCAACAGGTGTGTGCCGAACGCCTTCCACGTGGCACACACCATTCTAGATGCTGAGGACACACAACAGAGAAAGCCCTTCTCCACAGAGCTCACACCTCAGCAGGACAGAGGCACAAGTAACGACTAAGAACAGCTCAAAGTGTTCAAGAAAAAACAAAGCAGAGAGTTGGGGAAGAGGAGGCAGCTTCAGAAGGGTGGTCAGCGAATGCAGAAGAGAGCGAGCCAGGTGCATAGTGGGGGTAGGGGCAGGGACATTCCAGGTGACACAGAGAAGAGCAAAGGCCCTGGGGTGGGAGTGTGGGTTAGCCAGGGAGAGCAGTGTGTGGAGGGGCAGTCAGAAGAGGCCAGGTCAGTGAGGAAGAGCAAGACCAGGACTTTGGCTCTTATCTGAAGAGGCACAAGCCACTGGACAGCAGAGTTCAAGCAGTGAGGTCACATGACCCAACGACAACAGCGGCAGCCAACCCTCAGCCAGGCCCTGCACTTTATGCATTTTTAGTCACTAGTTCTCACACAGCACTGTGAGAGAAAGGTTAAGGACAGAAAAGTTAAGCAACTTACTCAAGGTCACACAGCTAGAACGTGGTGGAGCTGCTTTATGACCCAGGCAAGCTGGCTCCAGTCTGTACTGCCTTGGTTTTACACTATCTTGCAGTTTAAAAGAACCACTGTGTGTCTAGAAAAACTACATATTGGGGGCGAGGGGAGGAGGGGAAAAACAGGACGAGAACAAAGAGGAATTAAGAGGCTCACCGGGCGGCTCCAACCAACGTTAAGCTGGAGGTGGTGAGAAATGGTCCTGAGGGTTGCAGAAAGGCCTGAGAGAGAGGAATCCAGGAGACTTCAAACTCAAGCACAGAGACGTCGTGTGCTGAGGTGGTAAAGGTAACATGGGGAGTGTTTTGGGGTGGGTGAAGATCGGGGTTTGGTTTGGACACCGCTACTTAGCATCAAAGTAACACAGGGAGATGTGGAAGAGGCAGGGAGAAACGTGAGGCTGTAGCTGAGAAGGCAGGCCAGGGCTGGAGAGGGAGAGAGAGATGTCAAGCAGCGATGACGGCACTAAAGCCAGGAGGCTAGAGGCGACCACCGAGGAGGGAAGGGCAGCTAGGAGAGAGGCCGAGACGGGACAAACCAGGCAGATGCACATTTCCTGCCTGAGGGCACAGCTGGGCTGCAGAACCGCCCTGGAAGCACCCTACACAGCGCCTGGCACACAGGGCTCCAAGGGGGCTCTCGGCCGCCAGCCTCACCATGCTTCTGCCGAGTGAGCACAGGATGCCAACTGGACCGTGAGCCAGCAGCAGACTCGCAGCAGGCTCCCTGGGATCCCCGGCCCAGGGCAAGACCCACACGCCTGGACAGCACCCTTCGTTGGAGTCCACTCGCTGGGCTGGCATCAGGCACCGGCCGGCTGTGATGGTCCAGTGCTGTGGCTGCTGCCTTTCGGTCAAACCTCTCATGCTGCAGCCTCCCGCCCAACCCAGCGGCAGTATGACCTCATCCATTCCTTTTGTCATCCTCCAAGGGGCCTCACATTCTGCACCCCAAGTGGCCATTCACTCTCTTTGGCGAATGACAGCCTGCGGTGGGGTTTGGGTCACTCCACCCGTGGCCCGGTGACGGGAAACAGGGTCCTCGCCTAGTGGTTGGCCTCACACAGTCAACAGCCTTAGACTAGACTGTCGTGCATCGGGGAACAAGGGACATGCAAGCATGCAAAACGGCAAGCCCAATTCCTACCACAAGCACCGCAAGTCCGCTGGTGACACTTGACAGGTATCACTGTCAACAGGTTGCCACCTCCCATTTATTTCTACTGCGCTCATGGTTACAATAAAGCCACACTTCGATCGTCTGCGCGACACTCAATCCACGAGCATCTGGTGGCAGAAAAGACTTGGGCGACTTCACAGATTCCCCAAACTGTGCTCCCGGAGGCTGCCGGGCGAGCGGCCCTGCTCGTACCTTTCCCGCCTGAAGGCGACGCCACGCTTCGGGCCCGCGGGGCGCGGGCCTCTCTCACCCGGCTGCTCCCGGGGCCCGCCCGCCCGCCGCGCTCTCGAGGCCCGCGGCCATGATGCCTCACAAAGGCCGGCGCTCCGCGCGCCGCGGCCGCAGAGAAGGGAGGGAGGGAGAGAGGCGGGAAGGGCGCCCTCGCGCGGCCCCCACGCCCGCCCGCCGCCCGCGGGGCGCCCCTCGCGCCCCGCACCTACCTCCGGCGCCCGCGGCCTGCCCGAGCCGCCACAGCCCGACCGCCGCGGGGAGCGCTCAGCGCGCGGCCGCCGCCGCCCCCGGGAAGGCCGGCCCGGCTCCTCCGCCCGGCGGCCCCGCCTGCCGCGCGGGCGAGCGGAGGGCGGGCCCTGGGGCGCGCGGCCAATCCCTGAGCGCGGCCGCCCGCATTGGGGGAGCCGCGGGGCGGGCAGCGGCGCCGCCAATCCGACGCGCGGCGCGCGGCCCAATGGCGCGGCGCCGAGGCCGCGGCCGTAACGGTCGGCGCCTGGGCGGGGCTCGCGGCGCGGAGGGCGGCCGCGGGGGCTGCCGGGAACGGGACGGCCGCGGGGAGCCGGGGCGGGCGGGGCCGCCGGGAACGGGGCGAGCGCGAGGGCCGCCGGGAGCCGGGGCCGGCGGGGGCGCCGCCGGGAACGGGGCGGGCGCGGGGCAGAGGGCGCGGGGCGGCCCCGGCCGGGCGTCTCCGGTCTGGACTGCGGGGGAGGCCGCCCACACGGAGGCCTTGCAGGATTCCCAGCCAAAGCGAAGAGACAAGCGCATGCGCTGTCTGGCACGCCTCGTTTGCCAGCCGGCACCGGGAGCTTCCGAGAGGGGAGGGCGTCAGTAAACGGAGAAGGGACAGCTCGTCCTTAGATCAGAATCCCACTCGATAACTGTAAGGGGAATGATGGAAATGGAAAATCGCCCATGTGGCAGCTAGCACGATAACTGCTGGAGACAAAAATTGTGGATGCTAAAAATAGTGAACGAAAGTATGAGAAACAGGTGGAGGTTTTTCTTTGTTTTCTACAGAGTTTCTGCCCCAGATATTTCCTAATTTCAAAGGGAACATAGTAACTTTACAGGGGGAAGAACCTGGGAGACACCGCCTTAACCAAGTGACCACGGTCACGTGCAAATGTTACACATTCAAACTTACCAAATTGTACACTTTAAAGATGTGCATTGCATTGTATTCATTGTACCTCAATAAAAATGAAGAAAAAAGTTAGCACCAGTAAAGGGATGTATCATGGGCCTCCTGAGGACGTGTGTCACTTGCAGGCACAAAACCTGAATGTCATCATGAAGAGCAAACCAAAATAAGGGACACTCTACCAACAAACTGGCCAGTGCTTTTCAAAAGTGTCATCATTCAAGTCAAAGGCAGACTGAGGAGCCATCTTTGATTAAAGGAGACCCAGCTAAGTGTGATGTGGGATCTGGACCCCAGGTTGGATGGTGGCTCAGAAAAGGGATATGAGTGAGACAACTGGTAAAATTCAAATAAAGCCTGTAGATTAGTTAGTAGTATTGTATCAATGCTAATTTTCTGGTTGTAATCATTTTATGGTGGTTAGGTAAGGTGTTAACATTTGGGGAAACAGGGTGAAAGATTGGATTGCTCTGTTCTATTTTTTCAAGTTTTTAGTTAAGTTGAAATAATTTCAAAATGAAAAAGTTAAAAAAGGCGAGGAGAGTGGGTGTTGCCAGTGATGAAGCCGGTGGCCTACCCAGGCCTCTCCCTCCCTTCCTGCCCGCTTCTGTTCACCTGGCTGCCCCGGTGGCTAGCACCAGGCACCTCACAGTGGGCACCAAGCCCCATGAGGGTCTGGCTCCTGGACTCAGTCAAGGGACACCAGCTTCCCTGTGGCTGGGCCAGCTGCTGGCCTTGGCCAAGTGCAATCAGAGCCTGTGGGAACCCTTGATACGCCATCATCCAGCCTTAGGGACCTTGCTACACCTCGTTGCTTGGTGAGCTGGGGGCCCCACCTGACCCAGTCGGACCTGAGACTTCAGACCTGCACAGTACAACCAGCTTCCCAAATGGCCCGGGACCAACTGGGTGATGGACAAAGACCCTCTCACCACAGGATCTCCCCACAGTCCCTTTCTGGCTCCAGCCTGAGGTGCAAGGATCAATACCTGGGACCTGGAACTCCAGCCCAAGCTTGGGGAGGAATCTTTTCCTTCTAGGCTCCTGTGTTTCCACTTCAGCCCACCTCACTTATGAGCCAAGTCTCTGCTAAACGGCCTGGACAATGCCTTCTGCTGGCAGAGACCAAAAGATAGGGTGTTGGGGGGGTCTCTGTGGGCAGAAGACCAGGAGCCCAAGCCTGCTAGGATGAGCCCCAGGGCCAGGCTGCACTCCTGGACTGGTTGTGTTTGCTCATAGACTTGCCTCCACATTGGTCATCCCCTCACCTCCAGCCTCCACGCCTGCACACTTCAACTCGGCCATCTTGGAGCCAGAGAGCAGAAGTGGCTTCTCTGAGAAAGGGTATCTGAGAAGGAGGTGAATCCCCATCTGCCAGGAGGAGAGGACTCAGGGATCAGACGCATCTGGTGACAAGCACAGAGGACTGGCTAGGCCATGCCAAGGTCAGGTCCAGGCATTCCTGCATGGCACGTCAAAAGCATTTCTAGAAGGGATCAGCGTCGTAGGGTCCCTGCACCCTTCTTACAGCACAGGTGCCTCACTTCAAGGCACTGGCCTAAATCAACAGGGGCTCAGGAAGCCTCAGCACTGTCCTCTTTGGTTCAAATGTCTCCCTGCCTTAAGCATCAGAATAAAGTGGTGGCAAGAGAGGAAAGGTCCTGCGTTCCTGGGGCGCTCGTTCTGACAGAGAGACACACAGGAAACCACTAAAATACACAGCATGTCAGACAGTGGCAACTGCTATGGAGAAAAACAGCAGGGACGGAGGCACCTTTGGATGGGATGCCTCCCCAACACTATAGTAAAGAACTGCAGCACGTGAGGGCGAGTGCAGTTTGGATATCCAGGAGAGGAGTTCTTCAGGCAGAGGGGACAGCAAATGCAAAGGCCCTGGGGCAGGAGCTGAGCAGAAAGCATGGCCACGAACAGTGGCAAGGGCCAGGGCAAGTGAAGTGAAGGCAGGAGGGGTGCCAGGCAGCAGGGTGAGACCAGCATGGGAGGACAATAGGCTGACAGAGGCAGGTACTCCAAGGTCCACCTGTCCTCATCCTGCTCCTTCCTGTCCTCATGGCTCTGCCTCCCCACCTGCCCAGGGACTGAGGGACTGTTACAGCATCTCTCCAAGCCTCGGTCTCCTCATCTGTAAAGTGAAGGTCACAAGTGAATTATTTTGCTAGGGCTGCCATAATGTACTGCAGGTGAGTGGCTTGAACCACAGAAATTTACCATCTCACATTCTAGAGGCCAGACGTCTGGCCCGAGGTGTCGGCAGGGCCGTGCTCCCTCTGCAGGCTCCAGGGAAGGGTCTGTTCCAGGCCTGTCTCCCAGTTCCTTGGCGGGCAGCAGGCTAGCTCATCTTCATAGGGTGTTCTTTCTGCATGCATGTCTGTCACTGCGTCCAAACTTTCCCTTTTTCCATAAGGACACCAGTCATGTTGGATTAGGGCCCACCCTAATGACCTCATTTTATCTTGACTGCCTCCTTAAAGACCCAAATAAGGCCACGTTCTGAGGCATGGGGCTAGGACTCCAACTGATCTTTTTCAGGGCACACAACTCAACCCATAGCAACGACAAAGCTCCATCTTGGGCTGCCCCTTCCTCGGGGGGCCCAGGGCAGGCTGGGGTCAGGGGGGTCCGTGACAAGGGCTGGGAAAGCTATCCCAGGACAGTCCCCATCCCTGGGGCAGAGGCAAACATCTGGGGAGGCTCTTCAGATGGCTTTGAAGCCAGCCCAGCGGCGCCCCCGAGGGCAGACATGCCTGGCTAGGGTGGGTGCTGGCGTGGGGCACTGGTCCATGATGTGGGCAGCCCACTGAGGCAGACAAAGGGTATTGGCAGCAGCAGCAGTGCGCGAGCTGAGAGCGTGGCTTGTCGTGGCTGAGCCAGAGACGTGTGGGACAGGGAGCTGGTTTCCCCGTGGGCCTGGGAGACAAGGCTGCGTTGTCACTGGGAGACCCCTTCCAGCCTGGCTGCGCTCAGGCTCTTTGCTTCTGAGTTCAAAGTGAGCAAGGAGGACGTCAGGCCCTGAGGGGTGGTCAGGGAAGGAAGGAGGAGGGGTGGGGAGGCAAGTTGGGTCCAGTGTAGGTCCACACCCCACCCCGAGCTCTCACTGCTCTGAGAAGGCCAAGCTGGGGGTCAGAGGCAGAGGGAAACCTGGGTCTCAGCATTGGACACAGGACCGCCGAATGCTCGGCCCTGCCTGGGGACAGGAACTCCTGAGTGCTTGTCCAAAACCAGGGTCCTGGGGCTGAGACACACTCCACTTGTTCTCCTGCTCTGAAACCTACCCCTTCCTGCCATCCCCTGGCCTCCACAGTCCACCCTGATTGCAGGCCTGACCACACCACCCCCTCAGGGGGTCCTTCGGGGCTCCTGCCTGCACCTGGGTGAATCGCCGGCTTTCCGCCCAGCGCAGCAGGCCCTATAACAGGCACCAACGGCATCCTGTGCACACAGGCTCTCTCGCAACCTGGCCTCTGCCCAAGGACAGACGGATAGACAGGCCAGTGGACCCTCGGGCTTCCATCATGGCGCTCAGGAGGCCGTGGGCAAAGGAGAAAGTGGAAGGAGGCTAGTGCCGGTGTCTGTGCCTCGGGAGCCCGGCCACCAGGAGAGAGCCCCGCCAACCCCGCACACACGACAGCTGCCGGCATCCCCATCACACGAGTTAGGGATCTGGAATGCACTGACTCACTCCAGCATGAAAGTTTTATTACCAATGTCTCACATTCAAGTACAGATTCCTGTGAAGTCTGACTCCCCAAGGAGAAGGGAAACGGCAGGGGCTGGCTGCATCCCCTCACTGAGCTGGGCCTCCCCAGAACCCACGGCTCCCAGTGGGTGGGCAGGGGCCTGAGAGCCTACTGAGGTGCCTAGCACACACAGGACCCCCAGTGCATGGGGGATCACCCCTCCCACAGGACCACCCCATGCACATGGGACCCCCAACACACACAGGACCACTAGATCCACCAACCAGGTTGTGCATATGCTATGAGAGTGGGTTCTTCCCAGGTCTTTGTCATTCCTCATGCCAAATGTGGCCTGTTTCCCCTCCAAGAGCAGGTCTGATTGCCGGGACCTGGAACGCCCAGGAGAGGAGGAGCCACTTTTAAAGAAAAGCCTACTTCTGTCACATTGTTCAAAGCAAAGACCCACTAGCCAGAAGCACGTGTGGGTGCGAGAGGCCTATCTGGTACTTGGGTTTGTGTCTGCCTGGGAACATGTGCACACTTGAGCATGTGTGCATGCCCTAAGAGTGTACGTGTGTGCCTATGCACCTGTGCTTCTGTGCAGGGGCAGGGGATAGGCCCAGATGCATTCACACATGCATAGCACAACTGGGCCTGCCCCAGCCCTAGCCATGGGACTCTGTCACTCTCATTGGCATAAGGGTGGACCCCGAGCTGGACACAGGGACACAGATAGATCACACACAAATCAGAGGGCCTTGGTCCTGGGGGACAGTGGCCAAGTCATGGGCAGTACATGTGGCTGTGGAAGGTACCCATCCACAATGGCCCTTGAGGCAGGGCCTTCCAGGAGCCCCCCGGCCACGCCTAGGGGTGGAGGTTAACTCTGCAGCCTGAACTCGTGGGTGGTGGTCTCCCAGCGGGAGGGGTCCTTGTCCAACATGCTGCGCTCTGTGAAAGTCACGTGCCCATCAGCGTCCACGAGGATGACTGTGTTGGTTCTGAAAGAGAGCATGGGGAGCCAGCCCCGTGGCCGAGTGGTTAGTTCGAGCACTCCGCTTCGGCAGCCCAGGGTTTTGCCAGTTCAAATCCGGGGCGCAGACCTAGCACCGCTCACCAGGCCATGCAGAGGCGGTGCCTCACATAGAACCAGAAGGACCTACAACTAGAATATACAACTATGTAGTGAAAGGCTTTGGGAAGAAGAAGAAAAAGAAGAAAAAAGAAAGATTGGCAACAGATGTTAGCTCAGGTGCCAATCTTAAAAAGAAAACAGAGCATGGGGCCCATATTCAGCCCGTTGTCCTATGCCTTCTGCCCACCTATCAGAGCCCCAACAGGGATAAGATCTGAGGCAGGAGGGGCAAGCCAACCACACCTGGGGCCTGTGCCAGGCACCTGGCCCAGCTTGAGGCGGGTCACGAATGAGCAGCTGCCACAGCCTTGTGGAGTGAAGGGTCTTTCTGGGGCATCTGGGCACTGAGCCTGGGGGGTCTGGGGTTCCTGGGCTAGCCCCAGGCCACACTCAGTGTCCTGCTGCCTCCACTCTGAAACACTCCCAGCCGCCCTGCCTGTCCTCTGCAGCAAAGCCCCAACTCTCACCAGGGTGGCCCTGGGCTGACCAGGCACTTTCCCACCAGAACCCCCTAGAGCTCCCAGGCAATGGCCCCACACTGCCACCTGGGGCTGCCCAGACATGTGGCCGAGCTCGGCTCTTCCAAGAGATCAAGTTGTCGACCTCTTAGGGCCCAGGCCTTCACCTGGAACTCTCCCCTTTCCTCTCTCTCCTCCCCCAGCGCCTGTCCCAAATGTTCAGCACACCTTCCTTCTCCTGCCCAGCTCTCCCCACAGCGAGTCCTCCTGCCCATCTCCCATGGCCAGAGGGCGAGTACGAGGTTGCCGAGCAGCCCCAGCACAGGCTGGCGCCCATGGAGGGCCCACGCATGCTGAAAGCGGGGGTTCCCGGCTGGGGTCGGACCCAGCAGCCACGTACCCAGCCAGGGAGTAGACTTGGTGCTCTGAAGACGAGGACACATGAGCACACAATTTAGTCATGAAAACAAGTCTCCAGTGGAAAAGGGGCCTAAGGGAAAAGGCCACCGTTCAGGTGTACAACCCACGGGCCCTGGAGCCGCAGTGCTGGGAGTCCACACCGAGCTGGCCCCACCCTGCACCCTGTCCCCCAGCCACAGTGCTTGAAGCTGTCATTTCCTTGAGGATGAACAACTCAGGCCTGCCCTCCTCTCAGTTCGCTGGTCCCCAGGACTTCACACATCCAGCCCCTGCCAGATGCCCTCAGCCTCCGTAGAGCATCAGCCATGTCCCCATGGCAAGGTCACCTCACTGCCTCCTGGGAGAACCAGCACCTCACCGTCAAGAAGGCAGCAATAACCCAACCTCTCCCATCTGCAGGGACAGAAGGGGCCTCACTCGAGCTCATTGACCTGACCCAAAAGCCAGGCATAAAGGTGACATCACCATGACCAGGGGTACAGGTGACATCACTCCAGCATCACTCAGCACTTGTCACCACCCAAGCACCCCGTCCATGAGTCCCTGGCAGCCATGGGTCCAAGGGTCCATCACAGTCACCACAGGTCTCCAGCCCGGCACAAGGCTGCACCCACAGGCCTCAGTGCGAGCTGAACCCAGGCAGATGTGGCTACACAGGAGGCCACACTCCACCTCCAGGCCAGGTGTACTGGGCATGTGGCAGCAGCACTCCTGGAGCATCCCAGCTGGTCCAGCCGCCTAACCTCTCTGTGCATCCCAGCCGCCTGCGAGTGCAGCAGGGGGGCTGCCCTCAGCTCCCTCCACATGGCCCTCTGATGAAGCCATTTAGGCAGGTTTGGCTTCCCAGCCACACACAGCCTTTCCTTCTCCACCCAGGAGGGAGGGAGGCAGGGAAGGAACTTGCTGGAACAGCAGACACCTGTGCCAACAGCTTCTCCCTCCCAGATGTTCTCACGTTGCAGCCGAGATGAGCATTTACCCTTTTCCTGGGGTGAGGTGACATCACCTGGCTGAGCTAACCTAATCCCAGCCCTGGTCACACGAAGAACATGACAGGCCCAGGAACACAGGGCGAGTGAGGGGAAGAGCCAAGCAGTGGGACCTGCAGGCCCACAGGGATTTGCTGACAGGAGTGAGCCGGAGGCCATCTCGGCCCCCTCATGGCTGTGCAGGGGGAAGGGGGCAGCTCAGGGGCACCCCCGGAAGGCAAGGAAGCCTCAGAGCCCTCGTGCCCGGCTTGCAGTACCTCTGGGAGCTGGCAGGTGTTTTGTACATGACCATCAACCGTGGCGTCTGCTCACCCTATGGCCCTTGAACTGACATGGCAGCTGCTTCTAGGCAGGGCAGAGGCTCCAGGATCCACAGAGCTAGGGAAGGAAGGCCTCGCCCTGGCTACCCACAGAGTGAGGGGAAGGCCAGGTTCCTCATGGGACAGGACTGGAGGTGCCCAGCGGCCTCTGTACCTGGTGCCATAGTCCGGGCAGCGCACACACACAGCCGCGTACTTGCTCAGAATGGGCTGCACGTACTCCCTGCCTTGGTCCTCGATGGCTGGGTCTGGCAACTGCCTAGAAGGATAGAGGAGGGAGGGGTCAGCACCAGCACCTCTGCTGCCCGCCACAGCCCTACCTGCCATCTTCACAGCCCTACAGTGCCTGAGGAGTCCGCCAGCCTTGGAAGGTGGGGCCCACAGGGTATTGCATGCACGTTTCTGCTCAAGGCCTCAAATCTCTGTCCAGACTCTCACTTAGGGCTCCATTGCTGGGCCTGGGTCACCAGCCAGCGACCACAGGGCCAGCTCCCCCTGCCAGGGCCACCAGCAGCTTTCCCAGGACCCAGGAATCCAGGAACACGAGCACCTGAGAGCTCAGTGCTGGGTAAGGCTCTGCTGGGTCTGAAAATGCCTGGGGTCCATCTGGCCAGAGCTGGGCAGGGCACCCTAAGGAAGGATGGAAGCCACTTCCCAGAGCGAGCTCGCCCTCCCATCTCAGAGGGCCTGAGTGGGCAGGGGCATGGTGGGTGGTGGCCTGGCTAAGGGGTGCGGTCACCTGACCACATGTTCTCCCTGCTTGCCCCTTATAAGAGGTGCCCTGTGGGCATCTGCGCACTTGCCAGGAGTCTATTCGAGCCCCGTGGCTTGCTTGCCACCGTAGCCAGGGCTGGGACCACAGCCATCAATAAGAGCAGCCAGCGCCCCCTTACAGACCTGTGGGGACAACAAACAGTGGCCGTGGGCCGTGTGGACCTACAGCTGAGAGGAGGCCACTGGGCAGGGCTTCCCCAAGCGGGCGGCTGTGCTGAGGCTGAAGGTGCCATGGTTCAGAGAGGAGAGAGAGGGTGAACAAGAGGCAGGGAGAGGCCCTGGGGGAGGACAGTGCAAGGCAGGCTGTGGGGGGCTCCTCCAAGGGGCCATCCAGGCAGGACACTGGCCTGGCCTGGCCTGGCCTGGCTGGGGAAGGAGAGGGACCTATGAGCTGGGTCATTGCATAGGAGGAAGGCCAGCCTAGCGAGCACCTTGACCTCCAGCTGGGATGGCCAAGACATGTCAGGGGGTGGCAGGTGTCCCCTGCAGAGGCCACCTGAGGTACCTCAAGGCCTACAGTTGAGGAAACCAGGTTGGGGGCTTCTTTTCCCCAGGCAATTCCCTGGATTTCCCCATCCTGGCCATGGTGGGACAGCATGTGGGAATGACAGTTGACCCCCAGGCAGACTCCTAAGCTGGCTGCTCCCTTCTGTGGTTTGCTAAGCACCTGAAGCCTTCTGGAACCTCCCACCAGCCCTGTGTGTTCAGGCAGAGGGGAGCCTCTAGCCCTTCACAGCCCCATGCAAGCCTATATCAAGCCACTGGGAGCACCGAGCTTCCCAGCACACTGGCCTGGGACTGTTCCATTTTCCGTCATCAAAGCCCCCCTCTTCCACATCAGAAATGGCAGCTGCCCAAGGGGCAAAGGCAGGAGGGGCAGAGGACAAGCTGTCCGTCAGGCTCCCCCCGTGGCCAAGGAGCCAGCCTCAGTTGCCTGCACAGACCTCCCAGAACAGCAGAGCCTGCCTGCCTCTCTACCCCTGACCGGAGCAGTGGGGTGCACGTCCACTCCACTGGCCCCAGGGGGACCCGCCCACTCACGCCTCGTCGTTGTTGAGCACGTCCAGGAGCTGGGCAATGAGGTCATCCTTGGGGAGGGCCTGGCTCTGCTCCACAACCGCCAAGAAGAGCTGCTTCCCAAAGCACAGCTTCCTCCAGGGCGTCTCCAGCAGAGCATTGCTCAGCCCGTAGGTCCCTGTGGGGAGAAGGTCAGCCTGGCCAGTGCAGAGGCCCCACCGTCTGAACTCAGGATCACCTCTCAGCCACCCACCCAGCACTGGGCGAGGTACCAGGGCTACGGCCAAGGGCACTGAGGCCAGGCTGCCCCATACTCCAGCACCTTCTCTATGCACATTCCTGACCCGTCTGCATGGCCGGGGTGGAGAACTCAACATGGCAAGGCTCCTGCAGGAGACCACGAGGCACAGATGCCAAGTGGCCTTGATGGATGGGATAACAAGGAATAAACAACCTGAAATCCAACAGGGCAAAGCAAAGCGGGTGCTCGAGAGGGCACTGCCTCCCCAGCTCACTCCCGCTCTCAGCTGGGACAGCTGCGAGTTGGGGGTCCCCCCGAGAAGGTCAGGGGTGGGAGAATCAGCAACCCGAGGCCAGGGGGATGCCTGGAGAACACCAGTCAGCGGTTAGGGAGCACACCCAAATCCACCCACTCAGTGGGCGCAGGCAGGGCCCACCTCTACCTGCTGGCAGGGGCCAGGGCTGGGGGTGCTACAGGGTCTCAGGCAAGTTCCTCAGAACGAGTTCTCGTAGGTTAACAGAAGGAGTGACAAAAAAAGGAAAGGGTGGGGGCTGGCCCCGTGACTGAGTGGTTAAGTTCGCGCGCTCCACTGCAGGTGGCCCAGTGTTTCGCTGGTTCGAATCCTGGGCGTAGACATGGCACTGCTCATCCAAACATGGCACTGCTCATCCAAACCACGCTGAGGCAGCGTCCCACATGCCACAACTAGAAGGACCCACACGAAGAATATACAACTATGTACTGGGGGGCTTTGGGGAGAAAAAGGAAAAAATTAAATCTTTAAAAAAAAAAAAAAGGAAAGGGTTTCTCATGTCAGCAAAAGGAGAAGCTTGAGACTTGGGCTGGAGAGCCCCCCCAGAGCCTCTTGTTGAGAGGCTCCGCAGGCAATAGGGGCAAGTGAACTCAGAGTCACGCGCCCTGGAAGATGCACTGAGGACAGGCAGCCACCCCTCTGCTGCGGCCAGACTTCTGGGTGAGGGTCTCGACCAGGTCTGACATGACTGCACCCGCTTCCCAGGAAACCACACTGCCAGCGCAAGGGAGCACTGTGCTTTATCCATCAGGAGCAACAGGAAAGACCACGCGTCAGTGGTGCTGAACACCTGGGGAGCCACATGCCAAAGAATGGAGTGGGACCCCTGCCTCAACCACACATAAGAATTAATGCAACATGCCCCAAAGACCTAAATGTAGGAGCTAAACTATGAAACTCTTTGGAGAAAACACACAAGAAAAGCTACATGACCTCAGATTAGACAATGATTTCTTACATACGACACCAAAAGCATAAGCAACAAAAGATAAAAATAACCTAGACTTAATCAAAATTTAAAATGATGTGCTTCAAGAGACACCAACAAGACAGTGAAAACAAAACCCACACGAGGGGACAATTCTGCAAATCACACAGCTGATAAGGGGCTAGTAGCTGGAACATATGAAGAACTACAACTCAATAATAAAAATACAAAAAAAAAAAACAATTTAACAAGGGGCAAAGGATCTAAATAGACATTTCTCCAAAGAAGATATACAAATGGTCAATAAGGACATGGAAAGATGCTCAACGTCATTAGCCATCAGGGAAATGCAAACCAAAACCACCAGGAGCTATCACGCCACACCCACTAGGATGAGTGTAATGAAAACAGACAATAACAAGTGTTGGCGAGGATGTGGAGGGACTGGAGCCTCACACACTGCTGGTGGGAATGCAAAATGGGGCAGCTGCTTGGAAAAAAGTTTGGCAGTTCCTCAAAAAGTTAAACAGTTTCCTTACAGTCCAGCTACTCCACTCCTAGGTATATACACAAGACGGATGAAAACATGCGCCCACACCAAAACTTGTGCACCAACGTTCACAGCAGCATTATCCACAATAGCCCAAAAGTGGAAACAACCCAATGTCCAGCAACAGATGAATGGAGAAGCAAAACACTGACCATCCGTACAATGGAATATTATTCAGCCATAAAAAGGAACGAAGCCCTAATTCACACCACCACATGAATGAACCTTGAAAACACACTGAGTGAAAGAAGCCAGAGACAAAGGCGACATATCGTCTGACTCCATTGATGTGAACGTCCAGAATAAGCCAAGCTACAGACACAGAAAGTAGATGAGTAGTTGCCAGGGGCTGGGGGCAGGGGGAATGAGAGTAACTGCTAAAGGATATGTCTTTGTTTCTGTTTTTGTTTTTTGAGGAAGATTAGGCCTGAGCTAACATCTGCTGCCAATCCTCCTCTTTTGCTGAGGAAGACTGGCCCTGAGCTAACATCCATGTCCATCTTCCTCTACTTTATATGTGGGACGCCTACCACAGCATGGCGTGCCAAGCGGTGCCATGTCCACACCCGGGATCCAAACTGGCAAACCCCGGGCCGCCGAGAAGCAGAACGTGCAAACTTAACCGCTGCACCACCGGGCCAGCCCCTGGATATGGTTTCTTTTTAAGGTGATGAAAATGTTCTGGAATTAGACAGCACTGACAGTCACACAACTTTGTGAACATACTAAAATCTGCTGAAGGATACACTTTAAATAAGTGAACTGTGTGATATGTGAGTTATATCTCAATAAAGCTGTTATTAAAGAAAAGTGACATGGATCAGGTGGAGGTAGGCTCAGGAACAAAACAACAGGATGTAGTTGGAAAGAATTTCTTCCAAGCAACAATTCAGTAGAAAACAACCATCTCCAGTCACAGAGTCTCAAGCCCTGAGAATTGAGGGCATTGAGGGTGGTTTCCAGGTATTTCCATAAAGGCCTCTGAGCCATAAAACCACACATCTATGGACAGCTTATCTTTGACAAAGGAGCTGAGGGCATACAATGGAGAAAAGAAAGTCTTTTCAACAAATGGTGCTGGGAAAACTGGAAAGCCACATGTAAAAGAATGAAAATTGACCATTCTTTTTCACCATTCACCAAAATAAACTCAAAATGGATTAAAGACCTAAAGGTGAGACCTGAAACCATAAGGCTTCTGGAAGAAAACGTAGGCAGTACACTCTTTGACATCAGTATTAAAAGGATCTTTTCGGACACCATGCCTTCTCAGAGAAGGGAAACAATAGAAAGAATAAACAAATGAGACTTCATCAGATTAAAGAGCTTCTTCAAGGCAAATGAAAACAGGATTGAAACAAAAAAACAACCCACTAACTGGGAAAAAATATTTGCAAGTCATATATCTGACAAAGGCTTAATATCCATAATATATAAAGAACTCTCGCAACTCAACAACAAAACATCAAACAACCCAATCAAAAAATGGGCTGAAGACATGAACAGACATTTCTCCAAAGAAGATATACTGATGGCCAATAGGCACATGAAAAGATGCTCATCATCGCTGATCATCAGGGAAATGCAAATCAAAACTACACTAAGATATCACCTTACACCCGTTAGAATGACAAAAATATCTAAAACTAATAGCAACAAATGTTGGAGAGGTTGCGGAGAAAAAGGAACCCTCATACACTGCTGGTGGGAATGCAAACTGGTACAGCCACTATGGAAAACAGTATGGAGATTCCTCAAAAAATTAAAAATAGAACTACCATACGATGCAGCCATCCCACTACTGGGTATCTGTCCAAAGAGCTTGAAGTCAGCAATCCCAAAAGTCCTGTGCACCCCAATGTTTATTGCAGCACTGTTTACAATAGCCAAGACGTGGAAGCAACCTAAGTGTCCAGCAACAGACGAATGGATAAAGAAGATGTGGTACATATATACAATGGAATACTACTCAGCTGCAAAACAGAACAAAATCATTCCATTTGCAATAACATTGATGGACCTTGAGAGAATTATGTTAAGTGAAATAAGCCAGCGAGAGAAAGATAATCTGTGTATGACTCCACTCATATGAGGAATTTAAAATTATGGACTAAGAACAGTTTAGTGGATACCAGGGGAAAGGTGGGGTGGGGGGTGGGCACAAAGGGTGAAGTGGTGCACCTACAACATGACTGACAAACATTAATGTACAATTGAAATTTCACAAGATTGTAACCTATCAATAACTCAATAAAAAAAACAAAAAGGCCTCTGAGCCAAAGCACAGATTTGGGGGGAGGGGGTCTCTTGTGCCTTTTAGTTTCCAGTTCACCCCGACAGTTGCGGCTCAGTGCTGGGGGAAGCTGTCCCAGGCCATGGGCAGCCTGACACACAGACTGGGTACGAGGGTCAGATCACAAGGTACACAGACAACCGACAAGCACAGGCCCAGGAGAGAAATGCAACAGGGGCCTAGTCTCTGAAAAGCACAGAGGTGTCCCCAGAGGAGCAGCCCTGTCACCACCCCCTGAGCAGACTCACCTGGGGCCAGGACAACAGGCTCAGGGTCCCCGCGGTTTCCATAGTAGCAAACGACGTCTCCCTTCTCTGTGCTGCGGACAGGGGCGGGGAGGGGTCAGCTGGGAGCCAGGGCACCAGACCCTGATGCCCGGCAGTCTCCACGGCCCCTTCCCCAGCACCCCTGCTGGCAGCCAGAGGAGGCACAGGGGCTCGCTGCAGTCAGGGCATGGGCTAGTCAGGGCCCCAGACCCCCAGGGTCCTCTCAGGCAGGGTCATCAAGACCCCTAGCTCCACACCCCCAACTCACCGCAGAGACCACTGGCCTGGGAGCAGCAGAATCTAAAAGACCCTCCTGCCTCGATGGGTGCCCTCACACACAGGCACTCAGAGGCTGCCTGTGGCGACAGCTGCTGGCTCAGCCCCACACCCACCAACACCAGTTCCCTCCAGAAAGCTATGACCCCCATCCCTACAGCTCATCTCTGAGTGCCTCGAGGCAGGACAGGATGCCCCAAGGTGACAGAGGCTTCTGAATAACACACCAAAGATCACATGTTCTTACCTTCATACACTGAATGTGCATTTAGAAGCAGTTTGAAATGCTCTGGAGCTGAAAATGTTCCAGTTCCTAAATACCATAGTGAATCTTTCTGCTAAGAGTCAGAATGCCTTTTCTGCAAACTACAGAGAGACTCTTTCTGGCTTATGACCTGCCTTCCTGGTGGGATGCTGGACACGGTGACCTGAGCCTTCAGGATGAACAAGCGTAGAGACAGGGCCAGGTGGGGGGTGCTGTGGAGTCCCAGAGTGCCCACCTCAGCCCTCCTGCTCAATGCCACCCCGCAGGCAGGACCCCCGCTCCCATGCAGCTTACTATTCTGCTCACATCTTCCTCCCCACAGCCCTTGGCTCCTTTCTTAAAATGTTTGGCTAATGACTTCAGAGGCCTGTTTGTAGGCAAAGAGCTGGAAAGCACGAGAACCTGCGGGATTGGGCACACACTCCCACCATACCTGGTTAGGCAGAAAGGGGGCCTGACCCAGGGACCAGCCACGATGGGGATGAGGCTCTCTTCTTCTCAGCCTTGACTTCCTCCTGGCACCCACCACCCAGGCTGCTTGCTCACCTCTGACTCCCTCCACTCTCTGACCTTGGGCCTGGGCACCAGCAGCCACTGGACGCTTGGGATGCTCCTCTTGGGACACCTGTCCTCAAGCATAACCCACTGGGCTCCCCTGGCTACCGCCTGTCCTCAAAGGCCATGTCCAGGGAGGCAGGCCCCTACCCTGCAGCCCAGGAGCTGGGAGAGTTGCTCAGGCTCCAAGGGGCCCAAGCGCCCACCCATGCACCCCCTGTCCGTGCATGCATCCACTCAGAGCATGGGGCCCTCATCCCCCAGTCACTTGACATGGCTGCTGAGCACCGAGTTCTGCTGGCATCACAGCCAGGGGCTGATCTCTTGGACCGGGGCAGACATACACGAAACTAGTGACAGGTAAAGTGGCCCCTGAACTTGGGGAGCAGGGAGGACACGGGGACTCCCCTCCAGGAGCCAGCCGGTGCCAGCATGCCACGGTGGTGAGGGGAGGGCTCTGGGCAGCAAGTACCAGTGCCGGCCATACCCTTGGCCCTCCTCCCTTGAGAATGATGCACCCATCCACAAGGTGGCGCAGGGCCGAGCAGGTTGCACAGTGGACACTCGAGGCACAGCAGGCCAGGGCTCCCAGCCAAGAGAGGGGCCCGTGGACCTGCCCTTGTGGAAGAAGGCAGGCTCAGGACAGGCATCTGGACTTGGGCCTACTGCAGGGCACTTACCGCCTCCTCCAGCACCTGCCCTGACAGAAGTCCCTGAGCTGATGGCATCCACTGACTTTTGGGGCACTGGAGGGGGAGTGGAGGAGCACACGGAGAGGACGGAGGAGTGCAGAGGGAAGGATACTCACTTCCCCGAAAGGCAAATACAGAGAACCCCTGCAGGTCCTGTGACCACATCTCTAAAGCACACTTCCCGTGGGAGGGAACACAGCACACCCAGCCCACCCTGGTGGGGCTGACGCGGCTGCCCCACTGATGCCTGAATTCACAGGCTGCTCTGTGAGGCTTACACCGAGAAACACGCAGGAGCCCTCAGGTAGTCGGGGGGTGGACACCCAGCCAGGGCCTCTGCACACTGGCCACCCCTCGAGACTCCAGCACTGCCACTCTAGCACCTGACACCTTCCGTCATGTACACTGAGTCTGTCCACAGCGTCCACTCATCTGTCTGCACACCTGCAGGCAGGACTGGGCGGGAGCCTGGTGCCCATCATGCAGCCCTAGCCACCCCCTGGCCTCTGCCCACCAGCATCTGCCCGTCAGCCCTGGTGCAGGCCCCGGGGTCCCCCCACGAGACCAGGGTCCAGCATGACTCCTGTAACCTGCACCAAGCACCAATGATCACTTCTCCTTGGGGCTCAGTGTCTACAGTGGGAGGTGAACTACCCTGATGCCACAGGCAGCACCCCCTCCTCAGCTAGCACTCAGCAAATGGCACCAGGTAACAGGGCCTGGGCCAGAGGCAGCCCCCTGGAGGGCTGTCGCTGTGCAGCTGGTGCCTGAGCTACTGGGGGCCCATGGCCGGGGTCCAGGCCCAGGAGCCACAGAGATAAACACACTCGGAGAAGCCAGGAGAAGGCCCGACGCAGCCGTCCAGCACACAGAACCTGCACCTCAGGTGGAGTCGCAGATGCTGCCAGCTGGTGTCCAGCGGCACCATGGCCAAGGGCTCAGCGCTCCTTCCCAGGCTGGTGCCCAACTGGTGGGATGTGGCTGCTATCTCGAGGGGCACCCGGGACCCCAGCTAGGTACCCAGGGCAGAGCCACGGGACCCCGGCCCCGGCTCGCACCAGCAGTGGTCTTGGCCATGTTGCCCGCCTATCTGAGCTTGGCCGCATCAGGGGCACACAGGGTGCCCAGTGCTGCACCTGAAGGGTTCAGCATGCACCCCCCAGGCTATCCAGGTAACCGCCAGCTGCTGCTGCAGCAATCAACCCGTGCTGTACCTCTCTGTAGACCCAAAATGGGCCTGGCAAGGCTCCAACTTACTGCCACTTCCCATGAGGCCATGGCCCTTTGCAGGGTCCCAACAACCTGACTCCCGAATCTCACAGCCAGCACAGGTGTCCCTGCTCCAGCTCCGAGCCTCCCTGGGGGCCCTGCTCCTCCAGCCATAAGACAGGACCTTCTGCCTCTCCTGGCCCTGTTCCTTGCCTGTCTGCCCCACTCTAGATGACGGAATTGCTCTCCCAGCTGCCCGTGCAGCTGGGCCTCCATGTCTCTGGTGACAGGGTCCACAGCCAGCTTGGACAGGTTCATTGCCCCCTGACAACTCCAGACGGGGCCAGGCGCTATCCACCAAGCGCCTCGCAGAACTGGAGATGAGTCAGGCCGCCGGCTCAGATGTTCCTCCCAGAAGACTCCGCCACCGGGCCTGGCGCTCAGCTGCACCAGCCACCGTGGTCCTGGAGAGCTCCGTACCATGGTCAGGTGGGCTCGGACCTTTCCTCCCCAGCCTGGGGCACCTCTGCCCACCAGAGGTCAGATCAAGTAAGATGTAGCTCAAAAACAGGGGACTCCTCAGCCACAGAGGTGGGCAGAAGACCCAGGGGTGGGGGCCAGCGTGGGTGAGGGCCGCACCCTGCACCTGGGAGTGCCCTCTGCTGTCACACTCGGGCTGGCCTGGCAGGAGCCAGTGGCCCTCACACTGCCCAGGAAGCCCCCCTACCCCGGCTCTGCTCCCCAAGTCCCCACAACAGTGGATCTGGGAGGCCCTCAGCATCCGGGATGCTCACCAAGGAACGATATCCCTTGAGAGGCTGCCACAGATGCCACAGCACCTCCAGCGGAGCAGCGGGGCAGGAACCCCGCCTCCTGCACGCCCAAGGCCCGGCCTGTGGGGGCTGCCACCTCGCCACGACGCACCTCAGATCGGCGGCTATGAGGTTGAAGCCATTGTACAGGTGGCCCTCTGCGGAGACCTTCTTCAGGTAGGTCAGGCTGTCCATGTCGGTGGTCAGAAAGTGGGCCACAAGCTCACCTGGGGCAGGGGACAGACATCCATAGCAAGGAGGCAGGACTGAGCCCGCCCCCTAAGGAGACTGGTGTGGGGCACCCACAGCTGAACACTTCCATACCAGCCACATCTCACGACCCAGCAGCCAAAGTGGTCTGCATCAAGAACTCTGTTTTTGCTGGTTTTTAAAATTTTTTCTCCATTACACCCCCATATGGAAGTTCTGCATGAGGGAAAAAAATCTTCAGTGGGGACAATATATGTCCATGGGGCTGTCCTCCTGGGGACATTGCTCTACAAACATTCCACGGGTGAGGGACAATGACAACTCTGAGGAGTGATGCCTTGGCTGGGGGACAGCACAGAACAGGCTCCCCGAGAAGGGTGAAGCACCCTGTGCAGTGGGTACAGTACGGCCCAGGCCGAGGGCAGTTCCAGCGACACCAGCCAGTGGGCTGCAGGGCTGGGATGTGCCCTCCTTCCCTTCTCGCTCCTCTCAGGTCTCTGTACTGCTGGAGAAAGCCCCGCCTCACCTCGTCCCCACCCTGCGGTACCTCGGCCGCGGGCATCCGGGTCCAGGCGCGGTTGCAAGTAGTTGGTGAGTGCTGCCAGCTTCCCCCGCGTGCTGATGCCCAGCCACGTGCCTCCTTCCTTGCCTTCCTCCATGTCGAGCCCTGCGACAATGATGGCATCACCACCAGCAGCACCCACAGGTGGGCACCAGCCCCACGCTGTCCCTGCGTCCTAGGGAGATGCACACTCGGCAGGGAGATGCAGCTCAGCCCAGCAGCCTGACTGTGGAACAGGGGCTTGACTCCACAGGGCGAGGTAGCCTCTGGGGCCCAAGGGGCACACGAGAGAGACTCCTGCCCCACAGGATGACATCTGATGCCTGTGGGAGCCCCCGAAACCATGCAGTGAGCACCTGCCGAACACATCCTGGCCCAAGAGCCTGCCTTGGACTGGGAGGATAGCCAGCCCTGTCAAGGAACCATGCCAAGCCACAATCCTGCATCCTAGATCAGGGGCACGGACACCGGCTGCCCTCCTCAGCAGGACCCAGGGTCCCTTGGGGTGGGTGCTTCACTAGGAACCCAGGGCACATCCAGACTTACCAGTGTGCCCCATGCCCATGGCACAGGCCTGGCCACGGTTAATGCTTCATGGGCCCCACCCATGGGTTAGAGGGGCCCTTAAAGACACAGCAGAGCATCTTTCTAGATTAGAGCGTTATTTTACTTCAAGATTGCGGTAAAAACTGCTAAGTCATTAAAATATTATTTTTATAACAATAATAAATTATAACAGTAAAAGAAATAAAAGATGTCAAGATCAGAAAAGAAGAAGTCAAATTGTCTCCATGTGTAGATGACAGGATTGTATGTGAAAAAAATCCAAAAGGAATCTATAAAAATAAAATCTACTTCAACTAATAACTAAATACTAGCAAGAACTGGAAAATGAAAATTTAAACATACCATTACAACAGCACTAAATGATTTAAAAAAAAAGCAACTTAGGAAAACATTTAAGGAAGAATGTGTAACACCTAAGGAGTGAAAACCACAGGGCATTGCTGAGGAAAGTCACCCAGATCTAATTAAAGGGAGATGCCCTGTTCCTCGGCCAGAAGACTCAGTATTGTCAGGACGACAGTTCTCCCCAAATGACCAAACGTCAACATAATCTCAATCAAAATCCCAGCGGACTTTTCGCTGTATGGAAATTAACAAGCTGACTCTAGAATTTATCCGCACATACGAAGGAACAGGATGCCCAGCAGTCCTGAGCAGGAGCAAAGCTGCAGGACTTACACTGCCTGACCGCAAGACTTGCTAAAAAGCTCCAGTAATCAAGACCATGTGGCACTGGCGTCAAGACAGACAAACTGATCCATGGGACACGAGAGTCCAGAACAGACGTGTTCAACTGATGTTCAACCATTTGCCACAGTAACACAATAGGCAAAGGACATCTATTCAGTAAATGTTGCTGGGACAACTGGAGAGACAGGGGTGGCATGAGCCTCAACCCCACTACACACCATGTGCAAAAATTAATGTCAGAGAAATCATAGATCTACACATAAAACCCCAAATCAGAAGGCTTATAGAAGCAAACAGGAAAATATCTCTATGACCTTAAGGTGGCAAAGACACAAATAGAACCACATTTGTCCAACAAAGGACTCATCTCCAGAATGCAGAAAGAACTTCCACAAATCAACAACTAAAATGCAAATGAAACTTCTACATCTGGCCACCAACAGGGTCCAGATTTACCCTCCTGCATAAAACAACCAAAAAATAAACAAAATACAGGAAACAATGGGTTTCAAGACACTGGACATTGGAGACAAAAGACAGTGATCTCCAAGAGACAGGAAGGGAGCGAGGCGAGCCCCACGCCTGGAGAGTTGGCCCAGGGAGGGGTCTGGGCAGAGTCCAGCAGACCCCTGGCTGAGGAGAGGGGCCGAGAGTCCAGGGAGACTGAGGTCGCCAGAGTTCCTGGGGCAAGGACCAGAGAGGAGAGATCTGCACAGAGAACCTGGCCACCTGGTCAGCTCACGTGTGTGAGGACACTACCCGAGGCCAGGAAAGAACCACCAGAAGGACCAGAGGAGACAGTGCTCACACAGGGCTGGGAAGAGCGCCTGTTCCCAGAAGCCAGCCTGGGGAACCTCAAGGTTCAGGGAGCACTGGGAAGAGTAGACAGAAGGATCTTTTCTGAGTATGGGGAATAATCAGCCTTAGACTGGGCCCAGCTTAGACCCACCCACCTAACAAATCTTAAGAGCAAGACCTCAAAGGATAAAACTGGTTCTGAGTAACTTAGCTGTGTCCCAGAGCAAAGCTCAGGAATATTTACAGGTGTAACAAAAACATTCACCCCAACAAGATAAAACCCACAAATGTCTGGCAGCCAATCAAAAATGACCAGGCATATGAGGAAACAGGAAAATACGTCCCTGCCCACTAAAAGGGGTTCAATCAATCCATTAAAACTGATCTGGAACTGACACAGATGTCAGAAGTCACAGACAAGGACATTTACACAGTTATTACAACTGTATTCTATATGCTGAAAAAGTTAGGTAGAGATAAGGAAGACACAAAAATTGAATTTCTAGAGACAAAAACTACAAAGCATGAAATGAAAACATACAGGACGGGACTAAAAATGGATTAGACACTGCAGAAGAAAAGATTAGTGAACTGGAGGATATGGCAATAGAAACTATCTATGATGAAACAGAAAAGAGGGTTTTAAAAAATGAACTGAGCATCATCGAAGTGCGGCACAGTCTCAAGAACACTAATATAGGTGTAACTGGAGGCAGAGAGAGGGAAAGAGATTGAGAAGAGTGAGCAGGAGACAGAAAAACATTTGAAGAAATAATACGTAAATTCTTCCAAATTTCTAACAAGTTCCTAAGCAATGCTGATGCTATTGGCTCAAGGCTCACACTTGGAGAACCACTGGTTTACAATTTTACACACAATTTGGCAATGCTAGACAGTAGGAGGGTGTAGACCTTGGTGTCTTCCAGCCCTAGGCTGGGTGTGGTGGCCACTGGGTCCACCTAGCACTGTGGTGCGACAGGGCCACCTCCCACTAGGCAGGAGCCCCGATTTAGCATGCCAGCGGCTGCCTCCAAGCCCCTAAAAAGGATGAATGAGTCTGAGTGGCTGGAGCACTCAGCAAAGGTCAGCACTGATTCAGGGGCAGGAAGTGCCAGGGTCAGAGGGAGCCCAGGAAGCCCAGGCAGCCAAGGGGCCCAGCAGGCTAAGCTTTTGTTCTAGCCTCTGTGTCATCCACAAAAATCCTCAAGAGGGGCCTCCTGCCCCTGTGCCTGAGGGCACCAGCCCTCTCACCCCACTTCAGCCTCCCATTCGTGCCCTGCAGCAGTGGCACACACAGCCTGCCCTGTCCCCATGACCCCGGTCTGTTTCACCCTAGCCCGGGATGGTTCTGACGGTAGCCACAGCTCCCCTCTGCCCTCCTCCCATGGCCCTGTAGGCCTACCCCATGAGCTCTGGGAGAGGTCCACATTCACACGAACCCTGGGTTCCCATACTGCTGTGCCCAGAGCTTACAGAGCAGGGGCCCCCTCACCAGCCCTGCCCCACGCTCCAGTCTGCATGTCTAGACATATCCAGGCCACCAGGTGCAGCTTGTGACAAGGTCAAGACACAGTCCAGAGACCCAACCTCTTCTCCTTCTTGTACCCAGCCATGCTCCAGTCCCTGCTCACAGCCTCTCAGCAGCTTTCCCCACCACCCACCAGACCTCCCACCCAGGATGGTGCCTTGCCCCAGCCTCCTCACTCCTGGCCTCCTCCCACATGGCACCAGGACCATCCAGCCTTGGCAATGTTTTCCTCAAAGCACTGCCCGACCACAGTCTAAAGGAGGCCTTTTGAGGAAGCTCTACAGTTGAGCTTTTAGATACCACAAGCAGAGTGGGGCACACGCAGCCTCCCTGGCCCCATGAGGCCACACGCCCCGCCCACCAGGCACCTGGAGTGCCCCTGTCAGCTCTGCCATGCTCCCTGCTGCTTGCCTAGTGCCTGGCTTGCAGGCAGAGGGACCCCTCGCCCAGCCAACATCTGACCACACACCTTCCAAGTAGACCCCTGCCTACCCCACGGGCAAGAACTGCTCCCTGTCCAAGGGGCTCAAGATGGCTGCCACTGGGAAGGCAGAGAATCCAGCTGTCACCTCCACTTCTGCCCCCGTGGTAACTCTTTGTGCAGCATTCGGTGGGCCAAACGCACCCCAACCAAGCCTCTGCTCCCCAAATTCAAGCCACCTCTCCCTGCAGCGAGGGGTGCTTGTGCATAAATAGAGGCATGCAGATAGAAGTGCACACACACGCACACCCACAACTGTGAAGCTTCAGAGTGACTGTGTGTGGACGTGCACTTCCTACAGAGCCAACCGCACACCCACAGCTAAAGGGTGGGTCCCCACAAGACCAACCTACCCTTCCAGCTACTTTTTCCAGGGATCCATGGCACACAACACCATGGGGACAGTGCTGGGTGGGCAGTTCCAGGCCTGGTCTCCCCAACCCAGGTCCTGGACGCTGACTCTGGAGCCAGCCTCATGAGACCCATCAGTGTCTACTTATTTCCCCTGAGAAGGAGCACCAGTCACGCCTGTGGGGTCCTGGGGCTCACCCGCCCTGCCACGCTGCAGCCGCCCACGTGAAGGGAGACTCACCACTGAGGATCTCGCTGTTGTTCCCCCAGAAGCCTGCTAACTTGGAAGGTCTGTGGTAGAACTCGTCCCTGTTGGCTGCCAGGATGAGCCTGCAGGAGAAAGCAGGGCTGAAGTTCTCGGGTCGCAACAGGAAAATTACAGTTCTTTCTCTTGTTAACAAAGAAAATTTGTCTCTGTAGCAACACAGGCAGGGCTCCAAAAGGACAGGAACCCGCACGGACAAAGGTCAATGGAGGCTCCAGGAGGGTGCTTCCCAGGAGCCCACAGCCAGGACTCACCTTGGGCCCTGATGAGGAGCAGGCAGAGGCCAGGGGAAGGCACGTGTCCAGGCCACTCGGGGCCGGGAGGAAGGCGTCCGCCCACCAGGAACAGGGCTCAGCGGGCAGCAGGACCAGGCTAGGCAGGTAAGGGCACTGAGCACTGGCAACAAGCAAGTCCTCGGTGCCCAGGTGGCAGTTCATGTCCCTCCTCTGTCCACCTGTCCTTTCCCCCAGGACACCCCCAGCGAGCCAGTGAGCTTCCTGGAAATGTGAGCACGCCCGCCAGAGGGGCCTGGGGACGCGTGTGGGCAGCAGCAGCACACAGGGTCTCCGAGGGCCACTCTGTCCTCCATTTGGGGGGTTTTTGGGAGGGAGTGGTCAAGGACTTCTGTTTCACCAGGCTTTTGCATTATGAATCAACCAAGTGTTTCTTTTGCAATTAGAAAAGACGTTGTCAAAGTTTTAAGAGCCCTGATTTTGAGGTAAGAAAATGAAGTTTCCAGTCTGCTTTGCGATTTACATAAGAATATAGATGGTGACTGAGTGGAAGGGGTCCACCTCACAATGTCTGCTAGACCTCTGGGTCTGAGAAGTGATTGCTGACAGAGGTCCTGAGTACCAGAGGCAGGTGCTGAGCACGCGGGGCCAGGAGCGGAGGTTTGGCGGCCTGTGGTCACACTGGGCCAGAAACCAAGTTATTCTCATCAGTGATCAGATCCTAAAAGGTCTTCAAAAATAATTTCTGTATTGACTCATTGATTTTATGAACATTTGCTAATGGTACAATGTGAATTAACAAGGACGTTCGTAAAAGTGAAAGTGAAACCAGGGCAGTGGGAGCATTTTCACACCATGAATGTGGAGCGTGACCCCCTACTCCACACCTCCCCATGCAGCCCAGGAGACTGTGTGTGGCCATGGAAGCTTCCGGGTCTGCCCAGGAAGCCCCACCACCTTCGGGTTGCCTGTCTGGCTTGCGGCCACTTTCTATCCCCTCCAAACAGCCAGCTCCAGGGCTGCGGCCAGGCCTTGGGGATGTGCACCTGGGTGGCACAGGAGGTCACTGTCCCTGACATGAGCCCTGGCCACTCACACAACAACCCTCTGCAGTTCCGACTGCCAAGCTCCAACCCAGACCCCAGCCCAAGTCAAGGTAGATGGCCTGAGGGAGAAGCCACCCGGGCCCTGACCACCTGACCCCTGACCTCTGCCACATCTGCTCTGTCCCTTCTGGGACCCCACCCGGTTCATCCTGGCTGGCGCCGCTCCCACGAGCTGCCTGCATAGGCCTGTCCTGGTGGAAGTGTCCCATCCACAGCAGCCTGGACAGTGGTCAGGAGGAGGCAGAGCGCCACGCCCCCGAGTGGGGGGACCAGGCAGCTGTGGTGGGCATGCAGCAGAGGTCGGGCCCCCCACCAACCCCTGCCTGTGGTCAGCATCAAGCATTCTCCTTCAGATACACAACACCCCTCCTGTGCTCACAGCAGTGAGTGGGGACAGGGAGGCAGCGCCCAGAACAAGGTCGGTGCTGTTGGCTTCTGGTTCTGATTCTTACACAAGGCTCCAGAGAAGGAAAAATTAGTAAAGACAAAAAGAAAAAGCTGACTGAGGAAAACCTTCTGTTCTAAGATTTCCACCCGCCTATTTTTAAAGCAAGCAGCAGTTACCTGTGCTTGTTAATAACTAGGAACATTAACTGCTGGGTTATTATTGTCACAGGAGTCGCTGTTTAGCTGCACTGCTAATGGTTTGTGGGGATTTCATCAAATACATGCTGCATTTGTCAGAGGCGTGTGGGCACGCTGAGTGCCCACATCAGTGCTTGAGTGGGAGGGAGCAGCCCTCACCCACCACTTCTGGGGACTGCAATGCCAATGCAAGTCCGTCAGCCCACTGCAGCCAGGGGCAGCGGCGTGCCCCCAGCCAGGGGCTCTGAGGACGGCAAGTCACCCATGGCTCTGTTTCCTTCTAGTAAACGAAACCACTAATTATTCACCACCAACGGGGCTCCCCATCCTGCTGTGGAGGGGGAGTTTGTGCATGTCTGGGAGGTGGGTCTATGCACATCTAAGGGCTGGTCTGCACCCGTCTGAGGGGTGGCCCTGCGCATGTCTGAGGGGTGTTCTGCGCATGTCTGAGGGGTGGCTCTCTGCACGTCTGAGGGGTGGCTCTGCGCAGTCTGAGGGGTGATCTCTACCCCTTCTGACGGGGCGGGGGGGGTCTATCACATCTCAGGGGTGGTCTGTGCACATCTGAGGGGTGGTCTGCGCACGTCTGAGGGGTGGTCTGTGCACATCTGAGGGGTGGGTCTGTACACATCTGAGGGGTGGTCTGTGCACGTCTGAGTGGTGGTCTGCGCACGTCTGAAGGGTGGTCTACGCACGTCTGAGGGGTGGTCTGCGCAGGTCTGAGGGGTGGTCTGCGCACGTCTGAGTGGTGGTCTGCGCACGTCTGAGGGGTGGTCTGCGCAGGTCTGAGGGGTGGTCTGCTCACGTCTGAGGGGTGGTCTGTGCAGGTCTGAGGGGTGGTCTGCGCACGTCTGAGCAGTGGTCTGCGCACGTCTGAGGGGTGGTCTGTACGCTGTCTGTAGGGAGTTTGGTGCAGGTAGCAGGCACCGGCCTGTGGCCCAGTCATGTCCCCAGTAGTGATGACCCCATGGAAGCTGCCACAAGGGGGTCTCAGCTCACCCAGCAGTCCCTCCAGGTTGGAGCCAGTAAAGGGCAGCAGCTTGTGAGTTTAAAGAGATGTTTTGATAAAGACGTTGTTAGGTAAGAGTGGTGACAGCAGCACCTGGAGCGGGGTAATCGTGTTCCATGCGGCCTACCAAATTACCACCAATGTAGCAGCTGAAAGTGACACCACTCATCATCTCAACCCAGAGTTAGGTGTAGCCCAGTGTGCTGGGTGCTCTGCTCACGGTCTCCTGAGGTGGCAATCAAGGTGCCAGCCAGCAGGGTCTCAGCTGAGGCTCAGTGTCCTCCTCATGCTCCTGAGGTTGTTGCAGAGTTCACTTCCTTGAAGCTGTGTGACTGAGGCCCCTTGTCTCGCTGGCTGTTGGCCAGAGTCACTCTCAACTCCTGGGAGCCACCCTCAGGTCCTGGCCACAGGGCCCCTCCAGGCACAGCAGTTCACCTCTTCAGGAGGGGCCTGTCCCTTCTGGGGGCTCTCCTGATTAGGTCAGGCCCACCCAGGACATCTGTTTGACTAACTCAAAGTCAGCTGATTAGGGACCTTCATCACATCAGCAAAATCTCTTCAGGTTTAGCCTCGAAGGCCCACCTGCACTTGGGGAAGCACACCACACAGGTGTGTATAGCAGGGGCATCCATCTACCACAGGGGTTATGGGAGCTCACGTTTTACCTTGTAGGTTTTGTGAGCTATGGTTTTTTTCAAAGAGCCCATATCCCTTTACAATCAGGGCGATCACAACAAATGGAATCCCGTTGGAACACAGCTGCCTCTACAGGCATGGAAAGGTTGTCAGGACCCAGGGGCAAAACCACAGCCAGCACAGGGAACCCCAAAGTTAGCTTCTCACGGCCCACTACATCATTTCCATCCGCCATGTCCTTTGCTGGAGCACCAGAGATACTCGTAGTAGAACTAAAAACAAGAGCAAGACCAACAGGCAACTGAAGGTACTCACAAGGGGTAACGGCAAGCAAAATGCAGAGGCTTCAAGTGCCAGGCAACAACAGGTGTGGTGGGCAGGGGCTAGGACCACCCAGAGGCTCACACCCCTGGGCAGGGCTAAGACAAACCACACCGGAGGCGATCCCAGGAGGGAGTGACACCTGAGAAGCCACCTGTGGGTGTGGCCAGCATGCAGCCTGGAAGGCAGACCACACATGCACCAGGGCTAGCACAGCACCCAGAGGACAGGCAGGGAGGCCTGATGGCACCTGGGGGGCCAGGCGAGGGTGGTGCCCAGGGGGCAGTGGCAGCAGGATGTGACGTGGGGAGGGCTGCCACATCTGGAGGGATGGCTGCCTCTAAGAGGGAGGGGCAGTGGGGTGGCAACATGGGGGTGGGATCCGTGGGATAGCCTATGGGATCCGTGAAGGCCATGGGCCAACCCACCATCAGGCCTAGAGTTGCTCTGCCGAGGCAGCTGTGCTCACATTCACTCCCAGGGCAATGGTGAGCTGGCTCCACTCCCTTCCCATGCCGAGAGCCACTTGGCGACAGGCTACAACTGTTGAATCTGGATGGGAATGGACCATAAGACACACACCCTGAGTGGGCCACACTTTCTACTGTGGGGAAACAGACGAGAGGATGCTCAGATGTGGCCCAAGACAGGGAGAGATGCTTCAGGAACCAAGCCTTCCACCAGCAGGCCAGTAAAGCGCAGGCACAAACAAGCACGAATGTCACTGGGCTGTTCCTGGCAAGGCATGATGGGGACAGGCTCCTCTTTCAGGAACTAATTCCCGGGAAGCCAGAAAACAAATTCCCACGAGATCAGCATGTGGCAAGAGCAGAGCCATGGGCGACACCACCCACAGCGTCAAAAATGAGGACATCTCGAGAGTGACGTCAGCATCATGGCAGACTGACCTCTTCCCTTAGTCTCTCCTCCCAAGACACAACGAAAAGGACACTCATAAACATTTCACACAACACAATAGACGACTGAGAGACTCACGCAACCATAGGTCTGAAGGTCGGGGTGCTGGACCCCCCTGGGAGGCAGGAGGAGGAGGTAAGCAGATCCCCTCTCTCTCCCAAGTGGCAGTGATGTAGGGTGTGGGACCTCATGCGGCAGCTGGTGCAGGACTCTAAGGAGAAGGGGAAAAGGTAGCCCTCAGCGGGAACACTTGCACTCTCGGAGCTGCTCCCAGCCTGTGGGATGCTCCACACCAAGACGGCTGGGCAATCATGGAGGTGTCCATACTAGGCCAGCAGCCCAGGCGGGAAGACAGTGAGTGCAGAGCCAGGGTGCACACACCAAAGAAAGCCCCCTCTCCCCCCTCCCACCTGGCACACCAGCTTGGCCGGTCGACCAGAGCAGGGGAGCCCCGCCAAAGCACCTGCACATACATGTGTAAAGCAGCAGCGGCCAGGGGACAGACACAGATGGGCCCTATCAGCACAGCTTCCAACGCACAGGCACAGCTGCCAGGGTCACAGCAGGCTCAGAAAACACAGCTCCTGCGCCCCCGCCCAGTGGTGGAAAGTGGAAGCCAAGACCAGATACTACCACTACACAATGGAAAAGTGCACCCCATCATGTAGCATGAAGAGGTAGATTAACACTCCAGACCAGAAGGAAGATGACAAGCACCCAGAAACCAATCCTGAAGGCACAGAAATTTACAATCCAAATGACAGAGAATTCAAAATAGTTATCACAAAGAATCTCAACAAGTTACAGGAAAACTCAGAAAGACAGTTTAATGATCTCAGGAATGAAATGAATGAACAGAGGGAATTCTTCACAAAAGAGATTGAAACTATAAAAAAAAAAAAACAACAGAGGTGTTGGAAATGAAAAACAGAATGAGAAAAAGAAAAATCTGAAGTCCTTAAAAAATAGAGCTGATATTATGGAGGAGAGAATCATTAATTTACAGGACAGAAATATAGAAATGCTACAGATGGAGGAGAGAGAACTAAGACTAAAAAGAAATGAAGAAATTCTCTGAGAAATATCTGACTCAATTAGGAAATGCAACAGAAGGATTATAGGTATTCCAGAAGGAGAAAGGAGCAGAGAGCTTGTTCAAAGAAATAATAGCTGAGAACTTCCCAAACAAGGGAAGAATCTGGAATTACAAGTAAAAGAAGCTAATAGAACTCCTAACTTACATCAATGTAAAAAGACCTTCTCCAAAGCATATATGAGTAAAACTTGCAAAAGTCAATGACAAAGAAAAAATATTGAAGGCAGAAAGGCAGAAGAAAATAACCTACAAAGGAACCCTTGTCAGGCTGTCAGCAGAAACCTTACAGGGCAGGAGAGAGTGAAATGATATATTCAAAATTCTGAAAGACAAAAACTTTCAGCCAAGAATATTCTGTCCAGCAAAAATATCCTTCAGATACAATGGAGAAAGAAAAACTTTCCCAGATAAACAAATCTGAGGGAGTTCATTGCCACAAGACCCCTTCTACAAGTAATTGTCAAGAAGGCACTCATACCTGAAAAAAAAAAAGAAAGGGTGTATGAAGCCTTGAGCAATGAGATAAAAAGACAGAAAAAAACAGAAAATTTCAGCTCTCCATCAGAACAGGTTAGCAAACACTTAATTATAATATTAAAGATAAAGGGAAGGAAAGCATCAAAAATAACTATAATCATTTCATTTTAATCACAAACACACAACACAAAATAGAATAAGTTGTGACAACTATAACTTAGATGGGGAAGGGAAAGGGATGGAACCTGCTTAGACTAAGGAAATAAGAGGTCGTCAGAAAATGGACTATCTTATCTATGAGATCTTTTATACAAACCTACCAGTAACCACTAAACAAAAAATCAGGACAGAGACACAAATCATAAATTGAGAAAACCACCACAGAGAACTACCAAACTGAACCGGCAGTTGGAAATCATGGGACGAGAAACAAGGGAAATACAGAAGAACTGGGAAACAAGTGATAAGATGGCAGCATTAAGCCCTCACATATCATCAATCACTCTTAATGTAAATGGACTGAATCCCCCAATCAAAAGACACAGAGTGTAGGAGGGATTAAACAAAAAGACCCAACAATATGCTGCCTCTAGGATACACATCTCAGCTCTAAAGACAAACACAGACTCAGAGTGAAGAGATGGAAGATGATACAAACAAAAGAAAGGAGGTGTTGCCATACTTATATCAGACAAAGTAGACTTCAAGATAAAAAAGGCAATGAGAGGCAAAGAGGGGCAGTATATCATGATAAAAGGGACATTCCACAAAGAAGACAAAACACTTATATATGCACCCAACACAGGAGCACCAAAGTACATGAAGCAACTATTAACAAACCTAAAAGGAGATATTAACAACAACACAACAATACTAGGGCACCTTAACACCCAACTTACATCAATGGATAGATCATCCAGACAGAAAGTCAACAAGGAAATAGTGGAATTAAATGAAAAACTAGACTAGATGCACTTAATACATAAATATAGGACACTCCATCCAAAATCAGCAGAATATACATTCTTCTCAAGTGCACGTGGAACATTCTCAAAGACAGACCATATGTTGGGAAACAAGGCTTCAGTAAACTTAAGAAGACTGAAATCAGATCAAAGCATCTTTTCTGACCACAATGCTATGAAACTAGAAATCAACCACAAGAAAAAAGCTGGGAAAGTGACAAATACGTTGAGACTAAACAACATCATACTGAACAACCAATGGATTAATGAAGAAACTAAAGAAGAAATCAAAAAATATCTGGAGACTGGGGGCTGGCCCGGTGGTGCAGCGGTTAAGTGCACACGATCCACTTCGGCAGCCCAGGGTTCGCCAGTTCGGATCCCAGGTGCAGACATGGCACCGCTTGGCAAAAAGCCCTGCTGTGGGAGGCGTCCCACGTATAAAGTAGAGGAAGATGGGCATGGATGTTAGCTCAGGGCCAGTCTTCCTCAGCAAAAAGAGGAGGATTGGGAGTAGTTAGCTCAGGGCTAACCTTCCTCAAAAAAAAAATCTGGAGACAAATGAAAATGAAAATACACCATACCAACTCATATGGGATGCAGCAAAAGTGGTCCTAAGAGGGAAATTCCTAACAATACAGACCCACCTTAACAAACAAGAAAAATCTCAAATAAGCAATCAAACTACACCTAACATAACTAGAAAAAGAAGAACAAAGTGCAAAGTCAGCAGGAGGAGGGAAATAATAAAAATTAGAGCAGAAATAAATGAAATTGAAGCCAAAAAAAAAAAAAAACAAGTAGAAAGGACCAATGAAACCAAGAGCTGGTTGAGAAGACAAACTCTTAGCCAGAATCACTAAGAAAAAAGAGAGAAGGCTGAAAGAAATAAAATTAGAAATGAAAGAGGGGCTGGCCCTGTGGCCGAGTGGTTAAGTTCGTGCGCTCTGCTGCAGGTGGCCCAGTGTTTCGTTGGTTCGAATCCTGGGCGCGGACATGGCACTGCTCATCAAACCACGCTGAGGCAGCGTCCCACATGCCACAACTAGAAGGACCCACGACGAAGAATATACAACTATGTACCGGGGGGCTTTGGGGAGAAAAAGGGAAAAAAAAAAATCAAAAAAAAAAAAAAGAAAGAGGAGAAATTACAATGGATACCACAGAAATACAAAGGATTATGAGAAAATACTATGAAAAACTATCTGCTAACAAGTTGGACAATCTAGAAGAAACGCATAAATTCTTAGACTCTTACAACCTCCCAAAACTGAATCAAGGAGAAATAGAGAATCTGAATAGACCAATCAGAAGTAAAGAGATTGAAACAGTAATCAAAAACCTCCCAAAAAACAAAAGTCCAGGACCAGATGGCTTCTCAGGAAAATTCTACCAAACATTCAAAGAAGATGTAATACTCATCCTTCTCAAACTATTCCAAAAAACTGAAGAAGATGGAACAGATCCTAACTCATTCTATGAGGCCAACAACACCCTGATCCCAATGCCAGACAAGGACAACAGGAAGAAGGAAAATTCCAGGCCAATATCACTGATGAACATAGATGCAAAAATCCTCAACAAAATATTGGCAAACCGAATACACCGATACATTAAAAGGTTCATACACCATGATCAAGTGGGATTTATACCAGGGACACAAGGATGGTTCAACATCTGCAAATCAATCAATGTGATACACCACGTTAACAAAATAAGGAATAAAAACCACATGATCATCTCAATAGAAGCAGAGAAAGCATGTGACAAGATCTAACGTCCATTTATGATAAAAACTCTCAATAAAATGGGTATAGAAGGAAAGTGCCTCAACATAATAAAGGCCATATATGACAAACCCAGAGCCAACATCATACTCAACGGGGAAAAACTGAATGCCATCCCTCTGAGAACAGGAACAAGACAAGGGTGCCCACTCTCACCACTCTTATTCAACATAGCACTGGAGGTTTTGGCCAGAGCAATTAGGCAAAAAAAAAGAAATAAACGGTATCCAAATTAGCAAGGAGGAAGTGAAGCTCTCGCTGTTTGCAGATGACATGATTCTATATATAGAAAACCCTAAAAAATCCATTGGAAAACTATTAGAAATAACCAACAACTACAGCAAGGTTGCAGGGTACAAAGTCAACTTCAAAAATCAGTTACATTTCTTTTTTTTTTTTTGTAAAGATTGGCACCTGAGCTAACATCTGTTGCCAATCTTCTTCTCTTTTTTTCTTTCTCCACAAAGCCCTCCAGTACATAGTTGTACATTCTAGTTGTAGGTCCTTTTAGTTGTGCTGTGTGGGATGCTGCCTCAGCATGGCTTGATGAGCGGTGCTAGGTCTGCACCCAGGATCTGAATAGGTGAAACCCTGGGCCACCAAAGCAAAGTGCGCCCACTTAACTGCTCGGCCATGGGGCCGGTCCCTCAGTTGCATTTCTGTACACTGATAACGAAGTAACAGAAAGAGAAGTCAAGAATATAACCCCATTTACAATTGCAACAGAAAGAATAAAATATCCAGGAATAAAATTAACCAAGGAGGTGAAAGACCTACACAATGACAACTATAAGACATTACTGAAAGAAATCGATGATGACTTAAAGAAATGGAATGATATTCCATGCACGTGGATGGGAAAAATAAACGTAGTTAAAATGTCGGGGCCGGCTCCGTGGCCGAGTGGTTAAGTTCGTGCACTCCGCTACGGCGGCCCAGGGTTCGGATCCTGGGCACAGACATGGCACTGCTCGTCAGGCCACGTTGAGGTGGCATCCCACATCCCACAACTAGAAGGATATGCAACTCAGATATACAACCATGTTTGGGGGGTGGTTTGGGGAGAAAAAGCAGAAAAAAGAAAAGAAAAGAAAAGAAAAAATGTCAATACCACCTAAAGCAATCTACAGATTCAGCACAATCCCAATCAGAATCCAAATGACATTCTTTACAGAAATAGAGCAAAGAATCCTAAAATTCATATAGGACAACAAAAGACCCCAAAGAACTAAAGCAATCTTGAGAGAAAAGAACAAAGCTGGAGACATCACAATCCCTAACTTCAAAACACACTACAAAGCCACAGTAATGAAAACAACATGGTACTGGTACAAAAACAGACACACAGATCATGGAACAGAATTGAAAGCGCAGAAATAAAACCGCACATCTACAGACAGCTAACCTTCGACAAAGGAGCTAAGAACATACAATGGAGAACGGCAAATCTCTTCCATTAATGGTGTTGGGAAAACTGGACAGCCACATGCAAAAGAATGAAAGTGGACCACTATTTTATACCATACACAAAAATCAACTCAAAATGGATTAAAGACTTAAAGGGAAGATCTGAAACCATAAAACTCCCAGAAGAAAATATAGACAGTACACTCTTTGACATGGGTCTTAGAAGCATCTTTTTGAATACCATGTCTTCTCAGGCAAGGGAAACAAAAGAAAAAACAAACAAATGGGACTACATCAGACTAAAGAGCTTCTGCAAGGCAAAGCAAACCAGGAACAAAATGAAAAGACAACCCACCAACTGGGAGAAAGTATTTGCAAATCATATATCCAACAAGGGGTTAATCTCCAAAATATATAAGGAACTTACACAACTCAACAGCAAAAAAACAAACAACCCAATCAAAAAATGGGCAGAGGATATGAACAGACATTTTTCCAAAGAAGATACACAGATGGCCAAGAGGCACATGAAAAGATGTTCAACATCCTTAATCATTAGGGAAATGCAAATCAAAAGTACAATGAGAGGGGCCGGCCCGTGGCTGAGTGATTAAGCTCAAGTGCTCCACTTTAGGGGTCCCAGGGTTTCACCGTTTCAGATCCTGGGTGCAGACCTGGCTCCGCTCATCAAGCCATGCTCACGCAGCATCCCACACAGCAGAGCCAGAAGGACCTACAACTGGAATATACAAGTATGTACTGGGGGCTTTGGGGAGAAGGAAAAAAAAAGAAGATTGGCAACAGATGTTAGCTCAAGTGCCAATCTTTAAAAAAAATAAATAAAAGAAAGGAAAATTCTTACAAAACTACAATGAGATATCACCTTACACCTGTTAGAATGGCTATAATCACCAAGACTAAAAATAACAAATGTTGGAGAGGTTGTGGAGAAAAGGGAAAAGGGAACCCTTATACACTGCTGGTGAGAATGTAAATTAGTGCAGCCACTATGGAAAACAGTATGGAGATTCCTCAAAATATTAAAAATAGAAATACCATATGACCCAGCTATCCCACTACTGGGTATCTATCCAAAGAACTTGAAAGCAGAAATTCAAAGAGACTTATGCACCCCTACGTTCACTGAAGCATTGTCCACAATAGCCAAGACGTGGAAGCAACCCAAGGGCCCATCAGCTGATGAGTGGATAAAGAAGATGTGGTAAATATCCACAATGGAATACTACTCAGCTGTAACAAAAGACAAAATCGTCCCATTCACAACAACATGGGTGGACCCTGAGGGTATTATCTTAAGCAAAATAAGCCAGACAGACAAAGACAAACACCGAATGATTTCACTCATCTGTGGAAGATAAACAAACACACAGACAAAGAGAACAGATTAGTGGTTACCAAGGGGAAGAGGGTTGGAGGGTGGGCATAAGGGGTAAAGGGGCATATATGTATGGTGACTGACAAATAATAACGTACAGCTGACATTACACAGTGTTACAAACTATTAGGACCTCAGTAAAATAATGTTTTAAGTGAAGACATCTGTCTTTTCTGCAGGGCAGAGGGGGCCTGTTGAAATCAACACTTACATACACGGCAACGACGGCCACCGACGCAGCTGTGAAAGTCCGCTGGCCCCCGACCCTGGAGCAACAATGACTGCAGGGATGAGCTTACACCAATATGAATAAAAACAGGTGCTGTCTGCTACCCTGTGGGGCAAGACTGCACATGCGACAACACTTAGGGTGCCTGAGAGATGACGTGGAACCACAGGGGCCTCGAGGGGCCCAAGCCTCGTGGAGTAGCTTTGTGAGCAGCAGGGCCCAAGTGGATGGTGGCCCTGGCACCCAGCCTATCTGGTTGGGGGAGAGGACCTGGTCTGGATGGTGCACAGTGAGGACTAGCTCTGAGGACACACTCTGCCACCCAAGAGGGGTCATGGGCTGGCATGGCGCAGGAAGCCTATGACGTGGCTATCAAAAGATGCTCAAGGAAATCAACTTGGTAGTTCCTCAAAAACTCCAACAGAATCATCATACAATCCAGCAATTCTGCTTCTGGGTACATATCCAAGAGAACGGAAGGCAGGGTCTCCAATGGATACTTGTATGGTAATATTCATGACAGCGAAGAAGCAGAAACAAACCAAGTGTCCACTGAGGGATGAACGGATAAACAAAATGTGGCATATCCATGCAACGGAATGTTATTCAGCCTTAAAAAGGAAGGAAATTCTGACACATGCCACATGGATGAACCTTGAGGAAATTATGCTCAGTGAAAAAAGCCAGCCACAAAAAGATAAATTATATGATTCCATTTATGTGAGATACCCAGAGTAGTCAAGGTCACAGAAAGAAAAAGTAGAATGGTGGTTACCAAGGGCTGGGGGAGGGGAAATGGGGAGCTAGTGTTTAATGAGGACAGAGTTTCAATTTGGGAAGAGGAAAAGAGTTCTGGAGATGGATGGTGGGGACCATTGCACAACAATGTGAATATACTTAATGCCACTAAACTGTACATTTATAAATATTTAGTATGGCATCATTTTATGTTACGTACACTTTGCCACAGACAAAACAGACACCCTCATTCCTTACTGCTGTTAGGTGGGGGGAAGACGAGGACGCCAGGGCGGGGGGCAGAGGCTGATGTATCCCAGGCCAGGACAGCTAAGGCAGGAGGGAACCCAAGTGAGAGGTGTTGGGGCAGGCCCTGTGGGCCCAGACGGCTCCTGGCAGCACTGGACAGCCTGGGCCTCATCCCCTCCATGTCGATGGCCCTGGCACTTGATCTGCTCCCCCTTCCACTCCAGGCACCGGGAGACCCTCTCCAATCTCCACCAGGCCCAGGCTCGGCTCACCAAGAAGTAGGAAAAATGCCAAGTAGATTCAGTTAGTCGTCCAGAGACGACATACTTAGTCTTTGGCTTGGGGCTTTGGAAAACATCTGAGAGAAATGCTAAGGCTGTCTCGAATCACAACCCACAAGGAGCTGTCATGAGGACAGGTCTAGGCAGTAAAAAACAGGTCCTGAGCTAAAGCAAGGAAGACTCATGATGACTCTCCCTTCTCCTCCTTCCCATCTTTGTTTTACTTCCAGGAGGTTGGAGGTAACCTTAGGGAACAGGCTATCAAGCGGGGCTTGGGCTGAATCTGGGGGAACAAATATAGCCAGCAATGGACTCAATGACTGCGCGGCTGCCTGTCCTCATTGGAGACATTCTTCACTTGTTGAGTGGAAAAAGAGTCTTTTTGTTGGTACGTGGGAGTTCAAACGACATAGAAGGTGCGTGTGAAAGCTCAGTAGCCAAAGGGATGGGCCGCACCAGTTATCCATTTATTGCCTCCCACCCCACATTGCCCTCCATTGCCTGCTCTGTGATCATGGAGCAGAACTCTGCAGCTGGGGCCACGTCAGGTCTTGTCAGTAGAGGGCACTGGAGAGACGCTGGAGGAGGAGGAGAGGCTTCCTTGCCTGGCTCCAGCCTGCTCCCTCAGGAGGCGCCTGCTGCACAGGCAGCTTCCCCAGCAGCAGTCTCCAGCAGTCTCAGAGTCACAGGCGGCTTCCCCACATCCAGCTCCTGCAGCTCGCGTGGCTCCCCAGCACACAGCAGTGAGCAGCACCAGCACCCAGCACCTTCCCCCAACATCCCCTGTGACATTTGCCTGCACCCTAGAGGGCACATTTCCAGCAAGTTCTGCAAGCACAGCACCCCAGAGACTTCTTGGCCGCTCAGTATGCTTCGGCTGTACCTCTCCAGGAGGGCTGGACCTCAGCCCAGGGGTGAAGTCTGCGGCTCTGCCCCGGGCACTCCAATCCCATTAGAGTCAGTACCTCTGTACATTACACCTTCCCTGCTCAAGTCATGGCACCTGGACCCTGTCCACTGGCTGCACCCTGACTCACACAGCTCACCCTGCTGGGGGCCGTTCAGAGTCCGCTCCCAGACTCTGAGCTGGCTCTGCTGCCCAGTCCTCTGCATGAAGGGAAGCCTGGACACTCTTCATTCCCCACTCCCTGCCTGGAGTGAGCTAACTCAGCCAAGATGCTAGGCAACACAGCGACTGTGACTTTGCATGGTGACTCAAGAAGCTAGTCAACATAGTTCAAGTCCTTCCAGGTACAGATTTTAAAATGATGAAAACTTCCCAGGCAATTGCACTAGTGAGCAATTTCAAATGTCATTTTTGGTTGTGGGTTACATCTCAGCCTCATTCTCTAGGTGGATTCCTGCTGGCATGCTCCACAGAGTGCAGTGGCACCATCCAGGGCCCAGGGTCACAGGGAAGAGGGGGAGAACTGGATCACACTCGCCACTCCCTGGCCTCGGTCTCCCATCTCCTCTGGTTGGTCCCCCAGCTCTCTCCCCAACACACACTCTGTCGCCATCACCCAGACTTCTCACCAGCAACATGGACCAGCCAGCCCAAGTTGGGCTCTCACTCACTGTCACCCCAATTCAGCTGCCCCCAATCCTCTGATCAGAGGCTACAGGGCTGCACCCCTGCGTGGACCCACTTCACTCCTCTGTCCTGCCCACATAACCACCTTTAGAAGCCAAGTCTTAGCATCTTTGTACATCAGTTCAGGGTCCCTGCCACCAAGAGGTAGTCCCCCAGGCCCCACACTAAGTGACCACTGTCTGATCATGCAGCTCCTCCCGGGGTCCTGCCCTTCCCCGCCCACGGGCAGCAGTGGCATGCCCCTTCTCCTACACGGGTGCTCCCAGGACTGCAGGGCACCCAAGGCCGAATGGAGGATGACAGATGCAGAACAAGGGGGTTACCTGTATGCATTTTTGGAAACAGGGCGAGGATCAAATTTAAAGAAGATGATGCACATGGGTCCCCAAGGGTGGCTTTGCTCACACGGGATCACGTGGTCTGCAGGAAAAGGAAAAAATGAGTTGAGTAAATGGCAAACGACAGAACTGCCTCCCCAAACGAGCAATGCTCCCTGGCCCGGAATAGAACCACCTCTGCAATGTCCCCGAACCTCGCTGGGCAAGGGAGAACCAGATGCCAGACACCGCGATGCTCGCTGGCACCACACAATCATCTCCCTAAACCCACACACTCGTCAGCACTGGCTAGACTGTCTCCTGACACCCGCAATGCTCGCTAGCCCTGGACACACCTCATGGGGGTGGCAGGTGCAAACTGGAGGGGAACAGCAGCAAATCCAAGAACCATGAGCTCAGCAGGGGTGGCGGGCAGCAAGCCCTTCCACCCCATGCCTGGCTGGCCCTGCGGCTTGCTCAGTGCCCAGCAGCAGACTGCCCATTCCTTCTCCTGGCAACAGTGCCAATTCCAGCCCCCAGCACCTCAAGGCAGGGCCACACCAACTGACCCGGGTATGCTCTGTGGCAGGGTCCACAGAGGGCCCTTGGCAGATGCCTTTTGCCCACGATGGCCCAGTAACAGCCAGGGGACCAGGTGGACCCTGTGCACTCCACATCTGCAGGCAGGGATGCAGAGCAAAGCACATACACAGGGGACATGGTCGTGCTCCCAGGCATGGGCAGTGCAGACTCAGCGTGCATGTACACACAGGCCCTGCACCTGGCGGCCTCGGGGACCAGCAGATCTCTTCCCACAACCGAGCTAAGAACTGAGATGAGATCCCAAGGCCACTAACCCTAGACAAGGTGACTGTGAGGGTCTCTAGTTCTGCATGTGTGTGACGAGCTGGGGACATGGCTCCAGGGCAGAGCCAGCACCCACAGCTGGGAAGCGTGCACCAAAGTTGCTGAAGTGAGCCAAAAAGATGCCCCCAGAAGGGCCTGATGAGTGAGGGGGGAAAGGTGTGTTCAGTGTATGTGCACATATGTGAGGCTGCAAGGCCTGTGCACATGTGTAAGTACATGGGTATGTGCGTATGTGTGTGACTACATGTGCGTGTATGTGTGTCTAGAGGAGGCCACTGAGCTCCAAGGCCCATATCTTGGGGTGCCCTGGAGCTGAGGAGGGTTGTGCCCTATCTCAGGGCACCCTGGGGCTGGATAGGGTTGTGCCCTATCTCGGGGCACCCTGGGGCTGGATAGGGTTGTGCCCTATCTCGGGGCACCCTGGGGCTGGGCAGGGTTGTGCCCTATCTCGGGGCACCCTGGGGCTGGGCAGGGTTGTGCCCTAACTCGTGCCGTGGGGCTAGGGAGAGTCTCTGCAGTGGCAGGCTAAGTGCCAGCTGCCTGCTAGGCAGGGCCTGGGCTCCGCCCCAGGGAGTTCATCTGTAACGCGAGTCAGGCCCTCACTGGAGATAGCAGGGGGGCTGGGATGCCCAGAACCAGCACGTCCTTGTTCCAGGTGTCAGCACAAGCCATGGCCACTCTGCCCCTCCTGCTCCTCTGCCCCCGGTCTCAGGGCAGCCACAGAGGGGAGGGGGCCAGCCTGCTGTGCAGCACGCCAGTAGTCTTCCCCACAGGCATGTGGGCAGCAGGAGTGGGCCAAGGAGGGCTCCAGCTCACTGCCCAGGCTGGGGGCCCCTGATGTCCACGCACCACAGTTCTGGGCAATGGCCCGCCCCGGCCCTGGAGACAGGCAGGTAAGAGTAACGCGAGAGCTCCCCTCTGACATCAGTGCACTTGCTCCCAGCTCTTGGGTCTCTGACGTTAAACCTTTCCTCTTTCAGGACTCACAGAAGGAGGATGCTCCCAGCACACCAACCCTGCATCAAAGCTATGCCAGCACTAAGAGGCCACAGCCGACAGAGAAGCCAAGGAGGGTCCAAAGCCCTAGGCCGGCACTGAGGACACGACCACAGCTGAGAGCCACATGGAAGCTGCCGAGCTTGTGGGGCCTTCCCGTGGATGAGACCGGGTGTGATGACACCATGGGGTCCCTGCTACCCCATTCACTTCTGCTCACTGGTCTGGCCAGGGTAGGAGATTGGGTGGGGGTAAAATTCACTCCACTACTATCCCCACTGGCTCCCACAGGCCCTGGAGGGACCCCCAGGATTCAGCCCCGTGTTCCTCTAGGCCCCCGCAAGCTTGGCTGTTGGTGATGGCCTCAGAGGACCAAGCTTTGCCCTCAGGAAGGACCTGGTGGCTATGCAGGTGGAGCACTGCCATGGTGACAAGTACCATCCGCAGAAGTGCAGGGTGCTAGAGGACGTGCACCATTTGAGATGGGCTGCTGGCCACTGGCCCTCATAGGATGCTGTGCCAAAGGCAGTGCCTGATGCAGAAGGGGCCCTGAGGTGACAGGAGCCAGGCTGGGTCCCCGCTCTTAGGGGCCTATCATCCCAAAGGTGCCTGACAATCCCAACACTGGTGGGCAGGCGGCTGGGACCACCCTCCCAGTGAAAACAACTCAAAATGCTTGAAAGAATATAAAAAGATCTTAAAAGCAGGCAAGAGCTGACAAGATCATACAGGGTTTGGCCAACATCTCAGAGAACACAGGAACTCAGAGAGAGAGAACACAGAGTGCGGGGTTGTCCTGCCCTGGGGCCTCGGCCCATCGGAGCACATTGGGCTCTGGCGGCCTTGGGTGGCAAGGGAGAGAGAAGAAAAGGCCTACGGCTGCCCCAAGATGGGGGTCTCTTAGAAAACCCTCCCCCAAGTGAAGGGACCCCAAAGAGCAGCACTCGCAGGATAAAGGTGGGCTACATCCACAGCCATCCAGGGGCCGCAGGGACAGCACACAGAAGCGGGGGAGTCCCTGAGAAGTCCCACCAGCGGAGCCAGGGCCACCCCAGGGGTCCAGGGAGCCTCATGCCTAGACTTGGTTTGAGGGGCTACCATGCCAGTAGTGCCCCCAGGCACCCAGCAAACCAAAGCTCTCCAAAAAGTCTCAGAAACAGCCTCACGAACGGAGAGCAGCACGCAGTCAGAAAGAACACACACGAAACAAAGCGCCATGAGCAAGCAGCAGGAAGAGATCCCCACACCTCATGAACCGACCATGCTCTGCAGTAAAGAGCTTGGAAGCATCTGCAGGGAACAGGAAGTGACAAAGAGCAAACCAGGAGGTTCATCAAGCTCCAGAAAAAACTTCTGGAAATGGAAGCTACAGCAATCACAAATTAAAACTCAGCAGTGGATTTAAGAGCAGATTAGACACAGCTGCTGAGACGGGTCAGCAGAATCATCCAGAACCCAGTACAGGGAGATGGGAAGCATGCTGGGTCTCCCGGGGCCCCAGGTGTCCCATCCGCCAGGTGCAGTTGATAGGGTACCCAGCACTGGCCACCTGATCACAGTCCAGCACAGAAGACACAGGCTCCCTCATGCTGGGGGAGCTGGTCTCTCCCAGACAAGAATGTTCCAGGCGAGGCCAGCTGGTGATATCTGTGGTACCCAGGCTGACCGCGATCAGTGGGAGAAGCCCTGCCAGCCCATCCCTGCTGAATCCCACTGGCCAGAGCCCCACTGGGATGGACGGCTGCCCCACCAGGAACCTCCTGCCCCACCAGGAACGTGCCACTCTGGGCTCTCAGGGGAGGGAGCCTTGGCCTGCCACATGCCCCCTGGGCTGCTTGCCTGGCTGCTGGGTGAGGCCACTGGTCAGGGGCAGCTCTGGCTACTGATGCTCACAGGGCAGATGCAGAGTTCCTCCAACTTGGCTGCAGGACCTCACCGTCCTAGCCAGCCTGGGCGGGTGGCAGACCAGCCCTCCAAACGGCGGCAAGGAGGTCAAAGGGCAGGTCCCCAGTGGGTCTCCAGGCAGCCTGGCGCCAGAGATGTGGGCACAGAGCCCAGGGCTGCGGCCTTGACGAAGACGCGGTCATTGGGAAGGAAGGACCAGAGGAAAGCCAGCCCCTGAGGAGGGGACCATCAGGAACTGCCTTTCTCTCCAATCCCTCACCCCCTACTCGAGCCAGGCCCGCTGCCCAGTGGCTCCTCCCCTTCCCAGTGTCACCTCCCATCGCCCCAGCACCCCTGCACCTAGGCTCCATATGTTCCTTCAGCAAACTCCCGGCAGGTCCTGTGGGCGCAGGCCCTTCTCCCAGTGTGCCCCCACCCAGGCCCACCAGAGCTCCAAAACCTTCTTCAGGGCTTGGGGGGTCCTCCTGACACCCCTGCTCATGAGCCACCTTCTCACTTCTGCTGAGTTTCCAGGCTCCGAGAGCAAGCCCTGGATACACCACTGTCGTCCTGGTCACTGCACCATCTCCTGGGCACAGGGCAGGTGGGCGGCTGGCCCCACCCACAGTGGCAGACGGAGTCCTGCCCTGCTGCTGTGGGCCTGTCCGCCTGTCGCTTGGGGCGCTAAGAAAACGCTCCTTCCCACTCCCCTTGGCTCCTGGCCCACGGTGGGAGGGTGGGGAGATAGAAGGGGCTTCCCCAGGTCCTGCTGCACCAGATGGCATCTACAGATGGCATCTACGTTTGTCAGCGGGAGAGCACCCTAAAGGGCACCTGCGCTGTAAAAAGTGTGGGCAGGGTGGCGTCCTAGGCAGAAGCATGACTGGCTTTCTCAGTGAGGCCCCCAACCCAGCTGTCCCCACCTTCACCCGGGGCCCAGCGCACAGGCCAAGGCCCTGGAGGAGTGTCTACACGTCCCTGGTGGCCCAAGAAGACAGATCTATGCAGGGTTCTGGGGTCATCCCCGAGGGCCAGGGGCCAGAGCCAGCCCACAGCCCAAAGAAGAAGGCAGGAGAGTCCTAGGGGATCTGACTAGGAGCCTTGCCCATGGGCCTTGGTGACCACAGGGCGGACACCTTGAGGTGGGTAATGCCTGGTGGCACCCGAGCATTGCAGGAAGCCACACCCCACCTCTGCATCCTGCGCCCAGGTGCTGCCTGCCCCAGAGATCACGGAGGCCATGTACAATGTGCACACCTGCCAGGCTTGAGGAAGACAGTTAGACATCACATGCCTGCCCTCTCCAGCTGTAAAGGGCTCATTTTTCCTCTCTTCCCCTCATTTCACCTCACAGCAACTGAGACGGCAGCCAGGTAACCCAGGGCACGGAGAAGAGGGCCCCACCCAATGAGCATGTGCCACAGAACTTGGCTCTCTGGGCAGGTGACACACTGACCTGGAGGAGGCCAGACTGCACTCGTGGTGAAGGAGTGGGCACACATGGCGTGCTGGGGTCAACTGGGCCTCCCCAACCTGGTATCCACTCCCAGGTGTCTCCCCAGAAGGCCAAGACGCCCCCAGCACAGGACCTGCACATCCACACCACCCTGGCAAATCCACAAGCCGCTCCACTCAGCCACATCACACAAACACCTGGAAGCCAGCATGCCTCTCACAGTGGCCCTGCTGGTCTCGCTGTTGTCCCAGTAGCCGACCCTCCCCAGGGGTGAGAAGCCCCTGGGAAAGCTGGTGATAAGGTAGTGGCCCCATCCCGGCCATGGTGGAAAGTCACCGTGCCTACATGTGGTCCCACTACGGGTGCTTCTCACAAGTGCCATGCACACAGCGGTGTGGCCGTGCCTCAGATTGGCCCATAAGAATGGAAGACTCCAGACGGTGGCCCAGGCAAAGGAGAGGAAGCATGGGCAGGAGTCTGAGGGGCCACACATGAGGCTGGAGAGCAGAGCCCGTGAGGTGGCCGAATGTCCTGACAAGTGCCCAGGACACAGGCACAGCACAGTGGCAGGCTCCACAGCCCCGACCAGGAGAAAGCCATCATTCCCACTGCTGCGGGGGAGCAGGCCACTGCATGCTGTCTGTGAGGCCCCAGGGGCATGCCAGCTGTGGCCTGGGTGGCTCTAAATAGAAAGCCAGGGTGCTGGCCCTGCAGGGTAGGAGGCAGCACGGGCAGTTGCTCAAGCTCCACACCTCTGGAGCATCCTCACTATGGCTTCCTTGCGACACCACGTTCCACGGCTCACACAGATGCCCCTGGCTGCACACGACAACCAGGCAATCCTTGTCACAAACAAGATTTCACATAAAATACTAACCTCTGTGAGCCTGGCCAAGTGATGACCCTGTTTCAAAAACTACCCAGGACTTTTCTGGAACTAAATAGGGACCAGCACGAAGTCCTGAGGAGAAAAGGAAGGCCGCAGCCCCAAGAAGGGTGTTCGCTCCCACAGGGTCCAGCACAGCCTGAGACAGCCGTGAAGGCCCTCAGCCCAGGGACTGCAAGGCAGGCCGGGCAAGCGTGTGAGGCTGCATGAGCATGGAGCAGGCCAGCACGCCCACACCTCCCACCCGCCGACTCGCCACTGCTTCCCCAGCACGTGGCCTGGGGCTCCTGCTGTGACCTTGGCCTGCCTAGAAGCAACCAGGGAAGCACTGGGTCCCAGGGGGGACCTCCACCAGCCTGAGCGTGCCCCTCTGCCAGGCCTTCTCCCAGAGCTCTGCGTGCAGGGCAGGGCCTGCGCTTCCTGCACACACCTCGGGTCCCTCAGCTCACCTCAGCCCCAGCCAGAAGAACCTGCAAGGTGTGAAGCAAAAGGAAAGAGCTCTCTTCAACCAAAGCCCAGGGCTTCCCGGCCTCTCTAAGAAAGCCAGTGGAAGTCTTCCCGATCCCAGGTCGGTGCAGCCCGCTTTCTGCTGGCCTAACCCCTGGGAGTCCTGCAAGACAGAAAGGACGGCCGTGGGTTCAGCACCAGGGACTGAGCACACGGCGCTGGCGGCGAGGCACGGAAGCCATCCCAGCACTCAGGCCCATCTGGTGATCCGGCTCTCGAGAGCTCTCCCCGCATGCTCCGTACTGCCTGCTCACTGTGGCCTTGGATGTCACCCCTCCAGCCAGGCCTCTTTCCTCCGCCCCTGTCTTCCAGAGGAGCCCACAGGGTGTTCCTGACAGCCATGGGGAGCCAGGCAAACTCCCTCTTCCAGAAGTACCAGGCTTCTCAGCAGAGTCAAGCCCCAAACTCCCTCCACAGTGTCTAACTAGAGCATAACGAAAAGCGACGCAGACAGACAGAGGCAAAGATGGCCAAGGATGGGTCAAGACCACACACCAAGGGATGTGGTGATGGAGGTAGTGGCCCAGATGAGGGCCATGTGGGGACAAAGCCAGGCGCCTGGACGGACTGGTCCATAGCCCACTGACCAAGGGCAAGGATCTGCTTCCCTGGGCCCTCGTGCCCGGTGCAGAGACAGGTTGGTGAGAGGGAAGGCAAGGCCCACGGGGAGAGGAGGCAAAGGGGCCTGAGGGTGAGACTGACAGGGCCCTGTTGTCACCACCAGTCCAGACAAGGAAGGAGCCTGCACGGGGACGGGGCAGACCTCAGCACTGCTGGGGGTGGTTGCAGGCCCGTCTCCCTCTTCTGCGCACCAGACCCTACCTGGCTGCCAGTCTCACCCTGCCCCAGGGTCTAATGGGCATCACACACTGACTGTGAGGGCTGCCCACCCAACCTGGGACAGCCAGCACGGCCTCCTCTGGTGTTTGCACCAAGGGACAGCCTGCTTCCCAGCCTCACAGCCCACCCTGGCCTCTCACGCCTGCTGCCTAATCGTCCACCCTCTCCATTGGCATCTCCATGCCACAGTCCAAGGCTCCACATTTCCTGCTGCGACAAGAAGCAGCTTCTGGGGGCCAGCAGGGTCTGGGGTTGTGGTCCCCACTCCCAGGTCATCCAGGAGCACACTTTCATCTGGTAAGTTTCCAACTACAGGAGTCACACAAAAGCCCCTTTTCCGGTTGGCTGTGTACTTCCAGAACTTTCTCAGCAAAGTATAGGCGTGTGCTGTGGGGTTATCTCCCCAATGATAGGCTACGCAGGTCCGTCCTCACCAGAGGGCAGTGTGCCTGCCTGTTTGCCGCTGCCCAGCTTTTGCAGGGGATGTGGCCTTCGCTCCGCCTCTCGGCTCTGGTCCCATCAAGTTTCTACCCCATGTACACACTTTGCAAATGGGCTGAGGACCTTCCTAGAACAGAGGTCCAGAAGGCAGGATGGCTTGGTCAGAGGGTGACGCTCTTAGATGAGCAGACTTGGCACAACTCCCTCCAAATGTCCTGTACAGGTCCTGCCTGCCAGGCAAGGGGGCGTCCCCAATGGCACCAGAACCTGCCGCTGTCCACCCTCCAGTGGCAGAAAACACTCTCACCAAGGTTTCATTGGCATCCCCAGTGGCTGTGTGCCCTGTGGCCACCTGCACCCCCATGTCCACGAATCACTGACCTGGGTACTGAATCAGGCCTTGGCCTCGCTGGTCTATGGCGCAGGTGCCATGGTGTGGCGGCAGGCCCTGAGTGCTCCCCAAGCCACAAAGCTTTCCTCCCAGCCCTCCCCTCCTCGCAGCCTTGCCGTGGTACTCCCTATCCAAAGTGGTCTGTCATTTCACTGCAGATTTTCTTATCTTGAGTGCAGTGTTTGCCCTCCCTGTCCCAAAGGAAGAGCCCCTTCTCTTGACTTCCTTGCACAGTTATGGCTTAGCTTACTTCTTGGATCTGCTCAAGGTCTGCCTGTTGAGTGGTCAGAGGTATGGACCCCTTGTGCTTCCCAGCCACCCGGGCGTCCAGTCTGCCCCACCTCAGGCATACTTCAGACATCCAGTCACATGGCCCCTTGGGGCTCTGCACATGTCACCAGGCCTCTGACGCATGGGTTTAATTACCTTAGCTTCAGCACATACTCTAGTGTCTGGAGGGCAAGTCTCCCTCTTGGCTATTCACAGCATCTTCTAAAACTCTGAGTGAGTGTGCCATGCCCCTCCCCACTCACCAACAAGTGCTATGCACGTGCCCTGGTCCATGAAGCAACACAGGGAAGGAAGGCTGCAGCCGGGAACTGGAAGCCATCCTGTGTCTGTCCACAGCAGTGTCCATGCGCCCAAGCAGCGTGTGGCGGAGCGGGAGGCCCCACCCAGGAGACAGCACACCGCCGGCGCTTGTACTCGCCCATGAGGACAGAAGTCAGGGCAGGGCCACTTGGACTGGGGGACATGGGACACAAGGGAGACAGGAGGGTGCTGGCAATGGTTTCCACACAGTGATATGGATGGAGCTGCGTGACTAGACTCACCGCACGACCCATGGAGCTGGACACTCAACACACGCACACTCTCACGGTAGCACGTCTTACATCGGGGAAAAAAATGGACTGTCCACTCGCAAACGCTGCATGACAAGCAAGTGGACAGCCCCTGTCCTCCTTCCCCCACTGGCTTCGAGATGTTCCTCTGGGTGGAGGGAGGTGAGGAAGGAAAGGCCGGAAGAAGAGGCTGTGCACAGGAGGCTGGGCAAGAACGGACTCAGGCCTGGCTCAGAATGCCTCAGAGGAGGACTCAGCGCCGCCGGGCTGTCGTGGGTTCTGCACAGTGATGCCACCCACCCGGGCAGAGAGCAAAGCCACAACCGACAACCGGGGGCCACGAGGTGAGGAATGCTTTCCCTTGTCAACTGAAAAGCAAAGAGGGCATCTGGTCGGAGGGCAGACATGCCAGGTCGGAAGGCAGCGATGAACGACAGGGACGCACGCGAGTGAATGGGGAGGTATTTTTACCATGACACACAGATGCAGGGCTGAGACACTCGAGGAGACGAGGCTCCCAGTTTGCACCCAAGCAGCCTCCTACACGGAGACCGTGCCCCTCTAGGCTCTGGGCGGAGGGCAACTGGGCCCTAGCACCTGTAGCCCCATTTCATTATGCTAAGCACTTTACACATGTGGGAGTACATTTTTAAGGCCAGCCAGCCTGTCCATCTAGTCTTGAGAGGCCACGCAAAGGCCAGGGTCCCTCGGGCTTCATGAGGAGGGGCTGAGAAGCCAGGCACTTCATCCCCACCCCATGCGGCTGCAGTGTCGCTGTGGCAGCCCCCAGGGGTGGAGCTGGAAAGCATGAGCTGCTCTTTTCGCCCGACGTGTGACATCCTCCCAGCAGCTGCCAGCAGAGGAGGTAAACACACATGGGAACACAGTGTCGCTGTTCCCAGGGCCTTGGCTGAGAAAGCCCTGACGTCTGTAAATATTCTGAGCAGCCAGCCCACAGCAACACTCCCCCTTCCTGCCTACTCGGCAACTGAGGATTCTACAATCTATACTTCGTCGTTTGGGCTGGTAAGTGGCATTTCACCATGACAAATTTTCTACTGCGATACTCTCTCCTAAGATGTTTCAGCTGTTCTGGAGCAATAATTCAGCCTCACACCAAGTATCATTGTCCCTTCACAGTTTGAACGTGCAGCACAAACGAGGGACACAGTGAGTATTACGGAAAGCTCCTCAGCTCCTTCTGGCAAGAACATGGGAGTTCCCTCCAAGCCAGGGCCCAGCCCAGCTTCACAGCAGCCCCCATGGCCCACGTGACTAATAAAGAAGGAAAGGGAGGGGCCAGCCCAGTTAAGTTCGCACGTTCCGAGTCTTGGCGGCCCGGGGCTTGCCAGTTCAGATCCCAGGTGTGGACATGGCACTGCTTGGCAAAAGCCACACTGTGGTAGGCGTCCCACGTATAAAGCAGAGGAAGATGGGCATGGATGTTAGCTCAGGGCCAGTCTTCCTCAGCAAAAAGAGGAGGATTGGCAGTAGTTAGCTCAGGGCTAATCTTTGTCAAAAAAAAAAAAAGGAAAGGGCATTCTCACTAACCTCTCAAAAGAGGATGAAAGCAAGCTCTTTAAGCCAGCATGGTCCCAAAGACCCCAATGGATGCACCCTGGGTGTCAGCAGCCGCCAGGAGACAGGGGCTGGACCTTTTACTCTTAAGAGCGCATATATTGCTTTTGCAATCTAAAAAGAAAATCGAAAGAAAAAGAAAAAAGCTGCATTGATAACCCAAAAAGGGCAGCTCACTGGTTTTGAGATGACCTTGTTTTCACGAAGCCCATCACCAAACCCCATGGTCTGGACCAACAAATGCCAGACTCTGTGGTGCTGCCCTCAATGCACCGACTCACATCTCAGCAGAAGATGAACCCAGTTCTTGCACATCTGGAGCATCAATGACAAGTGCGGGCCCACTTCTAGAAGCCCCCTCAGCCTCCCTGCCCTGGGCCGTTCTCTCCACGGATGTGCTTGGAAACAGTGTCCACAGTGCCTCCAGAGAGCTGGCCCTCTAGTGTGGAAGCCAGGCAGGAGGATGAGTCACCTGTGGTGAACTGTGATCAAAACGACAGCTCACAAATGACACAGAGGAAGCATGAAGCAGTAACAAGAGCTGAGGGGCTGGGTGGCCAGGGCACAGCTGACGGCCTGCTGCCTTCATCTGGGGAAAGCTGTTGTCAATCACGCTGGAGCAGGCCTGGTCCAAGGGGCCTGCAGTCTGCGGACATGACAGTAACACGAAGCAGCAAGACTGGAGTGAATGGTCAGGGGCCGGAGGGTTGGGAGCACCAGGGCAGCCCACCCCACCCCACCCCACCCCACCCCACAGGAGCACTGAGATCCAGAAGCTCTGCCATGTCCACCAGCCAACACAACACAGCCACCCTCTCCAGCTGCCCTCACCCCACCTGACAGGTCACCTGATGAGGAAGGCTCCAGGACACAGGCCCAGGAAGAGAGAGACACCGGGAGCCAGCCTGGCTCTGAGTGACCTTGGGAACACCATTTGTCCCTCAGCTTGAGTTTTCTTCAGTGTTTGGCCAATGAACACTTGCCCCAAAAGGTTGCCCAGAAGATCAACAAGCGAGTGTGAGAAAGCACTTCTGAAGTGCTACCAGCTGGAAGCACCCCTTATAGCTGCCACCAGGTCACACTGGGCTCACAGAAGAGGCCTGCAAGCCCAAACAGCAGCAGCAAAACAGCAGTCAGCGGGCATAGCGGGATGACAGGCCAGCCCTGTGCTGAGCATGCGACATCCCCTTTGGAGGAAGGGGGCCTAAGGCTCAGGAACTGGTTCAAGAGCAGGAGGTTCACTCTAGCTGTGGCCCAGAGGGAAGCCAGGAAGCACGAGAGGTGCTAAGGTTGTGGAAGAGGTCTCGAAGACAGCAGCGGGGCCAGGCCTTGCCCTGGGCGCAGCCCTGCCCTTCCTCCACCCCTGACGGCCTCAGGGGAGGAGTCTGACTCCCCGAGCCACCCCGGGAAAGCCGTGTCCAGGCGCCGGGACATCAGCGATGATCCCGCTGCCCCAGCAGCAAGGCGCGGCGGGCAGCAGCGTGACTCAGGGCTCAGAGCGGACGACGCCGTAGCCCACCATCCCGCAGCGACCGCGCAGTTCCCTCCGGTCTGCTTCCTCGCAGCGAGCCGGGCTCCGCCTGCCAGAAGCCCCGCACCCCAGGCCGGCGGGGACCGCCTTCCAGAGACGCGCAGGGCTCTCCTGCCGCCGGGCTCGGCGGGTCTCCCAGGACTCGGCCGCTGGATTTCCGTTCCACGCCTCGGGAAGGGGAAACTGAGGCAGGGCGGGACGTGCGGCCCCGTCGCGCCCGCGCCCCTGGAGACCCGCGTCCCCAAGTTCCGGCGGCCCGCGAGGGTGCCTCCGCCGGCCCGGGCCGCCCCAGCAGCTCACTCACCGCCTCCTGCGTCGCAGACTTCCGGGTGCCGCGCTCGCGCGCCGCCGCCGCCGCCGCCCAGGCCCCGCCCCTGCCGCCGTCTGCGCGCTCGCCATTGGGCCGCGCGGCGAGGGGCGGGGCGGCGCGCCTCACCCAGGGGCACCGTTGGTCGCGCGCGCAGTCGCTCGGGGGCTGCAGCCTGCCCGGCGCCCCGCCCCCGGGGCTGCGCCAAGCCTCCACGCCCCGCTGGTGTTTGGGCCCATCGTGACCCCCCGCAGCCTTCCCGGCCTTCTTGGCGTGCCGACCCAGGGGACCCCGCGGGAAGTCGCAGCGTTTGCAGCCCCCCAAGCCCACGCCCTCACGGAAACGTCTGGCCCGCGGCCTGAGCTCCAGGCGCCCATCGGTCACCTGCCCACCGGGCCCTCGCAGGAAGCGCTACAGGGATGGTCACTTCCAGACCCACCCCTCAGGCTGGGTTCTGGTCTCCCCCTCCCCATCCACCCAGTCCTGGCCTCTGCACCTGGCCATCCTTCCCACTGCAACCCTGACCCCCTGACATCCCTGCCTCGCTCTGGGCAGACCGCAGACCAGGCCCTCCAGCCCCAGCTGGCCAGCATAGCCTTTGAGCCCACCTCGAGGCTTTCTGCAGATCTGGGCCAAGGATGAAGGGCTGACCCAGCCTGATCTGTACTGAGTGAGCACGTGAGCATGAGCTGGGAAGGGGCACTGAGTAGGGCCCTCCCAACAGGACAGAGGCATTTGCTGGGCTCCCTGCCCACACTGGCTTCGGGGCTGTGTCTGGGGCCTGAGTGCAGGGAAAATGGAGAGTCACAGACCCAGCGCTTGCTCAAAAGTGGGCACTCAGCAAACTATGACAAGCATGACAGTTATATCAAGGATAATAACAATGTGCTAAGTGCTCTAAACCCACTGTTCTGATACACAGTTCTCATTCATCCCATTTTAAGGATGTAAACACCAAAGCTCAGAGCAGTTATGTTGCTTGTTTGAAGTCAAAAAAGGTGGCAAGTGGCGGTGGCTGGATTGTTGAAGACCTAAGCACCCTGATCCTGACTTGGAGCACTGACGCCCTGTGGGAAACGAGCTCAGAGAGGAGAAGGGCCTAGCTGGTAATCAACAAAGATAAGAGTCGAACCCAAGCCTGCATGACACCCCCGAAGGCCCATTCCACCCTACTCTTTCGCCATCTCATCTGTGTTCCTCCTGGAACCTAACAGAAGCCCTTTGCAGGCACAGGAACCAAAAGAGTCTGGATGCCCAAGGACCCATGGCCAGGAGGCAGTAGACCCAGCGAGACACACAAATCCTCCCTCCTGCCATCCAGCAGCAGAATTGTGCTGGGCTGGTGCCAGTGATTTCCCTCTGGGCACCTGGACCATGCAGTCCAGCCAAGAGGTGGTGGTTCAGATAAATAGAACCTGGGGCTTGGAGGCGAGTGACCATGCCCTGGGGTATGGGGCAGCAGCTGCAGAGTGGTCTACCCCCAACCACTGGGCCACATACCTCAGAGGAGTGGGGTACAGATTGGTGGGGCCCTCGTGAGCAGTGCTTCCCCCTTGCTTGCAAAGGGGGATGCAGTGTCACACGAGCTGGATGGAAGTTCACATCCTACTCTGCCACAGAGAACAGCATATGGCCCTGGGCCAGTCCCAACCCTAGCCACGCTCTCCCCATATCAGTGGAGCCAGATCAGACACTCTGATGTTCTCTGTCACCACTGACTCCAGTCTGGATGACATTTAGTGGTAGGGAGCAGGCAAGACCAATGAGATGGGTTGGAGTGGGCACCTGAGCCCTGCGGTCTTAGGGCTGCAAGGGGCTCACTGCCATCCCACCTCTGATTACACATGTCTGCCACCTTATATGGCCACCCTCTGAACATCTACAACTCGTGGGAAGTTCTTCCTGACTTCCAGCTGAAATCTTTTTCTCTCTGTAGCTTTCCTCACGTGCCCCAGGGATGTCACTACAGAGCTGTCCAGTAGTTGGGTAGAGAAAGTGGGAGAGAGAGAGGAGACTGGGCTACTGGTCCCTGTGGCAGTGATCAAGTGGTGGAGGGAGGCCATCTCCCCTGTTCTCTGACTGTTTCTGACCCCCACCTGCAGGCTAGGTCATGGTAGGCCCACTGCCAGACAGGGGCCCTGAGTCCTCCTGGAACTGGTGCTGTCCCCCTACTCCTCTGTATGTGGCTGGTGATCCAGCTTGGGGGCAGATAGGTCTCTGGAACCCTGTTGGGAGTGGTGGGTGGGAATGAGAGGGAGGGGGGCAGCCCTCAATTAGGCTGATTTGGGTGCACAGTTCTTCCCTTTGCTCTCAGCAGAGGTCTGTCCAGCCCTCTTGCCTCCATCAGCAAGTGTGTGGGGAAGGGGTGGTGCTGCACCACAAGGTCACTGAGAGAGGAGGGGCTCCAGGAGGACCAGGGCCCAATGTCCTTGGAGAGATGTGTAGGGACCATTGGGCTAATTAATTCCACTGCTAAGGGTAGGAAAGGGAACCCCCCAGGTCACAAGGCAGCTGGGTCAGAATGTCACCGATGGTGAGGCTACCTGGGACGAGTGCTATCTTGCTCATGGGGGCCCCTGTGTTCCAGAGAGAGATACTTCATTCTGCCTCCCCAGAGCTTTGAGCAACATCCTTGTGCCAGGGTGCCAAATGGTTGTCACCTCAAGTGCCAGCTCCAGTTGATTGTTGGTGGCTGCTTGGCTCTGCAGGGCTGTTAGGGTTGATGTGCCATGTATGCCAGGGCACAAGGAGACCCAGTGGCGGTAGCAGTGGTGAGTTCTGGCCCCAAGTCATTTCCCTTTCTTTGTTCTGACCCAGAAACTATTGGGTGAACACACCGGTTCCCTGACGTGGATGGATAAGACAGGACTGTCTGGTCCCCCATCAGCACCGTCATGGTTGGTGTGGCTCCCTGGCGGCCTTGGGGAACACGGTAAACTGAGGATCTGGTCAAATCTAGGTAAAACCAGAGCAGAAAAGGCTTAGAACAAAGTGTGAGCCAGGGCCATCTCAGGAACCTCCTAAAACAAGCCCCAGTGGGCAGCATTCCCACTGGTGCCCTCCACACCATGAAGTTAAGTGGACCTAGCCTAGGGTAACAGTCCCATTTGTCGTCACATTTGTGCCCTGTGTCGCTGCAGGGGCCAGGCATCTGCTCCCCACCTGGCAGGGAAATACAACCTTTGGTAAACTCAGCTCTGGTGGCTGAACCCCACAGTGTTCCTCCACGACGCAGGTAGGGTGGAGGAAATGGGACACCCAGAAGTGGGGGTGATAAATGCACAGACTCCGCCTCCCCAGGCCCAGATCTGTGGCGATGTGATGGCGGAGGTGACAGAGGACAGTCCCGTGGGGCCCTACAGGATGGGCTGAGCTCAGGGTGTCTGTAGATTCAGGCCTATTGAGGGAGGAAAACCCCTGATTCACTGAGGTGTCCTTTTCTGCCCTCAGAAACACTGCAGGCCGCCACCCTCTCCGGCCTCGCTGAGCCAAGGCCGCACCCCCTCCTCCGCTATGGCAACCGTGGCGCGATGAGGGTGGAAGAACCCCTAGACCCCAGGGTCAGACAGACTGGGTGGAGCCCCGGTGACCGAAAGGAAGTGAGAACCTCTCTGAGCCTCAGCTACCCATCTGTAAATGGGATGGCAGTAGAACTCTGCCTCGCGGGTTGTGCGAGGAATACAATTTGATGTCGACGGGAGGGCGCTTCGCGCAACTCCGGGCGAACAGTAGGCGCTGGAGAAAGATACCTGCGAACTGGGGGTAGTAATGGAGGCAACGGAGCCAGGGTCCGGGAAAGGGGCGCCGAGGCTGCCAGCCCCGGATCGGGGCCGCACGGCCCGCGGACGTCCCTGAAGGCGACCAGGCAGGGGCAGCTTCACGGCCCCAGCCGCCGCCGCAGCGGTCCCGGCAGGTGCCCGGGCCTCGGCCACTTCACGAAGGGGCCGGTCGTCATCCGGGACGGACACCCCGGGGGCCCTATGGCAAGCCGGCGTCTCCCTGCGTCCGTCCAATCGGCGCCGGTTGCCGGGCCGCGCCGGGTCTCCCGGCCAATGGGAAAATTCGCGGTCGGATAGGGCGGGGCGGAGGGTCGCGTCGCCGGCCAGGCCCGCTTTGCGCACGGGCCGCGGGACGGGCGGGGAGGGCTGGCCCCGGGGCTGTGCGCTGTGCCCGGGAGGGGTCTGACCCCGCGCCAGCCCGAGTTGAGGCCCCGCTGACCGCCACCCGCGCCGCGCCCTGCTCCCGCCGCGCGCCGAGGGACCCGGGGACGCCCGTCTGGGGGCGGGGGCCGCGCTGCGGGGCCGCCCACGCCGCGCTCCAGGTAGGCTCGGGCCGGGGGGCGGGGTCCGGGGAGGGCGCCGGGGGGTTGGGGCCTGGGGTCGGGGCTGAGATTGGGGTGAGGCCAGAGATCTGGACCGGGTTTCGGGCTGCAGTCCGGGCGGGAGCCGGGGTCCATGTGGGGTTCTGGGCCAGGAGTCGAGGTCCGGGGGGGGCGTCGGGACCGGGGGCCAAAGGCCGGCTCTGCCCCACCTGCACCTCGCTGGCGCCCCGGGCGCGAGACCCTGGACCGGCGGGGGCGGGTCCCTTTGTGCGTGGTATCGGGGCCCTGGCCCAGCCGGGGCGCCCCGCATCGCGCGCCCCAGCCGAGACACGGCCCGGCCCCGCAGCCGTGTCCGCCCCGCGCGACGCCAGGCGACTCAAGCCAGGGCCGCGCAGCCACGGAAACTTTCCCACGGCCGGAGGGGTGGCGGGGCCGGGGAACTTTACTGGGGCGGTGCGCTGCCGGGAAGCGCGGGGACACGGCCGGGCCGGCCAAAGGGATGTCCCTGCGCCGCGCTGCTCTCGCCCCGTAGAAGACCAGGGAGGGGACGCCGCCCGGGGTCCCTGCCCAGTGTCCCGACCTGGGTCCCCCACCTCCTGCCACCCCTTCGACCCCTGGGTGAAACACCGGCCCCAGGTGGAGGCGTGTCCTTCCCACTCGGAGTAGTATGCAATCCAGGTTTGATGAGGCGTCTCCCTGGGCCAGCAGCCTGCAGTTTCCAGCCTTCCCATTTTAATCTTTACAGAATTAAATGTTGGGTTCTTACAGCGTGTCATCATCGTTAACCTGTAGTAACGTATCACAGTGAAGAGGGAGCTCCAAGACTCTGGCTCCCCACTCCCTTTAGACCCAGGCGTGTTTAGAAACAAGGAAAAGGAAAGAACCGCCCCAATGGAGTTTCAGGCGGTTACTCCTCACTCATACCTCTTCCCCGTGTCACCCACGTCCCTGTGCAGGACACACACTAGGTCAGGGTTAGTAAACCCAAGGGACTGGGGGATGAGTGGCTAAACCTGTGGGGGCAACCTCCCCCTGCGAGGACACATACCGGGGGTGCACTGGGAGCCTACACCCTTTGTGACTCCCTCTGCCTCTGCTCCCAGATCCAGGCCGTCGCCAGAGGCCTGCCCCTTCCCAGCAGGTCTTGCCTGTCCTGTGCTCAGTGTATCTCTGGACGCGGGACAGTGCTGGACACAGGGGACTGTCAGAGCCCTCTGCCCAGCACGCTGGGCCCATGGCCACTGAGTTCCTGAGCACGTGGTCCAGGCCTCAGGTCCGGCCATGGTGTGTGGGGCTGTGAATCCAGAGTGTGTGCTTTCCCTCAGCCTCACCCTGTTGCATGCACAGTACCATGTCTGTCCCCGGCTGCCCCACGCCCTCATATCTGTGGTCCACAGCACTCAGCACAGGACTGGGCACAGAGCTCAGTCCACTGTGCTCAGGGACTCTAGTCCTGGCTTGGGGAGGAGGGTCGTGGGAGCACAGCCAAGCCAGTCCCGGCCCTGCTCTTCCTCATGGGCTTTTCTGCACAGACATGAGTCTCTGCTGACCAAGTTCTTCCTGGGCCCACTGGACCCAGCCCTCAGTCCTGCTGAGTTAGAGCTGCTCCCCGCCTGCCACATCTGGGCTGCGTGGCACCCCTTCCAGAGGTAGCCTCTCAGGTCTCTTCCCAGTCCCAGGGGCCCCTCGGCCTCTCCAAGGCTCCGTGAGGTCAGGGCTGCACCTCCATCCCTGTTTGCGCTGCATGAGGGTTCAGGGTGGGTTCACTGCCTTCTCTTCACCCCAAGAAAAAAGCCTGGGGGACATGAGCAGTGGGACCCTGCACCTCCTTGGGGAGCCCGGAACTGTAGCACAGCTAGGGGGCACAGACAGGCACCCCAGAGCCTCAGCCAGCCCCTAGCATCTGCCCTGTGAGGGTGGAGGTCCTGGGGGCAAGCGGTGTGAGAGGCCAAGGTGACCATAGAGGGTACTGGGAACTTGCCCAGTGGTGGCTCAAGTGGTGCTGCTCCCATCAAGGCTGGAATGAGTCACTGGGCCACTCTGCAGGAGTCCCAGCATTAGGGACTGACTAGAGCAGGGCAGTCAGGAATCCCTTCACGGGCTTCCCCACGGGGAGGGCTCATGTCTTGGCCTGCTCCACAGGTCGAGAAGATGAGCCCAGAGCTGGTGGCACCCCTGTCCCCTACACGGCTCCCCTCTCTCGCCCCTCCTGTGTCAGGCCAGGCCCTTCCCACTGCCCCAGTGGGCCTTGAGGGGTCCTCAGCTTCTAGCAAAGCAGCAACAGGCCAAGTCTGGCCACTGGAGGGCCCCCGGACAGCCATGGCAGGCAGGCTGCACCCAGCCCCCCCTGCGGCAGGGACCTGTCCCTGAGGCAGCCGGCAGGGAGGCCAGAGCCCTGCCTTCTCCAGCCTGCCCGCTCAGGGTGTGGAGCTGGAGAGGCGTGCATGCAAGTAGAGGCCCCTTGGTCGCTCCAGTGCCCCTGACCACCCTTGGTGCAGGCAGAGGGGGACCAAGGGCTGATGGAGAGTCGTTGAGCACAGACTTGGGCAAGGACAGTGGAGGACAGGCCCTGCACGGCCCTGAAGTGGGGCCTCCTTCAGGCATTTGCCCCAGGGGCCTCCCTGGCTTCCATGGGCCGCCCTACCTTTGCCCAGGGGTTCAGGAGAGGACTCTGAGCCAGCCCTTCAGGGCGGGCCTGTGCCTCCCAGTGCCTCAGCATCCTCACCTGTGAAATGAGAGGTACGGCGGAGGTGCATGCCTTTTCACAGCGCACACAGAGTGACCAGGGGCCTGGAAGGGCACGTCAGGATGTGCCGAGGCAGAGCAGGATGCACGACTCGAGTATCACGCCAGATCCCAGGCAGGCCTATCTGACCCTCATCCGGGCTCCTCACCACCTGCCACTGCCCTGAGCTGCCCACCCAGCCCGCCCAGCCCAGGCCCCATCCCTCCTCTGGATTCTGTTTGTGTCCATGGGAGCTGCCTCATGTGTCAAACATGACAGGTCCATAGCTTACCAGTCTGGCTGCGTGACTTGCCTTTGCAGCCTGGACCAGCCTCCTGCCCCAGTTGGAGACCCAGCAGGCCTTTCCAAGGCTGGGGACAAACTGGACAGATTTTCGGAGAGCGCCAGCGTGGGGGGCCCACATCAATGGTAGGCCCAGGCTGTGAAGCCCAGTGGGGCTGTCTACTTCCTCAGGCTGTCGTTGTTTGGGGCTGGAGCTCGATAAGGGGCGTGGGGCTCCCTTGGCCCCCAGGCTCCTGGTTCAGGGTCCCCGGCCGGGCAAGTGACCCCAGAGCCTGCAGACCAGCACTGAGGAGATGTTGGGAAGGGCTCCTCAAGACAGGTGCCCCTGCCTTCTCATCACAAATCCCGTCACTAGTTCTGCCTTCGTGTCTCACACTCGTCCATCTGTCCACTGCCCCAGGGCTCCTGTCAGGCTCTGCCCCACCCCACTTGTACAGTGCCCTATAACAAGGGTGCTCTAGGGACCGAGACCCAGGCCTCCCCTTGCCACCAGCACCACCCTGTGTCCCCCAGTATCTCCCAGTCCACCTGCTCCCCCCTTCCTCCTGCGGGAAGCTCTGCCTGGGACTCCACCCCCACAGCCCTGTGGGTACCCGCCACTCCTCCACACTGGTGTCTTCTACTGGTTCTCCTCTGCCTTTGTGGAGTTCTTGGCCTGGCCGGAGCCCCATGAGGAGGGAGCCCGTTTTTGTGACCACACATCCCTGCTGGGTTGGTGAGTAGTTGGGGGGGTCCTGGGTACAGGAAGACCTGAGTTCAAATACTGGGCATCCGCAGAATGGGGTAGTAGGCTGACCCAGGACACCTAGTGAGAGTCAGTGAGATGAGGGTGTGCAGCCAGTGCTTCGCGAGGCCTCGTGCGAGGCCAGCGGTTAGTAGGCCTGATAAGAAAGGCACGTGGTTCTTGGCGGAACAGAACCTCTGTGCACGATTTGTCCCAAAATGTTACATTCCCAGCAAGGCTGCTTCTCCTCTGCCGTGGGGCCGAGGGTGTCAGCGGGCCAACTCCCAACCACAGCAGCCCACTGGGCACACGCGCGTGTGAGTGTGCACACACATACACACACGCCTGGCTTGGCCGCCTTGTTCTTCCCTGCCTCTGGGCCCCCACATCCTAACCCCCCATGATCCCATGCTGACTCCCACCCTCCCCATGGGGCTGCTGTCTACAGAGAGACCCACCCTCGGGGCTCCTAAATGGGCCATATCCACCAAGGAAGATGGGACAGAGGCTCGGAACAATTTGGAAAACATGGTTGAGCCGAGGGGAGAGTGCTTCCATCACTTGTGTCCCTCTAGAGACGGCCTTCCATCCACAGCCCAGACCCTCCCTCCATCTGTGCCACCCTGTTTTTCATTTTTACATCACAAACACTCTCTGGCAACATCCCCAGGCCTAGAGACAACAAGAAGGAATGCATCCCCTTGGTCATCGACACAGACAGGAAGCCCATGGGGTTTGCATGGGGACACACCTGGCCATAGCTCCAGTGCCTGGGTCCTGGGGACTACGGAGCAGGGCTGCCTACCCAGCAGGGACATGGGTTCTGGACTGACCTCAGGGAGCCTCAGGAGAGGCAAGTGGCCTGTCCCACAGGGCAGGAGTGGGGTTCAGGTTGGGGGAGCAGGGCCACATGGGTCTTGGGGCAGACCCCTGGGGGGCTGTGACCCGCTGTGTGGGCTGGTGGGACCCTGGTGTGGGAGTTCTCCCTGCTATGCTGTTTATCCCGAAGAAGCACACCCAGCCTTCTAGAAGGAGAAAGACGTCATCGTCAGTCCACAACTCTGAACCATCACGCTTTTGAATGCTAGTCAGCAGCATTAGCAACACTCACAAGGGACCACGGCAGCCCAACGTAAAGTACAGATGTGACAATCCCAGTCGAGTGGGGACAAGAGAGTCTGCACAAGTGTGTGGGGATGCGTTGGGAACGCCATGGGATGACCTTGGGGTCAGGGGTGACAGTGCTCAGCCAGGGATCTGGTCTTATCTAGAAAGGAGTTAGCCCAGCAGGTGGGCCTCATGTGGTGCCTTCTGGTCTCCCTGCAGGAGCCGGAGCCGGCAGGATGGACATCAGGATGTGCTGATCTCCCCTGAAGACAGGTAAGTGACCTGGATGCGGCCTGGGGACATCCCCTCACCTGGGACGGCAGAGTGTCCTAGAGGGTCTGCCCACTGTGGTTGACAGAGGGATGGACTGTGGCCCCAGCCTGTGTGCGCTTCTGGTCAGCCTCACCATGAGTGGGCACAGCCCCTGGGCTGGACAGAGCTGGATGTGGGGGCCTCTCACTGCCCTACTTGGATTTATTGATGGCCTAAGTGTGGACAGCAGCCACCAGTTCGCTGTCTGGCTTGGTGGACAAGCCTGTGGTGGGGCCAACCGACCAGGCTGTTAGCTAGGGCTGATCTTCACCCACCATGACTTGGACGCCTGCCACGGCAGTCTGCTGTTGGCCCAGCCCACCCAGCTCTGCTCTTGGCTCAGGGTGGTCCCTGCTGCCTGGGGGAGACAGGTGATGGGCCACACCTGGAGCACCCGGAAGAGGGCCCCGAGGCCACGTGGCTGGCTTTGTCTGAAGGGCCAGAGAGCAGATGTTCAGCTCTGCAGGCTGCATGGCCTCTGCTGTGCACAGCTGCGCCAGTCTGCCATCGTAGGGCGGAGGCAGCCGTGGACAGCGTGTAACCAAGCAGTCGTGACGCCCCTGGTCACAGCCATGGGCGCTGTGTGCTGGCCTGTTGCCTTGGGTGTTATCTATGTTTGTGGGTTCCTCGGTTATAGCTCCAGTGGAACTGAGGTGTGCTGCCTGGCAAGTGTAGCAGGGGCAGAGGCTGAGTAGTCCCTGTGTCCCACAGGACCCTCTGAATGGTGGGGAGGTATGCCCTGCTGGCACCCAAGGCTGTCAGAGTTGGCTGTGGTGGTCTCATGTTCAGAGTAGTGGTGGCTGATAAGAATGACCCCGGTCACTCTTGTTCCTCCAGTACAGGTCCCTAGTCCCAAGCCCGGCCATCTGCCCCTGCCCCACTGAGCATAGTCTCCATGGGAGGCTCGGCCAACCCAGCCCTGTGCATTCTGCGTGTCACGGAGTGTCCAGCGTAGAGGGCCTGGCCCAGCCAGTGCCATGCTCTCGTGGTGGCAAGAAGGCAGTGTCCACAGACCACAGGAGCCCCCAGGCCTCCCGACGCCTGAGTGTCCTGTGCTGAGGGCTGTAAGACAGAGGAGAGGGCTGGGGGCCTCAGCTCCTTCTTCTCTGTTCCCCAGGACCACAGGTGTGGAAAGCTGCTGGCCGTGCTGGTGGGAGTTGGGGGTCTGCTGCCGCCTGGCTGTGTAGGAGGACCAGGGTCTGGCCAAGCATCTCAGTGCCCAGGCTCTTGGGCCCCACGAGGGCTTCTGGATTGGGATGAAGAGGCTCAAGCCACGTCCAGGGCTCGCTGGGCCAGAGCACCCAGGCCTTGGGACGTGACATTGCTTGTGGCACAGGTGACATGTGGCAGGAGCCTGGCCCCCGTCTCCCTTAACTCTTGGTAGGCCACCGGGCCTCAGGTTGGCAGGCCAGCCGGATGCCAGATGACAGCCCTGGTGACGACCTGCAGGAGTCGCCCACCGCCCTCACCCCGTGGCCCTCGTTGCTTGCTCTCTTCCTCTCCCTGTTTTTCCCTCCCTGTCTCCTGCTCCTAGTCTTCTCCCTGTTTGTCTCTGGCCCTCTCTCTGCCTCTCTCTCCTCTCGCTGTCTCCTGTCTCTGTCCTGCCCTTTTCTAGTGTGGTGATTGATTATGCCTGTCTGCCATGGTGACTGAATATTCGTGTCTGCCGTGGGCACTGGATGGATGGATGGTGGCATTTGTGCCATCTCTGCTCTGAGCTGGGACAATTTCGTAGACTGGGATGCAGAACCTGGGCCCTGGCTCAGGGCTCCTTGCTCTGCCCTGCCCTGGGGTGAGGCCCTGCCCCCATCAAGAGGGAGATGGGGTGGGGGCCTCCAGACGAAGTTGGGACAGGGGCTGATGGCAAGCACCCATGTGTCCTCCATACTCGCCTCCGGCCGTTTAGCACTTGCTCACTGAGCTCCATGCTGGACACTGGGCGTTGTGACCACAGTAGGCCCAGCCCCGCTCTGGGGGAGCCCTCAGCCTGGATGAGGAGATGGCAGCAGAGAAAGGAGTGACCAGCTGTGGAATTGCAAGATGGTGATGAACAGCAGGACCTCCTGAGAGGGGGGAGCTGGAAGGTGGTGTTGGGGTGACGCTGATGCCTGGCCCAGGGGACGTGGATGCCCTTCACTACAGCCGTGCTGGCACTGACATCACCACTTGGGAAGCCCCTGGGCCGGCCTTGCCCCTCGGCAGTCTGTGGCCTTTGCTGCTGAGCACGGCTGCCCTTCTGTGACAGCCGGCTCCAGGCAGGGTTTCTTGGGTTTTGCTGTGTTTCTCAGCCATTGGTGTAGCCTTCACGCATTGAACTGTGAGCTCTCGCCCTGTCTGTCTGCTGCAGGTTCTTTTCAGCTTTTGAATTTTCGTTTCTGATGGCTTTCACGTTCAGAAATCTTTCATATTTTGTGGTGAAATCTGTTGAATTTTCTTCCTTTTAGTTGTTCCATTGCTCTGTGCATTGTCCGCCCTAGCACATAGCTGGATGAATGCGGGTTGATCTTTTCCTGTAAGTGTTTCTAGTTAGGGTCTACACCCAAGGCTCCATCCATCTAGAGTTTATTTTGACATAAATATAAGGTGATGTTGTATCTTTGTTGATTCAGTTATACTTGAACTGTTTCTTGATGAATATTTTCTGTCACCAGAAGTCGGCAATGTTACAGCACGTGTTCTCAGGTTGTGGGGCTCCTGGTGGTGGCGGCCCTCGGCCAGCGCGCCCTGCCTTGTAAGAAAGATCAGGTTGGAGCCTCCCCTTGATCAGCCTTTGTTCTTAAGAGTTGTGGTCACTCTGCGGGTGCAGGTTGGATCCCCTCCGTGGAGCCCTCCCTCTGAGGACCTCTTTGGACTCGCCGAGGCACATGCTGTTCCGAGTGGCCCTCCCTGCTGGGTTAGTGGCCTGTGCAGGTCCCCGCACGTCCTGCTCTGGTCTCCCTGTCACTCGGGACTCTCGCAGCCCTGCTGAGCACCCTCAATTACTGAGAACAGGTCCCTGCTGTGGTGGGCCCTCCTCAGAAGACCCCAGAGTGACCTGGGCCCCTTGCGGGCCTTGGGCCTTCAAGTGCCGTGTGCTGCCTGTGGCTGGAGACAGCTGCCATGCCGCCTGCAGAGGGCATGGGTCTCCTGATGTTAGCGTTGGTGACTTTCACAGGTGGGTGTCCCTGTCATGCTGTGGGGGGGTGAGCCAGCCTCTTCCTCATGACCCCAGGTGGAGGCCCCACCAGGCCCGGCGCTCACACTGTCCTGTTTGTGTCTCAGCCTTGGGGGCTGGGAGGTGAGTCCTGGACAGCCAGTCTGCCTGCCACCAGGATCTTGCCGTGTGGCTGGTGAGCCTGGTGCAGGCTAGCCGGCCACCCTATGCCTGGGGGCTGCTCTCAGCCAGGCGTCCAGGGGCCTCTGTGATTGGACTTGTGGGTCATTGCCCAGGTGGTCTCAACATCAGAAGCGGGGGCCAAGACCTCGGTCCTCAGGGAAGCCCCAAGCCACTCCCCACCCCTGGAGCCCGTGGTTCTCGGTGGGGCAGGAGGAGGAACACTCTGCACGGCAAGACCAATTCCGAGCCGCACAAAAGGCTCCACATTGTGGTGTTCTGTGTCGGCCACCAGAGATACAGCGTGAGCTGTGCCATCCCTTGCTCTGGGTGATTCATGGCTGGTGGCATGGCCAGTACTGTGGGGCCAGCCCGGTGAAGCCTACATCACCCAGGCCACCAGGTGAGATGGTGCCGCACCAGCCGTGCTCTGCCCGCAGGTTCTCCTGGGCCATCTCTGCAGGCCCACAGTGGCTATTTGTGTGCTGACCCAGCCCCTGGCTCCCAGCCTCGTCACTCTCCTCTCTGGGCATCCCTGCCTCCAACATGCCTCATGTGGCTGTCCCTAGTACCTCTCACTGTCACTTGGGCATAGTCAGTTTCAGCCTGTACCTTGGACTTGTTCTGTTTTGTTCCCCGGCCTGGACTGCCCTCTGGGGAGCTGCCTGTGAGGCCCCTAGACAGTCATGCTGCTGAGGGTCTCCCTTCCCCCAGGCCCTGGGCATCCCCTGTCCCAGCATGACCTTTAGCCCTGGGAGGTAGGTCTTGTGCAGCAAGGACGCCCCCCTGCTGCTCTGATGTGCAGGGGCTGAGGCCCTGGCTGGTCTTGCCACAGGGCAGCTGCCCAGCGTGGGGGAGGGGAGAGGGAGGTACCCGCCCCCACAGCGCATCTTGCTGGGTTGACTTTTGCAGTCGATGAGTTTGGTATTTCAAATATGCCTTTAGTTAAACTTTTTCTTTTTAAAATATTTTCAGTCTCCGTGAAATCCTAATTAGGCCAGTCTTCGTCTGAATGTACTAGACGCTCTCTGCGTTTTGCAGATAATGAGGCTGCGGAGCGCCTGCCAGCCCCACGTCCTCCTCCCAGGGCTTTGGCTCTGTGCTCTGGAGAGAGCTGCCGCTGCCCCGCGGCCATTCCTGGCCCATGGGATCTGGACCACAGAGCCTGGGAGGGCACCGAGCACACAGATGGGGAAACTAAGGCCTAGGCCGCTGAGGAATCTGGGTGGCACAGGTGGAGGGTCTCAGCCCCAGGCAAGGCCCACCCCTCACAAAGCAGCGTCTCCCTTCACAGAGAATCCACCCCGCATCACCCCAGAGCCCTTGCCCCAGGCGTGGGTCAAGGCCACGGCCTGGTGTTGGTGCAGAGCTGCCTCCTGGAACTGGCCAGGCCACCAGCCTCCCATGGTGCGCCCAAGGGCTGAGAGTGAGGGAGAGGCCACGAGACCAGCCTGCAGATATCAAGTGACCACAGCACTGAGTCCCCCGTTTTGCCTTTTTAAAAATTTTATAAAGCAGTATGTGCTTGTTTATGGAAAATGTGGAAAATAGAAAGAAGAAGGAAAAAGAAATCCCGCCTGTCACACCGTACAAGCCAGGAGGTCTGTCCCTCCATGCTCCTGGGAGCTGGGCCCTGTGTGGGCGGCAAAAAGCGCGTGGGGCTGGGACCCCTGCCTTACCAGCGCCTCCTGTGTTAATGTCTGGATGGTTCGTCAACGCGACCCCCCTCCTGCCTGTGCCACCCGCTGTGCCCCTGCCTTTCCTCTCCTCCGACCACCTGGCCCTTGCCCCTCGGGCCTCTGCACATTCTGGACACACTCAGGCCTGGTCCCGCTGTCCCTGGGGCCTGTGTCCTGCTGCAGCTGAGGGCTGGGGAAGTGCATCCCATTGTGGATGTTCGGGCTGTCTGCAGCTCTTCTCTCCTGTCAGGGCCGCTGCAGGAAACACCTCGTGCCCAGAGCTGTTTTTCTGTATTTAAACAACTTAGGCTTGACCTGGAGGCCCAGGCAGGGCCGGGGGTGTGCTGGGGGCAGAGTCGGGGCAGGATTATCAGACTTGAGCAAAGCCTGAGAGAGTGGCCTTGGGGCGTGCCCACGACAGCCCCTCTCCCGAGAAATAGTCAGCCCACCATCTTCAGACAGCCCACCCCGGGACCTGCACAGGAGACAGACCCCCACTGGGCAAGCCACACCTCTGTGGAGGGCCACCCACCCATTCCCTCATGTGTGGAAGGGGAGCCCAGGTGCCGCAGCAGGCGTGTGCGAGGTGACACCTGTCCCTGTGGCGATGTGCCCTGCAGGTCCCCCATCCTCAGCTCCCCTCATCCTGATCCCCGTGGGGGTTGGAGACCTGATGTGGCCAGCACTCCCACGGACAATCTCCTCTGTGGTCAGTCAGGACCCCAGGGAGGGTGCGCTTGGGCCGTGAGAGTCTCCTCTGCACACAGCCCGAGGCCCAGGGCTCCAGCACCGCAGCACACGCCCCCCGTGCTGTTTGGAGGCTCTGCTGAGGGTGTCAGCCCTTTGGAGCATGCCATGGGCCACCCAGTCTGCCCACCATGGTGAAGGTGGTGTCCTGGGGACCCTGTCCAGGAGGCCTGACAGGCCGAAGGGAAAGCAAAGGTGGGGAGGGGAGAGGCAGAGGTGTTAGGGGTTCGGGGACAGGCCTGTAGGGGGCGGGAGGCCCCAGAGCCCAGCCCAGGCCCCGGGATAGGAGTGAGGAGGATGCTGGGACAGTGTGTTCTGAGCTCCCTGGCCACATGCCCAGCCTCCTGAGGAGAACTGGAGTTGGAGAGGGGGCTTTCCTGAACACACTGGGAGAGGGCAGGCCGTGAGTCTGGGATTCCCGGATGCCCTGTTTGATGGGAACAGACTACCAGCCTCACCTGTCACCTCCAGCCCAGGGTGGGGGCAGGCTCATTGCCGCCCAGGAGGACAGGTGACCTGTCTAGGGCCGCAGGGGAGACAGGGCCATGGCCCAGACCCCACCTGGCTCACTGCCTCCCAGGTGAGGGGCAGGGGATTATGATGGGGAAACTGAGGCTCTGGGAGTGGACCTTGAGCCCTCCTCACAGGCCTGCCTCAGGCACGCACAGCTTCCCTTTCCAGGCTTCTTGGTGACAATTCTCGAGCGTTTGCCCATCTGCAGGGAGCTGTTGTTTGTGAGGAGATTAATTCAGTGAGTATTTGTATTTGAAGAAATAAATTTGCCAAACCTTTGAAACAGGGGCATTGGTTAATTTGTAATTAAGCCTTTATGCTTGTAATTATGCTGGTAATTAAGGCTTTGTCTTTATAGAGCCAGGACTTCCAGAGGTTTACTGCTGTTAGAGGTGGGGCGGGCAGTGCCCCAGGGTGTGGGCAGGGAAGGAGGCCGTCTGTGACCCTGATACAGGTGGCACACTTGTACCTCGAGGGAACCCTGGGTCAGCACATCCCCTTGCTCCTGGTGACTCAGTTCCCTGCCCTGACCCCACTTGTCCTGCCCCTATCGCTCAGAGCCCCACCCCTCAACTGATGGTCAGCAGGAATGAGCCTCAGGCCAGAAACTGGGTCTGAGGACAGCAGCCTTGGGCAGGGGAAGGGGGCTGTGTGGGAGTGGAGGAGTGCCGCCATCCCCTCCCCCGAAGCTAGTCGGGGGCCGCTTCAGCTGGGACAGGGGAAGCCCCTGAGATGGGCCTGGTTCTCTTGCCCACTCCTTCAGCAAATATTTATCTGGCTTCTCCCCTCAACACCCCCTCCCCCGGGAGATCCCCCCATCACCTTCAGGATAACAGACATACCAGGTCCGTGCAACACCACCAGCCTCACTCCTTGCTGCACCCACCTCCAGACCCAGCAGGTTCTGCCTGGTGAGGGTCTCTGTGGACCCAGCTGTTGTGTCATTCTAGACACAGGGGTGTCCTCAGCAAGGCAGCATCCTCTTGAGCCATCGGGAGCCCCAAGGCAGTCCACCTGACGTTTCTCGTTTCTTGCAAAAATTGGCCTCACTTAGAGCACGTGCTGTGATTCCTCAGGGCGGCCTGGACGCTGGTCTGCAGCTGCTCGTCGTTACCTGCTTCATGCAGCAGAAACTAATTGAGCACCTGCTACATGCCAGGTGCTGTGCTAACTGCCCCTCGCTTCTGGCCTGTGATCTGCAGAGGCCAAGGTGGTCTCTGTGCCTGCCCACAGCCACCTTTGGTTCTATATGAGGCAGCAGGAGGAGGTTTAGATTGGTTGGGTCTGCTTTGTCCATGCAGAGGCCTGAGCGCTGGCAGAGACACAGCAGTGAACTTCACAGGACAACCTCAGGTTCACGGGTTAATTTTCTGCATCTTCCCTCAGCCCTGTCCTCTCTGAACCGTATCTATTAGAAATTTCTCTTTTCAGCATGTGAAAGGTAGTCAGTGAGAGATGCATTGGTCATTTCAGTGGAAATTGAATTGCTGTATTCTGGTTGCCAAAGTTTTGTTGAGGATTTTTATATCTATGTTCATCAGCAATATTAACCTATAGTTCTCCTTTTTTGTACTGTCCTTGTCAGGCTTTGGTATCAGAGTGATGTTGGCCTCATAGAATGTGTTAGGAAGTGTTCCATCTTCCCTAATTTTGGGGAATGGCTTGAGAAGGATGGGTATTAAATCCTCTCTGAAAGTTTGGTAGAATTCCCCAGGGAAGCTGTCTGGTCCTCGGGTTTTATTCTTTGGGATGCTTTTGATGGCTGTTTCAATCTCTTTCCTTGTGATTGGTCTATTCAGATTGTCTGTTTCTTCTTGATTCAGCTTTGGGAGGTTGTAAGAGTCTAAGAATTTATCCATTTCCTCTAGATCATCCATTTTGTTGGCATATCTTTTTTTTTTTTTTATTAATGTTATGATAGATTACAACCTTTTGAGATTTCAGTTGTACATTTTTGTTAGTCATATTGTGGGTACACCACTTCGCCCTCCGTACCCTCCCCCCACCCCCCCTTTTCCCTGGTAACCACCGATCAGATCTCCTTCTCAATATACTAATTTCCACCTATGAGTGGAGTCATATAGAGTTCGTCTTTCTCTGACTGACTTATTTCGCTTAACATAATGCCCTCGAGGTCCATCCACGTTGTTGTGAATGGGCCAATTTCGTCTTTTTTTATGGCTGAGTAGTATTCCATTGTGTATATATACCACATCTTCTTTATCCAATCATCAGTTTCTGGGCATGTAGGCTGGTTCCACGTCTTGGCTATTGTAAATAATGCTGCGATGAACATAGGGGTGCAACGGACTCTTGAGATATCTGATATCAGGTTCTTAGGATAGATACCCAGTAATGGGATGGCTGGGTCATAGGGTATTTCTATTTTTAACTTTTTGAGAAATCTCCATACTGTTTTCCATAGTGGCTGTACCAGTTTGCATTCCCACCAACAGTGTATGAGGGTTCCTCTTTCTCCACAACCTCTCCAACATTTGTCGTTCTTGGTTTTGGATGTTTTTGCCAATCTTACGGGGGTAAGGTGATATCTTAGTGTAGTTTTGATTTGCATTTCCCTGATGATTAGCGATGATGAACATCTTTTCATGTGTCTATTGGCCATATTCATATCTTCTTTTGAGAAATGTCTGTTCATGTCCTCTGCCCATTTTTTGATCGGGTTGTTTGTTTTTTTGTTGTTAAGCAGTGTGAGTTCTTTGTATATTATGGAGATTAACCCTTTGTCGGATAAGTGGCTTGTAAATATTTTTTCCCAATTAGTGAGCTGTTTTTTTGTTTCAATTCTGTTTTCCCTTGCCTTGAAGAAGCTCTTTAGTCTGATGAAGTCCCATTTGTTTATTCTTTCTATTGTTTCCCTCAACTGAGGAGTTACAGTGTCCGAAAAGATTCTTTTGAAACTGATGTCAAAGAGTGTACTGCCTATATTCTCTTCCAAAAGACTTATTGTCTCAGGCCTAATCTTTAGGTCTTTGATCCATTTTGAGTTTATTTTGGTGTGTGGTGAAAAAGAATGGTCGATTTTCAATCTTTTGCATGTGGCTGACCAGTTTTCCCAGCACCATTTGTTGAAGAGACTTTCTTTTCTCCATTGTAGGCCCTCTGCTCCTTTGTCGAAGATTAGCTGTCCATAGATGTGTGGTTTTATCTCTGGGCTTTCAATTCTGTTCCATTGATCTGTGGACCTGTTTTTGTACCAGTACCATGCTGTTTTGATCACTGTAGCTTTGTAGTATGTTTTGAAATCGGGGATTGTGATTCCGCCGGCTTTGTTTTTCTTGCTCAGGATTGCTTTAGCAATTCGCGGTCTTTTGTTGCCCCATATGAATTTTAGGATTGTTTGTTCAATTTCTGTGAAGAATGTTCTTGGGATTCTGATTGGGATAGCATTGAATCTGTATATTGCTTTAGGTAGTATGGACATTTTAACTATGTTTATTCTTCCAATCCATGTGCAAGGAATGTCTTTCCATCTCTTTATGTCATCGTCAATTTCTTTCAAGAAAGTCTTGTAGTTTTCATTGTATAGATCCTTCACTTCCTTGGTTAAGTTTATCCCAAGGTATTTTATTCTTTTCGTTTCGATTGTGAATGGGATAGAGTTCTTGAGTTCTTTTTCTGTTAGTTTATTGTTAGTGTATAGAAATGCTACTGATTTATGCACGTTAATTTTATACCCTGCTACTTTGCTGTAGTTGTTGACTATTTCTAATAGTTTTTCTGTGGATTCTTTGGGGTTTTCTATGTATAAGATCATGTCGTCTGCAAACAACGAGAGTTTTACTTCTTCGTTACCTATTTGGATTCCTTTTATTTCTTTTTCCTGCCGAATTGCTCTGGCCAGCACCTCCAGTACTATGTTGAATAGGAATGGTGAAAGTGGGCACCCTTGTCTTGTTCCTGTCCTCAGAGGGATGGCTTTCAGCTTTTGTCCGTTGAGTATGATGTTTGCTGTGGGTCTATCATATATGGCCTTTATTATGTTGAGGTACTTTCCTTCTATACCCATTTTACTGAGGGTCTTTATCATAAATGGGTGTTGGATCTTGTCGAATGCTTTCTCTGCATCTATTGAGATGATCATGTGGTTTTTGTTTTTCATTTTGTTGATGTAGTGTATCACATTGATTGACTTGCGGATGTTGAACCATCCCTGTGTCCCTGGTATAAATCCCACTTGATCATGGTGTATAATCTTTTTGATGTATTGCTGTAATCGGTTTGCCAAAATTTTGTTGAGGATTTTTGCATCTATGTTCATCAGTGATATCGGCCTGTAGTTCTCCTTCTTTGTGTTGTCCTTGTCAGGTTTGGGGATCAGAGTGATGTTGGCTTCATAGAATGTGTTAGGGAGTTCTCCATCTTTCTCAATTTTCTGGAACAGTTTGAGGAGAATGGGTATTAAGTCTTCTTTGAATGTTTGGTAGAACTCTCCAGAGAAGCCGTCTGGTCCTGGACTCTTGTTTTTGGGGAGGTTTTTGATTACCGTTTCTATTTCCTTACTTGTGATAGGTCTATTCAGATTCTCCATTTCTTCCTGATTCAGTTTGGGGAGATTGTAGGAGTCTAGGAATTTGTCCATTTCTTCCAGGTTGTTCAATTTGTTGGCATATAGTTTTTCATAGTATTCTCTTATGATCTCTTGTATTTCATTGGTATCTGTTGTGATTTCTCCTCTGTCATTCCTGATTTTATTAATTTGCGATTTCTCTCTTTTTTTCTTGGTGTGTCTGGCTAGGGGTTTGTCAATTTTGTTAATTCTTTCGAAGAACCAACTCTTTGTTTCATTGATCCTTTCTATTGTCTTTTTTGTTTCAATATCGTTTATTTCTGCTCTAATTTTTATTATTTCCCTCCTTCTACTGACTCTGGGCTTTGTTTGTTCTTCTTTTTCTAGTTCTGTTAGGTGTCGTTTGAGGTTGCTTACGTGAGCTTTTTCTTGTTTAGTGAGGTGAGCCTGTATTGCAATGAATTTCCCTCTTAGGACTGCTTTTGCTGCATCCCAAATGATTTGGTATGTCGTGTTCTCATTTTCATTTGTCTCCAGATAATATTTGATTTCTTCTTTAATTTCTTCAATGATCCATTGTTTGTTGAGAAGCGTGTTGTTTAGTCTCCACATTTTTGCACCTTTCTCTGCTTTTTTCTTGTAGTTGATTTCTAGTTTAATAGCGTTATGATCAGAAAAGATGCTTGATATTATTTCAACTCTCTTGTATTTATTGATGTTTGCTTTGGTTCCCAAAATATGGTCAATCCTTGAGAATGTTCCATGTGCACTTGAGAAGAATGTGTAACCTGCTGTTTTTGGATGAAGTGTTCTATATATATCTATTAAGTCCATCTGGTCTAATTTTTCATTTAATTCTATTATTTCCCTGTTGATTTTCTGTCTGGATGTTCTGTCCATTGGTGTTAATGGTGTGTTGAGGTCCCCTACTATTATTGTATTGTTGTTGATGTCTTCTTTTAGTTCTATTAAGAGTTGCTTTACAAATTTTGGTGCTCCTGTGTTGGGTGCGTATATATTTATAAGTGTTATGTCTTCTTGGTGGAGAGTCCCTTTTATCATTATATACTGTCCCTCTTTATCTTTCTTTATCTGTTTTGCTTTGAAATCTACCTTGTCTGATATTAGTATAGCGACACCTGCTTTCTTTTGTTCGTTATTAGCTTGGAGTATTGTTCTCCATCCCTTCACTCTGAGTCTGTGTTTGTCTTTGGGGCTGAGGTGTGTTTCCTGGAGGCAGCATATTGTTGGATCTTGTTCTTTGATCCATCCTGCCACTCTGTGTCTTTTGATTGGGGAGTTCAATCCATTTACATTTAGAGTGATTATTGAGACGTGGGGGCCTTCCACTCCCATTTTGTGTCTTGTTTTCCGGTTTTCTTCAGTTTCCTTTGTTTCTCGTCCCATGGTTTAATCTGTTCTGATGTAGAGCTGCTACTCTCTGTTGTTGTCCTTCTACTTATCTCCTCTGCTCTTGGTTTTGTAGCCCCTTTCCTTTTTTGGATTTTTCAGGAGTGAGGGTTTTCCTGAGGATTTCCTGAAGAGGAGGTTTTGTGGCAATAAACTCCCTTAATTTTTGTTTATCTGGAAAAGTTTTTATTTCTCCATCGTATTTGAAGGATATTTTCGCTGGGTAGAGAATTCTCGGCTGTAGATTTTTGTCCTTCAGATTTTTGAATATATCATTCCACTCTCTTCTAGCCTGTAAAGTTTCTGCTGAGAAATCTGCTGATAGCCTGATGGGGGTTCCTTTGTAGGTTAGTTTCTTTTGCCTGGCTGTCCTTAATATTTTCTCCTTGTCGTTGACTTTTGCTAGCTTCACTACTATATGTCGTGGAGTTGGTCTTCTTGCATTGATAAAGTTTGGAGATCTATTGGCTTCTGTCACCTGCAGATCCATCTCCCTCACCAGATTTGGGAAGTTCTCAGCCATTATTTCTTTGAATAGGTTTTCTGCCCCTTTCTCCTTCTCTTCTCCCTCTGGTATACCTATAATCCTTACGTTGCATCTCCTATTGTGTCTGATAATTCTCGGAGAGTTTCTTCATTTCTTTTAAGTCTTGCTTCTCTCTCCTCCTCTGCCTGCAAGAATTCTATATTGCCATCTTCCAAATTGCTAATTCTTTCCTCCATATTATCGGCCCTACTGTTCAGAGCATCTAGATTTTTCTTAATCTCCTCTATTGTGTTCTTCATTTCCAATATTTCTGTTTGGTTCTTCTTTATCGTATCAAACTCTTTTGTGACATAGCTCCTGAACTCGTTGAGTTGTCGGTCAGAGTTCTCTCTTAACTCATTGAGAATCTTAATGATGGCTGTTTTGAAGTCGTCATCATTTAGGTTATATATCTCATTTTCTTTGGGATTGTTTTCTGTGTATTTGTTACCTTCTTTCTGTTCTGGAGATTTAATGTATTTTTTCATATTGCTTGATGTTGTTGATTTGTGCCTCCGCATGGAGATAGAGTTTAGTTGCTCCTTTCACTTGTTTCAGCTGCTGTGGTGGGGGGAGCCGCTGTTTATACTTCACCAACCAGGAACCCTGTCCGTAGTTGCTAACTGGGCCTGGGCCCCTCTTCGTAGCCACAGTGGCCCTTTGTATTCCCTCCTCTGCCGTGGGGGCCGTCACAGGGGGGCTTCAGGCTGCAGGTGCCTACTGTTGCAGCCCACCTAGATGTGCTCTCTCCTTGGGGTCTGCAACGGTGTTATGGGCTTTTCCAGCGGCCAGGGGTGGGATCACTTATATTTGTTGCTCCGTTGCTCTCTGCACCCACCAAAACTCACTTGTCCTCTATGGGTCGCAGGAGAGCTATTGGCATCTTCTACAGTCTGTGGTTAGTACACCTAGCTATGCTGCTTTTGCCCTGGGGTCTTCCAGCCTTGTGGCTGGCAGCTGGGTGCCTTCTACTGGTGCTGTGCAGAGGCTTTCCCTAAGGCTGCTGTGAGCCTGTAGGGTTTCCCACTAGGCTACTAAGCTGGGTCTCTGGAACTCTCTCCAGCCCCAGTCCTCTCTGAGATCTCCGGCAATCCCTAGCCTCACGGGGCGGGCAACGGCAGCTGGGGGTCGCCCCGCCCTCAGGGCTTCTCTCCGGGCCTCTGCCGGAAGCCCTGAATGCTGGGCGTGGCCCCTCTGCTAATGGCAGACAGAGAGTTTTGTCTGCTGCCTGGCGGAGCTCCGGCGCTTCCCCTCCGGGTCGCAGGACCGGCCTTTGAAAGTTCCCCCCGCCCCGGTCCTCTCCGAGATCTCCGGCAATCCCTAGCCCCACGGGGCGGGCAACGGCAGCTGGGGGTCGCCGCGCTCTCTGGGATTCTCTCCGGGCCTCTCCCAGAGCCGTGAATGCTCAGCGTGGCCCCTCTGCTAACGGCAGACAGAGAGTTTTGTCTGCTGCCTGGTGGAGCTCCGGCGCTTCCCCTCCAGGTCGCAGAACCGGCCTTTGAAACTTCCCCCCGCCCCGGTCCTCTCCGAGATCTCCGGCAATCCCTAGCCCCACGGGGCGGGCAAGGGCAGCTGGGGGTCGCCCTGCTCTCTGGGATTCTCTCCGGGCCTCTCCCGGAGCCGTGACTGCTCAGTGTGGCCCCTCTGCTAACGGCAGACAGAGAGTTTTGTCTGCTGCCCGGGCAGAGCTCCGGCGCTTCCCCTCCGGGTCGCAGAACCGGCCTTTGAAACTTCCCCCCGCCCCGGTCCTCTCCGAGATCTCCGGCAATCCCTAGTCCCACGGGGCGGGCAACGGCATCTGGGAGACCTCCGTGCCCTCCGTGTCTCTCTCTGGGACCCTCCGGGCGCCCCGAGCACCAGGCTGGGTCTCCCCGCCAATGGCGGGGAGAGACTCTCCCCGCGGGCTCAGGTGTGCAACTCCAAAGTTTCCCTCTGCGTTTAGGAGTAATTGCGGGGGGTTTAGGTAGGGTTCTGGTCACCTGTTTCCACCGTCGCTCCTCTGTTGTGTTCTCGCTCCTGGCCTAGATGTGTGTGGATCCTCTGGGGGCGTCCGTTGGAAGAAAGCCGCTTGCGGGTACTAGGCTGCCCGTCGGGGTCGGAGAGTTTTCACCTATTTCCACATCCTCCCGGAGGAAAGTCCATCCGCCTTCCGATGTATAGTCGCGTGGGTGTCTCAGACGTCCTGAGATGTTGTCTGGATATCCTTTGTCAAGCGATAAGTGTCCAAATAATTGTAGACTCGAAGGGCGAGAGACAAAGAGGACTACTCACGGCGCCATCTTGGATCCTGGCATATCTTTTTTGTAGTATTCTCATAGAAGCCATTGTATTTCTGTGGAGTCTGTTGTTATTTCTCCTCTTTCATTTCTGATTTTGTTTATTTGAGCTTTCTCTCTTTTTTTCTTTGTAAGTCTGGCTAGGGATTTGTCAATTTTATTTATCTTCTCAAAGAACCAGCTCTTTGTTTCATTGATCCTTTCTACTGCCTTTTTTGTTTCAATAGCATTTATTTCTGCTCACATTTTAATTATTTCTCTCCTGCTGACTTTGGGCTTTGTTTGTTCTTCTTTCTCTAATTCAGCTAGGTGTAGTTTGAGATTGCTTATCTGGGATTTTTCTTGTTTGTTAAGATGTGCCTGTATTGCGATGAATTTTCCCTCTTAATACAGCTTTTGCTGTATCTCGTATGAGTTGGTATGGCATGCTATCATTTTCATTTGTCTCCAGATATTTTTTGGTTTCTCGTTTAATTTCTTGAATGATCCATTGCTTGTTCAATAGCATATTGTTTAGTCTCCACATCCTTGTGCCTTTCTCAGATTTTTCTTGTAATTAATTTCTAGCTTTATAGCATTGTGATTGAAAAAGATGCTTGTTATTATTTCAATCTTCTTAAATTTATTGAGGCTTGTCTTGTTTTCCAACATATGGTCTATCCTTGAGAATGTTCTGTGCGCACTTGAGAAGACTATGTATTCTGCTGTTTTTGGATAGAGTGTTCTATATCTGTCTATTAAGTCCAACTGATTTAGCTTTTGATTTAATTCCAGTGTTTCTTTGTTGATTTTCTGTCTAGATGATCTGTCCATTGATGTGAGTGGAGTGTTGAGGTCCCCTACTGTTATTGTGTTATTATTAATATCTTCTTTTAGATTTGTTAATAGTTGCTTTATGAACTTTGGTGCTCCTGTGTTGGGTGCAGAGATATTTATAAGTGTTTTTTCTTCTTGATGGAGTGTCCCTTTGATCAGTATATACTGCCCCTCTTTGTCTCTCTTTGCCTGCCTTATCTCGAAGTCTACTTTGTCTGACATAAGAATTGAGACACCTGCTTTCTTTTGTCGGCCATTAGCTTGGAGTATCGTCTTCCACCCCTTCACTCTGAGCCTGTGTTGTCATTGGAGCTGAGATGTGTTTCCTGGAGGCAGCATATTGTTGGGTCTTGTTCTTTAATCCATCTTGACACTCTGTGTCTTTTTATTGGAGAATTCGATCAGTTTACATTTAGGGTGATTATTGCTGTATGAGGGCTGAATGCTATGATTTTTATCGTTCGTTTTCCAGTTTTCCTGCATTTCCTTTGTTTCTTGTCCTTTGTTTTGGTCTACCCATTGAATTGCATAGTTTTTATCATGTGTTTCTTTGTTTTCTCCTTATTTACTATTTGTGTCTCTGTTCAGCTTTTCTGTTTAGTGGTTATGCTGAGGTTTGTATTCAGAATCTCAAGTATAAGATAGTCCCTTTTCTGATGTCTCTTATTTCCTTGGTCTAAACCAATTCAGTCCCTTTCCTCCTCCTCTCCTAAGTTGTTTTTCTCATATCTTATTCCATCTTGTGTTGTGAGTTTGTGGTTAAAATGACAGGATTATCTTTGTTTTTGGTGTTTTCCTTCCATTTAGCTTAAGGCTATACTTGAGTATTTGCTATCCTATTCTGATTCTGTCTCCCTATTTATCTCCTTACTCTATGTTTTGTGACTCCTTTCTCCCCTCCCCTTTATTTTTTTCAGGTATGAGGGCCTTCTTGTGGATTTCTGTGGGGGGGAGGGGAGCGTCTCGTGGCTATGAAGTCCCTTAGCTTTTGTTTGTGTGAGAAACGTTTAATTTCTCCCTCATATCTGAAGGATATTTTTGCTGGATAGAGTATTCTTCCCTGAAGATTCTTGTCTTTTAAAGATTTGAATATGTCATTCCATTCTCTCCTAGCCTGTAAGGTTTCTGCAGAGAAATCCACTGAAAGTCTGATAGAGGTTTCTTTGTAGGTTATTTTCTTCTGCCTTGCTGCCCTTAGTATTCTTTCTTTGTCCTTCATTTTTACCAGTTTCACTACTATATGCCTTGCGGTAGGTCTTTTAACATTGACAAATCTAGGAGATGTGGAAGCCTCTTCCACACAGATTTCCCTCTCTTTCCCTAGCTTTGGGAAGTTCTCTGCTATTATGTCTTTGAACACGCTTTCTGCTCCATTCTCCTTCTCTTCTCCTTCTGGGATACCTATAATTCTTATGTTGCATTTCCTCATTGAGTCAGTATTTCTTGGAGACTTTCTTCTTTTCTTTTTAGTCTTAGTTCTCTCTCCTCCTCTGTCTGGAGCATTTCAACATGTCTATCTTCGATTGTGCTGATACGCTCCTCTATGTTGTCCATTCGAGTGTTCAGGGAATCCATATTTTGCTTTATCTCTTCCATTGTGTCTTTCATCTCTAATATTTCTGATTGAGTCTTCTTTATAGTTTCAATCTCTTTTCTGAAGTAGCTCCTGAACTCGTTGAATTGTTTTTCTACATTCTCTTTTACCTCGTTGAGCTTTTTGATGATAGCTATTTTGAATTCATTGTCATTTAGCTTACATATTTCTGTGTCCTCAGGACTGAGTTCTGAGTGTCGTTTCCTCTCTGGTCTGGAGATTTGATGTAGGGTCTGATGTTGGAAGGTGGGTCTTAGGCATTCTATTATTCGGTTGCAGTTACTGCCTATCGCCACTGGGTGGGGGTCAAGAGCCACATATTCTGAGCTCTCCTCTGTCAGTCGAGATCCCAGGCAGTGGAGGGGTGCGGGGCAGGTGGGGGGAGGGAACTTTTTCCTGTGTGCACTCCGGAATTTCTATCAGCTCTTGCTTTGTGGTCTCCTAGGCTGTTGGCTTGATGAGGTCATGCACCGCAAAAGCTTTCGCCCCGTTAGAGGGCTTCCCTTAGGCTGCAAGGGCCCTAGGGAGTCCTTGGTGATCCTGAGAATGCACGTCCCCTCCCGCGTTCCTTCCCTCATGGATCCTCAGGGATCGCCTTTAGGGGAGGGAGCAAAGTTCTCTCTTACCCCATTCCAGCTCCTCCAGAGGGGGCTCCAGCCTCTCTGCCCTCCGTCATGTGGCTGCGTGCCTCTCCGAGGTTTTTGCATTGTGTTAAGGCGTCCTCTTTTGGAGTATGGTTGCCCCTTTTTGTTGTATGTTGGAGGGGAGAGAGTCCCGGGCAAGTTCTTTCAGCTGTGATGCTGACGTCACTCTCTCTATGCTGATTTTTTAAGGAGCCACCGTGTTTATCTCCATAGCAGCTGTGCTGTTTTA